>NC_134710.1:144476831-144794331 GCF_043290135.1 Rhipicephalus microplus | reverse complement strand
TTCTTTTGCTGCTCCGCGGAGGCGCCTCCCACTCGTGAGGCGTCTGTTTGCGAATGCAGTCGCTAATGACGGCCCGTTCCCTTTTGTCGTTTATTCGCTGCGCGGTGCAGTGAACTCGCTGCAGTGTAACCTCGTTTATAGGAGCAGCCCCGCGCCGCTGCGACACGGGTCCATCCTGGCCCCAATTCGAGCGAGCAGACACTGAGCGCACTTTTGTGAGCTTCATCTGATTGCAAATGGCCATGCCCAAGGGAGAGAAGTCGATAGTGTCGCTGCTGTATCACGTCGCTATGATTATTTTCCTACGGCGACCACTAAATGAACACCGCGGAAGATTGTGCGCGATAGCCCTCCCACGTATTCCGCTCGCCGCTTAACAGCCCGTTTCGCTTCTTCGTTCCGCTCGAGGTGAAAAATAACCCCGAACGCTATATAGAGGGCAAAGCGATATTGACCTTTTGAATGTTATCTAGGCCTGGCGTGTTGAGACTTCACCACAATCGTCACGCGTGACGTGTTTTTCATATTATGTACCAAGAAAGTTTGTCGCGTAGCCGACTGTCCCTAACAGACGTCCTGTCCTATCGATCTAAGCATCTTCAATGCTTCGTGATAGACATCCGTTGGCCCGCTGAAAAACTATATAGTAACCGAAGAACGAATGAAAAAACGCGAGGCCACAAACTGCCATGGTATACAACGTACAGGGGGTAAAAAGTTTCAACTAGCCCACCCCTCACCCTTCTATAAAAAGAAGGAGGTAAAGCATGTAATTACCTTATTGGTCTCACTATGGGTGACACACCGCACGTGCGTAAGAGGCTGAGCGCTGACACTTGTTGGTATAAGCTCGAGTAAATGTAAATCTAAACAAGTGAACGAGGCATGAGTGGTTGAAAGACAACCCACTTGTCAGTTTCAGTTTCCAGGTGAGAACACGTTCTCTCTCCCTCTCTACGCGCCATATATAAACTAGCCGCTCAAGCTTTCTTGCGACAAACAAGTGAAAGTGCGCCGTTCCGGCCCAAGAAAGCGAACGCACGTGGAGCGCGTGCCTGTGTAGGGAGAGAGAAATCAAAGTGGGAAATCCGAACGCGTGTGCTGGCTCTCGCTCCCGGTATTCCCGGACAGCGGCATCGGCACGGGGAAAAACACCTTTGATAGTCGAAGCGGGGCCGACATCCACCACGCTCTCGGATTGCGCTTCCTGGTGTGCACAATAACGGTCCGAGATGTCCAGGACATCACGAACTGGTGCCGCGAGCCTCAATCTCGGCTATACGGGCACACCTCCGGCCGTCCTTTGGCACGAACCTGCAGGATGTGGCACCGCCCGCCGACGGGCTGCCGCCTGGGAACGCTGCAGTTTCGTTCCTACGTGTGCGAGGCTTCGGAACCAATCGCCTGCTCATGTTTAGTCGACCGATCGGAGGTAAACAGCGAGCAGCGTAATTCTACAGGAGGGGCAGCCAAGTAACCGTGGCTGTGGGCAGTTGAATATGACATCTTGTCATGCCACATGATTACCAGCGTGCTTTTGGGAGATCAGGATGTCACATTACTTAATGCATCCAGGGTTTGTACCAATCTTGCCATACTGCGTTCTTTATTTTATTAAAGATAGCTATACAACGAGCAAAAATATCACCCAACGGCAAACTAGTATATGTACTCGGAATAAGGCAGCACTAACTGAGAATATGGTGGCATTATCAGACGAGTCATTTGTGAATGTTAGGTGGTTCATAAATATAATAGAGCAAATTACACTCCTCTGCTATATGTAACAACATTGCAGGAGGCCGTGGACTCCAGTACTCTGGGGATCATGTTAAAAAAAATGGCAACGGCAAAGCGGACAAAGATTGGTGCACAGTTAACAGTGATTACTATGGTGACTGATGGTGGCGTGTAACATGCGCACGCAAGAGGAAAACAAGGAACACAGAAAAAAAAAATAGGCCCCGTATCTACATGTTACACTGCAAATGCCGTCGAATCTTGCGTCTAGAGAGAGTGAACAAAATGCATATTTGACGTTCTGCGCAAGAAAATCGATGAATGTCATTCTAGAGGAGCTGCGTTAGAGTGCCCCGAGCGTGCAGTGAAAGCGAACGATTGAATCAAGTGACGTCACACATGAGACATAAGCGCCCTCTGGCAGTTATCTTGGAAAACGAAGCGCGCGGCGTGCGCGCCCGTCTCGGAGGCGATAAGGTGTAGAACGCAAGGCGACGAGTAGGTGCCACCACCATGTCGTCTTAGCAAAGCGTCGAAAACACTTGCCTTTTCGTGAAAGCATTGCATCGTCAGCGCAGCGTGATAAGCGCTACGGTCCTTAGACTTACTTATGTATGCCTTTTACACACATACAGAATATTGACGTGTTGTTATGGTGCCGCAGATATGCGCAATAATTGCTTTTCAATTGACAATCACTCAAGTATGAACGCCAAATCTTGAGCAATATTGGTGGGCGCTGCGGATGGGGTTGACCGTTTGAGGTATCGTTAAGAGCGGACAAACAGACAAATGTACAGACAGACAGACAAATATTTTTGCGTTGAAGGTCCCCTAGAAAGACTATCGTCTTTAATGATATGTTACACGCACTGTTATGATATATACAGGAGGGAGGAGCCAAAAGTTCGCGGGCCACGTTTGTATAGGAACACATGGGACATTGGCGTGATAACTTTTGACCTATTCATTTCCAGGCGCTTTCTGACACATATACAGAACGCTATTCATGTATTGAGTGCTACTTTATGGAAGTACATAAATCATTTGAAATTCTTTTGTAGGATGCTGTAAGCATAGCATGCATTATTTTACCCACCATGAATGAATATTACGCACGCAAACTTTCAATACATCTGACGAGCTGATTTCTTAGTATTCCTTGAATCGGCTGCACAAAATGAGAAAAAACCAATTCATTTTCAAGCACGAGGAAAGGGCATGCAAGTGTCGTCATCGCTCATGAAAACCTTCGAAAAGAGGCGATCGCACACAGCTCCCTAGTAAGGGAGGAAACAAAAAAAAAAGGAGACGATGCATGTGATATAAAAATGCACCAAACAAACGGAATTAAAAATTAACTCAACGCGCTGTAACGCATGGGACGCGCGAATATTTTTTTGTTGGAACTGCGTGTACTTACTCTCTGAATGCTTAATGCAAGCGAAGTGGGTCGTGAACGATTGGAGGGAGTAAGCACGGAACAAAAAGGCAGCACGCGTCTCAATATCGGCCGTCTCCACGTGACACAAGGCCCAGCCCTTGGTGTGCGCGAGTGAAAGTTGGTTTCGCGGGCGCACCGTACGGTTCGTTCGGAGCCTCAACCATCGCACTCGGCACCACGTCGCGTGCGCGGCTATGCCACGGTCCCAGGAGGACGGTGCACCACTCGCGGGTCAGGCGCAAATCGTAGCCGCCAGGCGCGATCCACAACGGTTCTGCGCACCGGAGAGAACGAAGACGAAAATATTTTCCTGGTTCCACGCACGCGACGCTTGGAACCCGGAATTTCTCGGACTGCGCCGGACGTCGGAAGGCCTGCCCGCACGGGGCAATAGAGTGCGCGAACTACAAATGACCGCGCACAATTGGGAGATACGAGTTGACCGCTGCTGCCCATGTCCTACTAACTCATTGTTCGGTGAGGGACTTCGATTTCCGAATGAACGGGTGCATTCGAGCGAGCAGCGTGGACCTGGTGGACCAACAGGTGTTACTAACAGGAGTGAAACGGAAATAATAAAAAAGAACAAGTGCCCGTTTTCGTTAAAAGCAGCCACATTATACAGGTTTGCGACTTGTGCATACACTTTTCTGCAGAAAGGGCACACATGCAGAAACGGCTCACAAAAAACGGCACATATGAGTGCCGTTTTTGTGAGGTGCTGCGAATGCAGGCAAAAAGTATTAAAAAAATTGTCCTGGCTTCGTGTTTATTTTTGTCAACCTATGCTCTATCTATCTCATCTCTATATTCTCTTTTCCTAATCCACGTGCAAAGTAACCAACCCAGACGCATTTATAGTTAGACCTTTCTATTTCCTTCCTTCCGAAGGTGTCCACACTGCCGCACTGGCTCGGTTGTTTAGTTTTTCTGCAAGCCCAGATGGAGGCTTGATTCGACTACTCCCAAGCTCTGCGATTTTTCTGCAAGTAAACTTGTCTGCGATTCCTATTTTGATAGAGCGTGTATTGAGTTCCATCGCACGCATGTGTATTCCTTCGCATAGGAGCTCCCCGTTTCCACTTTAACTTCTCATGCGACCTCCCGTGCTACTGAACCGTCACTGTGTATACGTTGACATATTTTTGTCAATAAAATTTTAATCGCTCTTGACCTAGCTAAACTACGTGAATTTATCAACCATGCTTTCGTTTAAGTTTGACCATGATATTCGGATAACATAGTAACTTGAGAGCTAATGTAACAGAAGTAAAGTCTACATCGGGTATACATAAAGCTGGGTTACATTACAAAACGGTCATGCACACTTTGGAATCAGGGCGTCGACAAAGCCCATGCAAACATCTTAGAAGAAATCTACAGATGATAAGCTGCCACGACAGTGTTCCATAAAGAAAGCGACAGAATACCAATCAAGAAGGGTGTGAGACAAAGAGACACAATCTCCCCAATGCCATTTACAGCGTGCTTACAGCAGGTTTTCAGAGGTCTATAATGGGAAGAGTTAATGGAGAGTACCTTAGAAACCTACACTTCGCCGATGACATCATATTGCTGAGTAACTCAAACGACAAATTGCAACTGATGATCACGGAGTTAGACAAGGAGAGCTGAAAGGTAGGTCTTCAAACTAATCCACAGAAAACGAAAGTAATGTACAACAACCTCGTAAGAGAGGAGCGCTTCGAGATAGGCAATAGTGCACTTCAAGTTGTAGAAGACTATGTCTACTTAGGGCAGGTAATAACCGCGGAGCTGAATCACGAGATTGAAGTAACTAGAAGAATAAGAATGGGGTAGAGCACATTTGGCAAGCACTCTCAAATGATGACAGGTAGATTGCCACTACCGCTCAAGAGGAAGGTGCATCTTGTTGGTACCGTTACCCACGGAGCAAAAACCTGGAAGCTTACAAAAAGGGCTCAGCTTAAATTGAGGACGACACAGCGAGCGAAGTAAAGAAAAATGGTAGGTGTAACCTTAAGAGACAAAAAGAGAGCAGAGTGGATCAGAGAACAAACCAGGGTTAAGGATATCACAGTTGAAATCAAGAAGAAATGGACATGGGCTGGGCATGTAGCGCGTAGGCAGGATAACCGCTGGTCATTAAGGATAACTGACTGGATTCTTAGAGAAGGCAAGCGCGTTAGGGGGAGACAGAAAGTTAGGTGGGCAGATGCGATTAGAAAATTTGCGGTATATAGTGGCAGCAGCGAGCACAGAACCGAATTGACTGGCGGAACATGGGAGAGGCTTTTGTCCTGCAGTGGGCGTAGTCCGGCTGATAAGGATGATGATGACTTCACAAAAACTTAATTTACCATCTTTATAATCCTTGATTGCAACAGTGTATAGTGTGCAGACAAATGGAGGATGAATTCGCGAAGCTTTTAAGTACGCAGGTACCACTCACCGCGCTCCGTTTCAATGTAGAGGGCTCTTTCGTGTGCCTACTTTTCCTCCTTCGGTTGTTGCGCTAGCGATAAACCCTTCTTCATTGCAAGTCACTCTTAGATACAACACGACATGTGATGTTTGCTTTTGCGACTCCTTGCAGAATATGATCCACTTCGCGAATACCCCTCGGTGCCCCTGCAAGATGCATAGCACCTATACGTATACTGCAAACAACGCGCTGCCTGCGGATCCAGATCGAATACGTTGGACGCACATCTGAGGCGCGCCGAGTATCATGGCGATAGCAGGGCTCGTGACAATGCGATGATAACTCTGTATTATATATCCCCAGTGGCGAGACGCTTCGTTTGGATGAAACGAACAAAGCGACGCTCTCCCGTCAGGTCATTGCGGTCGCTGGGCGATGACGCGCGCCGAAACGCGAGACGAGAGTTTCTTCGCGGCTTGTTCATGACGGGTGTTCGGTTCACAGGCGATCGAAATGGAGCGCCGTTGTTGATTGTCTTTGGGGAACGCCGTGGCGCGCCAGACAAAGAAAGCGAGAACTGTGTGTTTATTTTTGTTTCCTCTTTTAGTGCACTCTTTTGTGATGCGAGAAGGCGACGAGCACGCCTTGCACATATGCTGTGACCGTTCAGTTTCTCTCGGCACAAGATGCAAAATGCATATGTTGCAACATAATTTCTAAACATGCCTGAGAATAACTAGTGCGTTGCTGAAATGCTTCTTATTTCAAGAACCACCCAGAGGCGGCATGTCGCTGCTAAGCATTGCTGCATGTATGCATATCGCTTGCGTTTTTTTTTTTAAATGCCAGCTCGTGTATAGCGCTTAATATGGGTGATATGAACTGATGCGAATTATACTTCAACTTGGACCAAACAGCAATCAGGAAATGTGTGCATGTTCCAGCAGACTCGATCTGCGCAACGTTTCAAAGTTGAATCGACAGAAAGCCAACGAGCAGCAGCATCTCCTACTAAAAATTTTAGGTTGATGATTTATTGATATGTTAGGTTTAAGGTCACTAAACCACCATATGATTATGAGAGACGCCGTAGTGGAGGGCTCCGAAAATTTCGTCCACCTGGGGTTCTTTAACGTGCACCCAAATCTGAGCGCACCGGCCTACAGCATTTTCCCCTCCATCAAAAATGCAACCGCCGCAAATGGGATTTGATACCGCGATCTGCGGGTCAGCAGCCGGGTACCTTAGCCAATATAGATCACCGTGGCGGGGCGTAAGCGATTTTCTAACAACACTTTCGGCTTCAAATAGCCTATAGTATGCTTCAGAACAATGGAAGATTCCCGCATCACCATTCTATAAAAAGAAAACAATAACTTCACGTCGACCTTTGACAAAAGCAGTTTTTGCTTGTCCCGAATGTTACGCGTCTATTGTGCGGCGGTTTTTTATAGTCGTTATAAAGACGATTCGGTTGGGAGGCCAACCGACCGGCTATAAGGAATTTCGGCAATCTTATACACTAGAACGATAAAAGAAGCGAATGGTTCGCTTAGCCGCAGTTAGGTTCTAACAGGGTATAGCGCCACTGCAGTGGCATGTATCCTACATATAGTGTGTTTTGTGTCAACTGTGGTTGCCGTTAAGGAATTTCAAAAGAGGTGGCACCTGCAGGTGATGCTTGATACTTCTTGCCCACGCGTATACATACACGTTGTTGGTGATAGCGCTGTGACCAAGTATAAAAATGACCACCGAGTACCCATTCTAACACAATCACTTGATATACAGCCTAAATATGAGTTGCTATGGTCTTTGATAAGTATGTGTGGCAAAGCAATTGCTAAGACATAGCCTGTGCCAATAGCCAAGAAAAAAAAAGTAAGTTAGAACCATGTTTAAGATAAACTTGAAGCCAGTCGTCATGCTCGACATACTATTAATAATAATATCAGATATATTAGATCCCCCTGCCCCCAAAGAAAAGACAGTCGTTATGATTGACGCCGTAATGAAGTGTTCCGGAAATTTCGTCAATATGTGTCTTCAATGTGCGCGGACATCGCGTAGTACACGGGCCTCTACTACCATTTTTCCTCCATTGAAATGGGACCACCGCGGCCGCAATTGAAGCCGCGACCCAGAAGATACTATTACGAGAAGAGACCGGAACATGGTTAGCAGTCTTTGCGAACAAAAGGCTTCTTTCGGTTGTCATACATCTTACACTTCGCCAGGGTCAACTGCTATCTCGAGTAAAGCGCCCCCTGGACAATGTATGCCTTTATAGTCAAGTCGTAGAAGAGCAACTGAAAGCGCAGTAAATTATATTTCGAGAATGATATCTGTCCTGGCAAAATGCACGCGCGACCTGGATGCTCACTAAGTAAACTGAGCGTCTACAGATTACCCGCGGCAGCACTACATGTGCTCATATCATTAAGGCTCAAACAGGATATTCACTTTTAATGTCCTGTTTCGCTTGCGGCCGAAAAATCCTTCAGCGAAAAGAAAAAAAAAAGATTCACAGAATGGGTTTGTTAAAAGGCCAGTTGGTACATGATACTGAGGAAAACAGTTTATTTATATGGAGTAGAGGTGATATAGACCTCAACCTCTCCACAGCAAAACAGTTAGAACAGAACAGAACAAAACAGAAAACAGAGCAAAAAAAAAAAAAAACGGGACGGAGAAAGATTAAACACACGACAAAAGTGCTGACGATCAACTGTGTGTAAATTTATTGCACCTAGAAATATATAGCTGAAAGCTGAAAACAAGAACAAAAAACATCCCGTGCACATAAGAGTGTAAGGCAAAAAAGAATCTGGCACGAGTCAAAATGTACAAGTTAACTACTCAAAAACGTTATCGCTTCTTCCAGGAGGTCGAGTGAAGGCTCACTGACGCACATGTTTTCTTTCGTCTTGATGTGAAAAACCTCGTTAATTTCGCGCTCTGTCTTGTTACGAAAACTCGAGAGCATCTTGCATTCATGAAAGAGCGGGACGCAGCCGTACAAATTTACACACAGTTGTTCGTCAGCGCTTGTGTCGTGTGTTCAATCTTTCTCCGTCCCGTTTTTTGCGCTGTTTTCCTTTGTATTCACAGAAAGAAAAGAGAAAAAAATGCTGTCAGTGGGTTGCGAAAAGCCAGGAAAGAGCGCCGCCAATGAAAAAAGAAACTGTAATAGAAAACTTTCTTTGTGGATACGGACATCCGGATCCGGAAAGTCTACGTTTTACCTCGCTTTCACTCTTTGAATAAAACTTGCCGTGGTGGGGGTGGTAATGTAGCTGCAGACGAGGTTGACCTGGCGCAACAGCTGTACTTTTACGAGCCTGAAATATTTGTATTGTCACGCACTTGGTTGTAGCGTTCCTTTTTTATGCTGCTTTGCGCGAGTGTGCTTAATGGGCGCATTTCTGCGTATATTACTGACGTAGCTGAATAGGCATACCTGGCTTCACAGCGTGGGATCTAAAGGAAGGCTAATACTTGTTTATCTGAAATCAGCATCGTATAAGGAGAAAAAAAAAGTAATACACGAACGCTAGTTCATTTGGATGAGAACGCCGATTAAAATCGGCGAATGCAACACTTAGACACAAATAGATACACCTGGAACAATGTATGCCGGCGTCTTCTCTCAACCAAAAAAATTTTTCATCATCATCATCATCATCATTATCATGTATGCGCCAACAACACATTACCAGACCCCTGAACGGACTTAAGTATCATCTTTCACAGTCCTTTTTTTCATTCTCTATATATTGTATGCACATGTTGTTTTTCAATGAACAGTATCTATACATTTACGCATCTACAGCCAGTATTATATAGTATTTATTTGGGAAAAAACCATTTGTCATAATATAGCCAGAGACAGCGTCTTCTCAGAAGCGAGTTCGCCCTTTTAGAATTTCGAAAGTGCACCAACTCACTCACTCGTGTCAGCTAGACAATGCGGTTGATGGATTGATTGATATGTAGGGTTTAACGCCCCACAATCACCATGTGACTATGAGAGACGCCGTAATGGAGGGCTCCGAAAATTTCTACCACCTGAGGTTCTTTACCGTGCACCCAAATCTGAGCACATGGGCCTACAGCGTTTCCGCCTCCATCGGAAACGCAGCCGCCGCCACCGGGATTCAATCCCGCGACCTAAGGGTCAGCAGTCGGGTACCTTAGCCACTAGACCACCACGGCTGGACACAATGTGGTTGAATGGCGTTGTAAAGCTCGTCAGCGTGCGTGACGTGTCAGTCGCGCACTCACTATATGCAGTGTCAGCGTCAAATGAAACCTGAACAGTGTCAAGCCTTCGATATGGTATGGTGCGTGCCGTCCAGCTATCACCGCGGACAGGCACGCGTATATGCGCAGAGCTGCCGAACAGTATGCGCATGCCTGTCAACTTCGAGAACTCGACTGCGAGCACTACACTGTCGACAAGGCTTACCACTCTTCGGGTTTCATTTGACGCTTATAGTACGCGTGGCGAGATCGCTTCAGCCAGTGTCGCCGCGGCCAGAGCAACACTCTGCAGTTATTTACGCTTATTTTACCTTTTACCCGCGTCAAGGGGTACTACCTGCGGCCCGCGATCATTTTGAGGCGCCAGTAATAACACAGGGCGGCTCGCGCCGAGAGCAAGAAAAAAAAAACAGCGACAAAACGAGGCCGAACAGATTAACTCGTCCTGGCCGTAATAACGGCGCACTGTCCTCCGAAACGCGTTGGGCACTCCCTTCGCCCCACGGCTTTCCCCTGCCATCGCGTGAAAAGAAAAATACAGAACAAACCAGAAACGCAGACACAAGCCTCTCGGTTGCCGATTCGCCGGAAACCAGAAAACGACCCGAAACTTCTAACGAGACGCAGCACGGACGACGACGACGCTAAGCATTTTCGCACAAACACGCGCACCACTCTCCTCTTCACCTCAGAAGAGTGACACGCTCTTCTCGCTCGGGAGTAGGCAATAGCTGGCTCTGTTTTTGTTTGCAGCATTCTCTTTACGAGGCGTCTGCGCATGCTCCTCGTAATTGCCGTGATATAATCCTGGAACGCGCGCTCTCTCTCTCTCTCTCTCCCCGCTACCCCGCCTCCGGAAGGGAATTCCCCGACCCGTCGTGCACCACATACGCGACGCTCTGTTTTTGCGAGGTCGACCCCTTGTCGTACCGTCTGCGAGCCACACTTCTCGCATCGGCGATCGAGTTTACAGAGCGCGCCCCGCCGGCGCGAATCTCCGGAGATCCGTGACACTGTCCCTTTCCGAGAGCATGTGCTGGGGGCCTTTTGTTGGAGCGAAGACTTCGCACTCTTTCTTTGTGATGAAACGGAAGCACGAGGTCGGCGGCCGCGCAAGGCGGGTTTTGCGTACACGCCTCGGCTGCAGCAGGGTCTTCCCCCGAACAAGCACTGACCCCGTGGCGCGGCAGACGGTCTGCGGGGCCAGGAGCCGCCGGCCTTGATACGGGCGGGCCGTCTCTGTGCCGCTCTTGAGCTTCGAGACGTGAGAGTGGTCGCCGTGCGAGACTCCACGCCAAAAATCACGGGCTCGGCCGCGCCACGCGTCATATACGCCGCTCACAGCAATTTTGTCGGAGATTCTATACGAAACTTAGTACTTCTCGGTTCCGGCAAAATCTTGGTGTCCGTAGTGCTTGCGTGTTTTCGGCTGATGCCACTTGCTTGACAACTTCGCTGCAGCCTTATAATGGTGCATGCGCACATGTACTGATTCGATGAGTCTATTGAATGGATATAGCTGCACATGTGGCAAAGCAAGCCACTTGAACTATTTTCATGATTGCGGTAAATTGCTTTTTTTTGCCATTCAAGTGGGGAAATTGGGATAGCAAGTCCTTCGTTGGTTTGTGTAGTCTTTAGTTCACTGAAATAAATAAATAAAGTAAATAAATAAACGTTGTTCACATTGCCACATTGCAATAGGTGTTCAGGAAGACGGCACATTCCATGAAGTGCAATGCTTGTTTTCACCTACAAAAACCAGTCTCCAAACGCCCTACATATCTTCCGAGTCCTTCATTGATGAGTTGCGAGCAGTTCCTTGGGGGTTTGTTAACTTTCGAGGGAAAAATATCGCAAGAAGGCCGCTCATCATTTGGGCAACAAAGTTCTCCTAGGAAATGTTGGTCTAGCGCATAGTGCATATATTTTACAAATATTAATAATTATAATAATAATTATATTAATCAATCAATTATTTAGCATGCCCTAGAACAACCATGAGGTCTTAGTTCAGGCGCATGCAAAAATAAAACAAGAAAAATAAAAGATTCTGCAAACACAATCGAGAGAATGAAGGCCTCGAGTGGTAGTACGTTTAGTGTGAGCAAAAATATTGAGCATGCTATCAAAAACAACACCAAAATAACTGAACTAATAAACTTTACATAACGACACAGTATACTACAGAGTATGGAAATGACACGATGAATGTTTTCCGCGATCTACTCATGAACTTGGTCGAATAATAATAATAATAATAATAATAATAATAATAATAATAATAATAATAATAATAAAACTCGAGCTGCTATGCGGGCGCAAATGACTGATAGAGGCTTAGAACTAGGCGAACCACGAACAAAGGGCGAAAAGGATACGAGCTATTCCGGCACAAGCTACACTTCGAAGAACTGATCGGTCAGTTAAGCTTAGAGAGTGCGCCAGCATGTTTTCTAACAGGCCTCGGCCGCAGCGAAGCCCCTACAAGCTCCCTGCTCACGGTGGCACCGCCCACATGGCGTAAGGAAAGTGTGCGAAAAAGCATCGTAAGAAAATACATAACGAAAACACTAAACACTATGTTTCGCTGCTATGAAACAATGCAGTAATTTTATTCCGACTTTTTTCTCTCCTTTCCTTTTGAGGCTTCGTAAGTGATTTTCCGCCTGTGCTGTCATGCAGGTTCGACCAGTCGTGAGCACTCGATTAATACAACCGATATATATATATATATATATATATATATATATATATATATATATATATATATATATATATATATATATATATATATATATATATATATATATATATATATATATATATATATATATAAGTTCACACCCTTTTCGCTTATCTTTTCCCGCAACAAGAATCGCCGTCAATGTTTTGAGACCTTTATTTAACACTCTGATCTCGCTACTTTCTTGTCAGAAGCGTCAAGATGCCGATCATGCGTGTGCTCTTCGTGACTTGAAACAGTGCCTCCTCAGTGCCCGGGCGAAGGAACGGATTTCAATGGGAAGCGACCGTCGGCGCTAGGGCGGTGTTTCGCCGCCAGGCACCGCAACTGAAGTAGAGATGCCGGCGCATCGTCTCTCGCGCAAAACAATGCCGCGGCTGCATTCGATGCTGCTACGCGGCTCGGTTTTCGGCTGCAGTATTCGCATTGTTTAAGGTGTAATGGAAACTTGGAAACGAGAATCGCGAAGCACTTGTTGTTCAGGACACCAAGCTCATTTCAAAGGCATGTGTCATTCGCGACTACTTGATCGAGGCGCTCACGCGTCGTCTGCCAGGCCAATACCAGATAACTAAAGCCAGTAACCCGCGGAAGATTGTTTTGTCACCGCGGCGTTCGCTTGTCTGAGAGTTGCTGTTTTGACTAACTGAAAGTCGACTTTTGAGAGAAGCCTTTGCCAGAAGCTAATATTAAAAGCTTGGCTTCCTAATGTTGCCCGATGTTTGCTACTCTCTAGTGGCGTAGTATGTTATGCGCAAGCCCGGAGTTGATGCACTAAATAGCACGAAATGCCACTATAGACTGCTTCCTTCGTAAAAGTTCTCTTCGTAATAGACTGCTTCCTTCGTAATAGTTCTCTTCGTAAAAGCGCAACATGTGCTGCCACCGAGAAAAAGCAAGTGTCAGAAAATGAGGAACTACGGCAAGTGATTTCGCCATTTGAGAGCTTAAACAATGAAATCATCGTGAAATAAAGAAGAACAGCTCCATATGCGGCGTGATTTTTGTGATCATTGCCTATGTTTTGAACAGGCGCTGGTGAAGTCTGAAGTCTAATGCCGACTCTCCACTTGAGCCAAGGGGACAGGAATGAAAAATGTGGCATGTGGTCAGTTGCTTGAGCTCTTCTGCGTATTCGTGGATGGATTGTCGTTGCCTTATTTGCAGGCTGCTCAGCTCTGTTTTTGTCTTCTTCCCTCTGGTCTCTTAATTCGGTAGCGAGCAAAGTAGAGGCCGAATGGCTGTGTGGTGTCTATGGGTGTGTGGTGTTTATGGGGTCCCATTAAGTTTATCCAATCCAATCCAATTCAGCTTCATGAATGGCGTAATGTTAGCATTGCACACGGCAGTGATCGCGAGGCAGCGTTGTCAATGATACTCACTTGTTGACTGTTCGGATGCAGCGCACTCCCGTTTAGTGATACCAATTGCCAGGTTGCCAAACATGACGGGTAGTCTTCAGACACTACTACTTATAATCTATAATATACTCGGGCTGTAAATGACGGCTGCATATTAGAGTGTAGTACGAATATTTATTAAGATACCAATAATAATAATAATAATAATAATAATAATAATAATAATAATAATAATAATAATAATAATAATAATAATAATAATAATAATAATAATAATAATAATAATAATAATAATATAATAAAGCAATACATGCTTGTTCACTGAAGGAAATATAGTTCACAGTAATAGTGACCTAAATTAACAGACAACGAATGAGACCTAGTCCCGGTAAGCCCATGCACGGCAGTGCTCTTATTAAAGTTGCTGCCAACAAATCACAAATCTCGTGGCGTGTGTGCAGGTATATCCCATGTTCTGAATTGCTATTAAGAGCATTCCGTGCACTGTGGCCTCCCATACAACACACGTTTGGGAGTTTAAACTGTCGAGTTGTGCGTCAGAGAATTTGGCTACAATCAAGTCTTCGGCAGAGCGCCTCCATTGTATTTAGATGGATCAACCAACGCTTTGCAACAGTGTGGTCACATAACGAGATACACTGAGACTGCACTGCGTAACGCCGGTGCGCATCGTTACGCGTCCCGAGAAACGGTGCAGTTCACCCCGGGTGTCGTGCAGAGTACACGCACTGGCTGAGCATGCGTCGTCCGGGTTTGTCCAGCAGGCGGAAGACGGTGCACGGAACGAATTGGGCAATGCAAAGCGGATCACTCACTTGGCGAGCGGTATACGCTGACCGGATGAGGCGTGTGTTCCAGTTTCGGCTTCCTGCGGCCCTGGACGACGCCGTCTCACGCAGGGAACCAACAAAAACCACAACCCAACTCGGCTGGCCGGCGAGTCCTGCCGACGTCGGGGACACCACTTTTTTTTTTTTTTCACAGAACACCGCGTGCTGCTCGGCGCACCAAGTGGGATTTCCCGCAGTGAATATTGAATCGCGCCCGCTTAGCGCTTAACAAACCACTGCGCAGCTGGATCACCTGTTACACAACGAGCGAAAGAGACGAATGGCCAGAGTCCTCGTTTATTTTATGGCTTAGCAAGTGGCGCGGTAAATGACTGAAACTGACGTTCGCGAACTGTGGATAGGATCAAAGCATTTATAATAATAATAATAATAATAATAATAATAATAATAATAATAATAATAATAATAATAATAATAATAATAATAATAATAATAATAATAATAATAATAATAATAATAATAATAATAATAATAATAATAATAATAATAATAATAATTATTATTATTACAGACAGGATCCGCGCGACATTTGTAATGCCAAGATGACCAGTTGAAAGTCTGATGTAATCTTTGAGCCTGTTTTGGCATACAATTAACTCATTCCTAATAGTGTCGCTTCGAGTCCATCGCCACTCGATCCGGCTGTATACGATGAATAACGCACCCTGGCAGGTCGCTTTTATGCTGCGTCCGATGTTCCAACCGGTGGTGCAGGCGCGTGAGCCCTGCTCTATGGTTCCACTCGTCCTGCCAATAGAACGCGTGTACTCCACAGCTCCACTAAAGGTCCCACGGATAGCCGGTCTCGGCAGCGGCCGCCCTCAATCCGGCTTGTCGCGTCGTCGTCCCGAAAGACGCGCAGCGACGCGGCTCAACGGCGATGAAACATCCGGCTCTTCTTTTTCACCCTCTGTCTTTCGTACTCCTCAACCCCCGCAGCCCTTTGGCTCCTGCAATATTTTATTTAGGTGTCGCTCTTGTGCTTCTTTCCAAGCAGCCAAGTCCGCGCCGGGCGTGGCAGCTTAAGAGACGTGGCAGCATGTCAGGTTGGCAGGGCTTCGCCGAGACGTAACACGCGGAAGGGCTGGGTCAAACCGAGTTATCTAGGCTGCCCCCATGGCATGCCTGCCCTACTCTCAAAAACGGTCAGCCGGAGAAAACCTGGAGGCGCCTCCGGCCGCGATTGAAATGAAACATAACAGCTACTGACTGTAAGACTGGATATAGTTAACAAAGTCGACCAGAACTGTCAAACCGAGGGAGACTCCGTGTTTAAAATCGAAGCATGCAGCTGAGAGAACAGGGCAAAGATGAACGCAGCACCACTTGTTATGTAGGTTTTGCTTTCAATGCACAAGGAAGTGTACCTACAAGAACTGTGCTCAACAGAATTACAATAAAGGGGTGGGGGGCGTGAATTTGGAAGTCGAATCGAATGACAATTGAACGAATTGAACACTTTTTAAACCGGAGACGTATGCCTGAATACTAGGAATTCGGCAAAACAGTTCCCGAGCGCTACAGTGAGCCGCTTCGAAATCGTTATAGAAGGTTTATTTTTACTGCCTTAAAGTTACATATAGAATGTTGCCATTGATGCCAGAGCACTTGCATTTCTCAAATCAGGAAATAAACAGATTAATTATTACTGCTGCTGCCTATAGTGTATCCATGAGGTCTCCTCACAGGAGGCCTTGTGCACAAGCTATTGAATAAACTTCACTACTATTAGCGAAATGTGACAGGCTTCAATAAATAGTACAGAATGAGGTTAGTAATAATATGCATGATGCCTCTAGTGCCAGCCACTTCACAGGTACTAGTGAGCCACGAGAATAGGCAACTCCAGCCTCAATAAACTTGCGCAGAAGTTGCGAATTGGTCTTGGTTTGAAATGCACAATCTTGACTCAAGTGGATTCGTTAATAGTATATTGGCGGCGTTGACAATATATTGGCTAGTGTCGATGTCAGTGTCATTGTCAATATATTGGCTAGTGTCATTTACAAAATCTTATTCCTTTGTCATAGGAATGGCCGACAACGCTCTCTGCGACGCCTGTAATTGCGAAGAGACGCTACACCACATCCTGTGTGACTGTCCGTTGTATGAAATCCAGAGACAGTCACTGGCGTCCGCTTTTTCGCACATCGACAACAGCCAAATGTCTGTGGACACTGGACACTATTCTGTCAATTGCTCGAGAGAAGACATTGCAACAGAAGGCGATGAAAGCTCTGTTGAAATTCCTACGTGACACGGACTTAAACAAGCGACTGTAAGAGCAATGTCACACACCGCGAAAGACAAGACTAGACTATGACTGAGTGTGCGCGCGTGTGCTGCCGAATGTGCTGTGTTTCTCTCTTCCCTCTCTGCTCTCTATCTTTCATCTCCCCCATCCCTCTCCTATGCACAGGGTAGCAAACCGGCTGTCTATAGGCTAGTGAACCTCCCTGCCGTTCTTTTTCCTCTATTTTCCTTTCTTGATAATATATACATAAAAAACAATAACGGCGCTTCAACCGGATTAGGAATTCTGAGAGAGAGATAAAAAAGAGAGTAGAAGCAGCGAGGTCAACCAGAACAAGCGTCCTGCTTGCTATATACTCTTACAGGAGGGTGGGTAAAAAGGCTATATTTATTACCTACCTTGAATTCGACAATAGAATGAGGCCAAAACGAATAGCGGGTTATTCTAACCATCACGCGAACAAATATAAATGTACTAGATATTTAAGCACGCTAATTAGATTAAGACTTAACGATAGTAACACCGAGTTCAAGAAATAGGTATTTTTGACATGTTCTTTTGGCGTTCGTGGTGTTCCAAAGAAAATTTGCGAGGCATTCTTGTTTCTTTTAGAGGAAATTGTGTGCCGCAGTTTTAGCGACGCGGCAGACTGTAGCCGGGAGTCATTTATTCTCAGACGCAGCAGGGACAGCGCGGCTTCGTAAAGGGGAGGTGCCACGAAAAAAAAGAAAGGTTAAAAAGCACGGGATCGGAGAAGAGGCCACGGAGCCACACCCTAACCAGCTGCGCCAGAAATTCCGCATTCGAGCGCGCCATGAGTGGCGGAGAGAGGCTACAGCGAGAATCGAAGCGATGCCAAGACCACAATCAGAGCAGAAACGCGACAAAAAGAGGTGCGAGCAGCGCGGAGTAAAAGGAGGCGAGAAAGAGAGTGTGACCACAATGGCCCAAAGGCGCTGCGCAAGTAAAAGGTGACCGTGGTGTGTTCGTGCACGTACATAATACACACTGACGACGGAAACTGCTGGTGGAGGTCGCCCAGCTGTCTAGCGTGCGGACAGCCCCGTTCAGGTGGCAGATACGACGCAGTCTGCGCGTCCGGTAAGCCGTATTTCTTCGCAAGGTTGCCCAGCCATTGGGCTCACCGATTGCCAGAGCCAATGTCGCGGAAGCTTCGTACGCGTGAAGAGACACTGCTGAACCCTACAAGCGGTGGCTGTTATTACGTTACAGCATTCGGCTCTGTTCACGAGCTTACAAATCTTAAAAATGGTAATGCGGATGACTGATGCTGGCTTATTGTTACGTCATCGCAGGCAATGCTTGCGCGGTGCAGGGGGAGATAGACAAATAAGGTGGAATAAAAGTGTCAACCAGCCAGTCGGTGCTCACGTATTCTGTATCACTTGGGCTTGTCTGAGCGACAATTTATGGTTTTTGGACGTTAAACCCCAATAATGATGATGAGCTGCAATTTCATAAAACAACATCATTTTCGGGCCCCGTGTATAGCAGTTTATAACACTAAATGTAGCCTTCCTTACAATCGCGTTGCCTAGTTTCCATTGTCGGAGCTGCTTCCTTACCATGTGCAAATGAATTCCCAATCAGAACAACGACGTTATGATACTGCTGTGCTTTTTGAGTAGAGTTGCGGATATATCTTAGCGCGTTCTATGAGAGGGATAATCAACGGTCTAGCAACCATGCAGCTTCCCGTGTCAATTTGTAGTGGGCTTTAATTTACGCCTAAATTCAACCTATTAAACACACACGTGCTGTTTTCAGCCTTCGCGCGAGCATGAAACTACCACTCACCTTGCAGGAATCGCACCATTGCTAAGGGCGCTCTCCGAGTTTGACTCAGCTCGCGGTATCTCCGTATATTCAAGCAGCCTTCCAACCTCAGATGATATGCGCACAGCCACGTGTGGCTGTAGCATACGCGACCTTCAAAGATGAATGATTAATGTTTAAGACGAATAGTTCACAGCTGAAGGCTGCAGTGAAAGGCAGATTTCATTTCGTTATCCCTCCCTCCCATGTGAAGTACCTCCCGCGCACCACTTGCGCCTGAAAAGGGCTTTCGCGCGTAGTAAACGATAGCCGAAGCAGCACTTCGATCAACGATTAATCAGTGAAAGTCACGTCTCTATTATAACGGCAGGCACGACATGAACACAAAGAGCCCCTTAAGCGAGGACGCTGAGCGAAACCCTTCAACCTTCATTCGAACAATGCAGCAACTTTTCTCGTAGGAAGTAGGCAAAGAAAGGTAGCACATATACATCTTCATTCGACGGGGAAAATAAATTGGAAAGCGACAAAATGTCCCTGCGTGACAAACAGAGGCGCAAGCGGAAACGTTATATCGTTTGCGTTCTTGGCGCACCTATACGGTATGGCGACAGGCAGCGCTGGATTCTCCTTGACGTGCGCGGCGTTCACAGATTGCGTTCGGTTGCCGATCCCTGGGGCGATTGTGTCAATCGTCGCAGTCCACTGCGCGTGTTGGCTGCTCGTTGTTTCTCGCCGGGGGTGTTCGTCTTGCTGCGGAGTCAACCGGATAGCACACCCGCACTGCAAGGTTGTGCGCATTTACATGCGTGCGCAGGCTCTAGCGCCTCTGATCGAAGGAAGGCGTGTACTGTACACGAGCCACGCGACTCGCTGTCTTATGGACTCTTATACCCTGACAGTTCTCTTCGACAAGCGCTCGGCGTGGTGCAGTCAACTCCCTTGAGAGCGGCCATATGAGCGGTACGTTGGACGCTGTCGACCTGGGCTTCTTTTCTTTTTGCCGTCACAAATGCAAAGACTGTCGCAGGATGACAGCAGGCATGGAGCTCCGATAAACGCTTACATTTTTATTTGGTGTTTCTTTGATGCCAGGGCACGTCTAGGCGAGCTCAATGGCAGGACCGTGTCTGTAACGTAAAGCCTTGTAAGGGGAAAATAATTTATTAACTGGACAATGTGTGGGATGAATAGTTATAACAGCGCCAATGTCGAGAATTGGATACTCTAGGAAGATGTTAAAAAATAAAAAAAACAGTCCATGGGAATGCACAAGGCTTCATAGGAAATAGATGAGAAACAGTTTGTGGTTAGAATCAACAACGAATTGAACACATTTAACCCACGAATTGAACTCAGTGTGTCGAGGCTCGAACCTTTCAGGTTCTGAGCATTCAAGATATCGAACGCTCGAGCTCCGACGTGTATAGAACTCGAACCCCGAAATTTTCAAGTGCGTAGGATATAGAACCCCTGACTCTCGAGTGGAGCTGTCTCAGTATGCCTACGCATAATTATATATCCACAACTCCAGCGGAGTTTCTGCATACAGTTTTTCTTTTCGCAACTGAAACACGCGGCTGCGGGCATACGCGATCTAAAAAAAAAAAACAACTGGGCGGGAATTTTCTTATGAGAAAACTACATTAAAACGTAAAGATGGCTATATAGCGAAGTAGATATGAAAAAGCTTAGCATACCGTCTCCTGTATGCTTGATAGCGCCTCATATATGTAGCTCCTGTACATGCGCACGAAACGAACGTTGTTGCCCTTAGAACCAATACCCAGTGTAAGTTGACGCCATGCCCCGCCGCGGTGGTCTAGTGGCTAAGGTACTCGGCTGCTGACCCGCAGGTCGCGGGTTCGATTCCCGGCTGCGGCGGCTGCACTTCCGATGGAGGCGGAAATGTTGTAGGCCCGTGTACTCAGATTTGGGTGCACGTTAAAGAACCCCAGGAGGTCAAAATTTCCGGAGCCCTCCACTACGGCGTCTCTCATAATCAAATGGTGGTTTTGGGACGTTAAACCCCACAAATCAATTAATCAATCAAGTTGACGCCAGCATCTATATAAATTTTCAAGCGGTATATTTTCCAAGTGCAGTTTGCCCAGCTGCTGACTCTTGGAGATCTTGTGCCAAACTCATTTTTTCAGGCACTATCGATTTTATTTGTCCCCATCATGGCTGCTAATAATCTTGTTTGATCATTCTTCCCTTATAACACAGGATACCAGTATGGAGGGCTGTACCTCAGGCCAATCTACCTGCACATTGTTACTAAACTTCCGCTCTTTTTTTTTTCCACAAATGCAAATTCACTGCCACAAAGCATATATCCAGGATAATGAATGCTGCCTCTTTAGACCGGAGATTCGTGGATAATAATTACACTGGTTTATTGAAAGAATGCCAGACATTAGATGACATTAAATGCGCGGATAAATTCTTTGGAATAACGGTTTGCCTCAACATTAAAGGCCACGTGAAGCATTTGGTGATTGACGTATTCTCAACGCATTCATATCAGTACCCCTATCATATGTAATTATACGTGCAGTGTGAAAGCAGACGACAAGCATCGACACCATGGATGAAGAGTGACGCAAATGCACTGGCTAACGCTGTAGTGACAAAGCATATAATATATGCAACCAGAAAACTTCAAAACACGCCAGAGTAAATTGGGACCAGATGTTCGTCAGAAATATCTGCCGATAATTTTTGTTGGCGTGCTCAACGCTGCGTACCCCCTGCCATTGAGAACTTATGAAGATGCCGAGCGGGTAGCCTGTTGAGCTACAAATGATTGATTGATTGATATGTGGGGTTTAACGTCCCAAAACCACTATATGATTATGAGAGACGCCGTAGTGGAGGGCTCCGGAAATTTAGACCACATGGGGTTCTTTAACGTGCACCCAAATCTGAGCACACGGGCCTACAACATTTCTGCCTCCATCGGAAATGCAGCCGCCGCAGCCGGGATTCGAACCCGCGCCCTGCGGGTCAGCAGCCGAGTACCTTAGCCACTAGACCACCGCGGCGGGGCAGTGTTGAGCTACAAAGCATACGGAAATATTGCGAATCGTGTTTCCACCGCAGCTTCACGCAGCTTAGCTGTTTGACCCATGAGAGAATGCCGGTGTGGACGGTTACAGGTTCTTGGCATCTTTCTCACGCTTAGTTATACGTACGGACTCGGCACATGCCCACAACCTGATGCACATTTTAAATGCGAAGTATTTCTTAGCGAACTTGGGCGACTTTCAGCGTATCTATCTATCTATCTATCTATCTATCTATCTATCTATCTATCTATCTATCTATCTATCTATCTATCTATCTATCTATCTATCTATCTATCTATCTATCTATCTATCTATCTATCTATCTATCTATCTATCTATCTATCTATCTATCTATCTATCTATCTATCTATCTATCTATCTATCTATCCGCCTACGACTTCTAGCTCTCCTGGCCGTTTCGATAATGGTAGCAATACCAAACTTTGTATGGCTTAATATGACTGTAATGTCCCTACATATTCGACAAGTCAAAACAAGAAAATCATGATATGTATGTCATAAATGTCATGATTTACATTTCATGATCCTGCAGCTCTTGCGGTGGTTTCGTTCACATAGAATGTTGCGAAAATGGTAGGGTATGGCATGATTGCATGGTGAACGCAAGCGACAAACCCTAACATGAAGATCATGACATGCGTGTCATGTAACAACATGACTATATGCCAAGCTCGTGATGCGTTCGCGGCCGTTTCGCTAGCGTCACATATACCAAGTTTGGTATTACAGTACGTGAATGGATGACGAAGGTATGGGACTGGTGCAAACATGATAAACATGAGATGCATTTCATGTAACAACATGACTACATGCTGCGCTCATAATGCGCTCACGGCCGTTTCGCTAGCTTCACAAGTACCAAACTCGGTATTACGCAACGCGAACAGACGGCATAGGTAAATGACACTTCCATACATGATAATCACGACATGCGTGTCATGTAACAACATGACTACATGACACACTGACGATGCACTCGCGGCCGTTTCACTATAGCTTCACATATGCCAAATTTGGTATTGCATAACGCCAATGAATCACGAAGGTATGTGACTGGTGCAAACATGATAATCATTAGATGCGTGTCATGTGAGAGCATGACTACATGCCATAGTCAAGGCGCCAATACATTTCGACATGACGCGGTGCGCATGCTCGCCGGCGTTCATGTCGACGCGTCACGCCAGCGTTGCCACGCCAGACGCTGTGTCCTGCCATATACTCGCATGCGTGCGCCACGCTGTGTTGCTTTGACGCATGCGCGTTTCAGCGCGTTCGGCGTCCCTCTGTCACAAAAAGAGAGAGAAGCAGTGTTGTCTGGGTAACGCATCGGCGCGAAATGCAGCATGTCGCGTTTCGCGCCGGTCGCCGTCGAGCCGCACCGACGGACGCTGGTCGCGCCTGGCGTTATAGACTATAGAGTTCTCGCGTTTTGCTAACGTAGCGTCACTGTGGCCAGCGTGCGCGCGCGTCAACGCTACATTGGAGTATATTGGGCCCTTCATGATGCACGCGAGGCCGTTTTGCTAGCTCCACATATACCAAATTTGGTGTTATGTGACGTCAATGGATGACGAAATATATAACTAGTGCAAACATGATAATACTGACATGCGTGTCATGTAAGAACATGACAACATACCACGCTCACAGCGTGGTCACGGCCGTTTTGCTAGCTCCACATATACTAAATTTGGTATCACGTGACGTAAATAGATGACGAAGGTAAACGACAGATCCAAACATGATAATCATGACACGGAAGTCATGTACGATATCATTTACCTCCACCTCGGAACGTTGGGCTGATTTCAAAGGGACATATCAACATTTCTCATTCGTGCTTCTCATATTATTGATTCCCACTGTACGTGGGATCGGCCAATTTTTTTAGAACGTTTCTCCCAAATTTACTTCGCTGTTAATCCGAGTCAAGAATAAATGAGTTTTAGCAATGTAGTGCTGAGCTGCTACCATGACGCAGGGCCCTGGACTATCACGATAAAGATGAATTGCCGGTTGCTGGTTTTCTCGTGGTCCATCGTAAGTGTGTACAGCACGAAGTTTAAGCACAGGCAAAAAATGAAAACACGTAGAGTGCACATGTCTCAGCCTGTATTGACCATCTTTGGTTCACGGCTTTTACCGCTCAGGTACTCGGTATACACCGGGTTACACTGTAGCAGTAACCGGCGTCAAAGAAGCGATTCCGACCCATGACCTCGTTTCTCAAGAGCTGTGTACTATATTCCCTGTGTCAGAGCAAAAACCAAGGCTGTGAAGATGAAGAATTGGAGGCAATTTGTAAATCATAAATATCGAGAAATTTCTCGTCATCAGGCAACGGTGAGCCCTATATATAGTCAAGCGTTTGTTTGTTCGCTTTTGCTTCGGGGGAGGGTTTGTCCTTGTGATAGGTTGGCAGAGGAAACTACACACGCGTCACGTCCAGAAAGGAAACGAAGTCGTTTCCTAAGTCGGGACATTATAAAGACACCCGAGCCTCTCGCACATCCTTTTGCATTTTTCGCGTCAAATGCTGCACTCCCGGGCGTTGAGGATGTTTGTTGCAATGTGGTGTTCCGCGCGCAGTGTTGTGAAGCACTTCTTGAAGCGACCAATGAGTTGCGTCTTGGCAACTTGGATATTCCTCCTACTCCCAGTGCTCTCTTGGTGTGACTCCGGTGCACACCGTGTGCCGAACGTGCATGTGCCCTCCATAATGCTGACGCTGCTCACGTGAGTTACCAGTACTTGAAGCCTCGAAAAGCTTGTGGTCGTACTGGGCGCTTTCTCATGACGAGCGTTTCACCCGCCACGGTTATTTGGTGGTTCGGGTGCTCCGCTGCTGACCAGAAGGTTGCAGGAGCAGAACCCGGCCACGGCAGCCGCATTCTAGATCGAGGTGGAAATGCTTCAGGCCCGCCTACTTCGATTTCGGCGTACGTTAAAAGAAACACCATGCGGTTGAAATTTTCGCAGCCCTTCACTACCGCATCTTTCATTATCACAATTATTTCCAGGAGCAGTGCCTGATCTTCAGAGTACTAGCATTGCTACATTTAATTTTCGCTCTCTCTCAATTTTTTAACGAAGATACGAGCCGAACCCGCCTCCTCCGGTCACGCCTAGAAGCCTTGAGTTTATGCTTACGCTCTTGGTATGTAATAATAAAGCAAGAAGAGTCAGCTCGTTGAACCAGTGAGGTATATATTTACAGTTGGTCACGTATTAGCTTCGTCTTATTTCCCTCTGTTTCTCTCATTTACAGATATGAAATTAATTTTACACTTTTGATCGCGATCGAGCCAGTTGGGGATGAATAATTTTTTTCGCTTTGGTCTCATTCGTTAACTGTGTGAGGAAGCCAGCGATAGATTCATAGTCTTCAACTGAATCAAGCTCGATAGCGATCGAGAGTGAGCGTGCAACGCCCGTGTTACACGCGGCTCCCGTATTACTATCGCGGTTCACGACAGCTGATGCGAATCGTTGTTCAAAAACCCTGCCACGTTCAACATTCCTTTCGCTTGAGGTTTGCAAGCTGCATTAAATTCACGCGCCAGCAACAACACCTTGCCGTTTCGAATAGTTATAGTTTAACTTCTCCTTTTATATTTAGCGTTTTACCCGTCATACCAATATGGCCGTATGCAGCCGACACAAGCTGACCAACTCTGCATATGTAACTCTCCAGCTTAAGCTCAGAATGCACAACAATCTGGAGAGTGTTAGAAAATGTGGCGAGAGACCCTTCTAAATTATGCCATTCTGAGGAAGACATGGTGGCAGCAACCTCGTATCGAAGGAGGGGAGTCTTGACCTGCAGTGGTTGATAGGCTAGGAGGGGAGTCTTGACCTGCAGTGGTTGATAGGCTATGGCAGGAGCTATAGCGCAAGATGAGGACAAAGTAGACAGTATAGAGCACACGAGGACGAGCGATATAGTCCTCATGTGTTACTATGTCCTCCATCACCAGCTTGCGCTACAGTACTTGCCTTAAAACTAAACATCCAAGAATGCTTCGTTTTAAGGTTACTGATCAAGTTCTATACGAAAAAAGCGCTTCGTCTATTGTTTTCCTTTATGCTCTGTTTTATTAATTAATTAGTGTTGTAAATGTTTTTAATAATTATATACAGCTCACTTAAATAATTACTCTCTCGAAGCATTATCTTTATCTCTTTCAAACGGCAGAGTTCATTATGGTCCCCTAGGCTGTTTCTCACCCAATTTTTTCTCTTTAATGAGTAGCGTGATCTATATAGCATCATACAACAGCGTTATCGATATATTATTATTCACTAGCAATTAGGACAAGCAACAGCTCTGTGCCTGTTTCTTCTCCATTATGCTCCTTATCAGTACCATTATTTATACAGGATTGTGCAAAAGCAAATATGGTGAGAAACAGTCCTCTAGCTGTTTGTTCCCCAACTTTTGCTCCTTATCCAATATACAGCATTACCCAATAGCAATCAGGTCTAGCTGTTTGTTCCTCAATTTTCGCTCCTTATCCAATATATAGCATTACCCAATAGCAATCAGGACGAGAAACATTGATGTGTTTTTCGGCCTGTTTTTACTCTTTCTTCAATGTATTGTTTCAGACAATTGAATTACAAAATAGCAAATAAGACTAGAAACAGCCCTATAGCTGTTTCTTGCCTTATATGTGTACTTCTCTAGCAGCATGGTTTAAGTAGCAATGTTTAAGTAGGGCGAGAAACAACCATATTGATGCTTTTTGTCATACACTTGCTCTTTATTCAATAGCATGATATAGGTCGCAGAATTCCCGCCGTGGTGGTCTAGTGGCTAAGGTACTCGGCTGCTGACCCGCAGGTCGCGGGATCCAGAAATGTTGTAGGGCCGTGTGCTCCGATTCTGGTGCACGTTAAAGAGCCCCAGGTGGTCGAAATACCCTGACCTTTGCACTACGGCACCTCTCATAATCAGATGATGGTTTCAGGACGTTAAACTCTAGATATCAATGAATCATTATGTTGCACATTACAATCGCAAATAAGGCAAAACCAACCTTCTATATATTTTTCACCCTATTTTGCTCCTTATTCAGTACTATGGTTGGCGTAATTCCAGGCAACAGCATCTCCAGTTTTCATTAAAAATCACCTTTTTATTGCTCCCACCAACGCACGTATGTTTAGAGACAGCTTTGATATTGTCTATATAGCTTTAGATTACCTTCAATCGGTGACTCCGCAGATGCTACGTCTTTTTGACTGGCGCATTTTATTGTTTTTAAGGCTTCGTTTCATACTTGTGTTCACAAAAACCTGACATTTCATGGGTGCAATGTTATGAATTGCGTTCGCAATAAACGTTTTTTAATATAAAACACCAATACTGAGTGCGCACAATGTACGCATAAACACGCTTAGAGACGCAGTTTTGTCGACAGTACTGGTTTTGCCCATTTATTTAGAACTCGCACTTATTTATTTTTAAGTGCTGCTTTGCTTCCGTAGTCGTTTCTGGTGCGTTTGACGCAGAAGGAAACTGTTCTCCGCTGAAGAGCCATTATCACGAAGTCTTGTCTTAAACTGAGCAAACAGAGACAAATCGAGCGCTTCTTAACGTTTTCATCATTCTTTTTCAGTCAAATCAACTGTTGTAAACATGGTGCTAGATGTTTCAAGATACCTTCATCACATATCTCTTCGGTTGTTTTTTTGTTGTTGTTGTTTAGAACTCTAGGTTACCATTCTCGTGGTACCTTTTCTTTGGTAGGCTGGGTTCGCAAACTAAATGTCCGATGACAATTGTAAGCGCACTTCATATATATATATATATATATATATATATATATATATATATATATATATATATATATATATATATATATATATATATATATATATATATATATATATATATATATATATATATATACTAGCAATACTTCTCCCCTAGTGTCAAATTATTCGGCCACAAGCGATGATGAAGTCTTGCCTAGGTTAATGTTTGATATTGTGAGTGATGAGCCTGATGACCATGACAATGATTGCACTATATACACTTTTGAAATTTATAGAGAAGTTTGATAAATGAGCACGTCCTTTGTTTTGTTTTTTTGTGTACACAAAACTTTTCTAGCAGTTTAGAGATACCTTTTTTTGATGTTTCAAAACCATCCAACTTTGTATATCTTAATTTTACGTCCTGGGGTAGGCTTCTCTGAACACATTGCAGTTTAAGCTCGTTACTGTACCAGGTTAAAAGTGATAGTGACATATTCAGTGAATGACTGCGCGAATCAAAGTTCGTTATAAGAAGCCGTAGACATTTAGGAAGAGATAGTTTATCGTACATGATATACAGAATGCTATAACCGATACTACGTAGTCACTTGGAACTAATGGTAGGGACTGAGAAAGTACATTTGCTGTCTTCCTCCCTTTCTCTCAATATGTGGTTGTGAACGGTACTTTCTAGGCTAACCCACCTTTCTACCTTTCTATATCACTCCTTTAACATTTCCCTTTATTTATGCTGTATCGTTCTCTGAAGCTAACATTTTCTGGCTCTTACTTTTTTTCATTTTTGCCGTGTGCTTTCAGGGATGATGTTTTTAGAAATTGCAACTCAGAGGGCCCAATGATCAGCATTCCTGCCAACAAACCAAACGCTAATGATGGTAAGCGTGAAAGTCGAGCAAGCCTAGTGCTCTCGAGGTGTGAATTCACTGTCAAAAAAGCTTACGTTGGCTTCTGTGTTTGCCTACGTCATCCTTCCATCATCCTGCTCATTGTACCACTCCGGTACTCATCTTCTTACCTTGTCTCTGTCGTTTTCTTGAGCCTCTTCACCAGCGCGGGGCAGCATCCACCGGCTGCGCCCGTCCCTCGTTCCCCTTATTTGACGCGTCTCCGCCGTTTTTGCGCTGCTTTTTCTATGGTGCACCGATTTCAGCTCATTCACCTTTCTGCCTTCGTAGCAGAATGAATTGACAGCCCTCAGCATGACCTATACATCTTCCTTTATTGATTTTTCTCTTTTTTTTTCTATACTGTTATTTTTATTTGTTGTTGTACCTTTTCGCATCTGTCTCCTATTCCTTTTTTATTGGAAACTCGGAGCGCTTATGAGTTAAAATTTCATTTGTCCTCATTAAGCTTAAACTTTGTGAAATATGCGAAGCCTAAAGACTGTAATGGATTTCCGGCATTAAGTTCCTTACTTCCTGACTATCAGTGCTGTGGAACGTTATTGTGGTACCTCTGCAACTCTGCTTTTATAGCTTCGTCAGGCTTCGTTTGTTGCAGTGCTATTAGAAAGAAGCTGTCTATACAAGCTGCATCATCGTGCCCTCAAAATAGCTGCTCCAGTACTCGTACACCAGAAAAGGCGAGTTTTCAATAAATAAAGGCCCAGATGGGATGTTGTGGGGAAATATTGTTTTCATCAAAAGCTATAAACAGACTATAAAAGTTAGTATACAGGTAGGCATTGACTTTAAGGCATGGCCCCGTCCCCAAGACGCCCTCGAGTTTCTATATCTACCATTATCACGCGAACATTCAAGTTATTTTCTGATTCTGCTCCTTTTAGTCCCACCTCAAGGTGGCAAAAGATAGGAGAGAAAAAAAATGTATTTTTCTTTAACAACATCTGCGTACGCTTGCACAAGTTAAAGAACAAAACGTAACCGCCAGAATGACCCCAACTGCGCTTTTTCCAAGCACATATGTGAAAGCCCTTCGTTATTCCTATAGGCTCACTGAACGTTTAGTTCGGCGCAAGCAGGTAGACGTGGAAAGGAATGGCGATGGAGCTGCATAGCAAATTGCGCCAGCTGCGTTTCTTTCTCGGAAAGAACGTCACCCATTCGATCAAGGAACTGCGTATCTGCGAATACCAACCGTGGCTGCTCGCTCAAAGAAAGTGGATGTGTAGTGGGCGCGTCCTTCTTTGTTTACTTTGGCAGAGTATGTACCTTAGTACCCCGCCTGTTCCTTCTTTCCGCTGAACAGAGATCCGGTCAGAGTGGCCAGCTTCAAGTGCCGCTTGCTCATGCATTTTACGAGTAGTTTTACGCTCTTTCACCGAAGAATCGATTACTCTGATCGCGGGCTTCAGTCTGAAGCTGGGCTATTCAGCCTTCGTTTCAAACGAGCTTACTGGTGCAGGCTGAACTTTCCGTTTATGTACTCCCACCTTTTGCGCTGATGGCTCATGTCCAAGACTGCGAATCTGAGTTAAAATGGAGCAGAAGATGGAACACAAGTAGAAATTGAGAACACGAGCGCATCTGTGCTTCTCCTGTCTACTTCTATACTTGTGTTCTATTCTCTGCGCAGTTTTAACCTAATTTAAATGTCACACTAAGTAGCCCCCAACGTCCTTTACCCAACACTGCCAATCAATTAAGTTTTCAGTGTAACCAAAAGAGACAGTGCACATAAAGGGAAACGCTGCCGCATCAGTCAGCACTAACTGCAAGTATGGCACTTTCGGAATCGGTCTTCATGAATATTGGACCAGCGAGAATAAAGCCTTTTTCCCCCTGCAACCCCGCTCTCATACAGCTGACCGTACGATGCTTAGGGCTAGTACAACGAAGTTATCTTCTCTTAGCTCCCCTTTCACGACATCGTCGAAGAGCTATTGAAATTGTAATACGAGCTATATATCACTTAAATAAATGAGGCCGAAAAAAAAAACGAAGCAGGACAGTGGTGACATTTTAAAATGAGCCAAATAAATACCGCAGTCATATATGCATCATAACATATAGAAACGTACGTCGATGAGAATGAGATCTGTGTCTCAAGTACGTGAAACACGTTGAAGGAAAGAAAGCATACGATTCCCAACCCTGTATAGGAGAATGGCGGGGACGAAATGATAGAAAATGGGCGAATAAGAGAAACACATTCAAAATAAGGCCCCCACAACAAAGATGCAAAAATTTCCCCATCAATTGTTCATCTGGAGACAGAAATCCAGTGAGAGCGTGGTTAGTTACGGCGTGTTTATTATCGCTGCCCGTATTTTTCTTCCTCGTTACAATGCTACTAAAGCTACCCAGACTCAGCAAACGCACAAGCGTGAGCTGTCTGAACTGTATGCTGAGCCGTGAAGCATACCAGTGGAATCAGTCAACGAATCATCTAACACACCCATCTGAAATGCAGCGCTGTGCATGTGTCATCTCAACAGCAAGCTCGATCTGGAGGGTATAAACGGTGCTCTTTTATTTTCCGCCTTCCTTCTTTTCTGTCCATGTTTGTATTCGTGCTGCTTGACTTTCACTAATGGACAAACCATCGCAATCTCGCTTGCAAAGTTTTACTCGCCAATTTGTCCCCGCAACTGAAAGGCACTGTAAATTGGCGCCACTTTAGCCCCATACTAGCGTGTGCACTCATTATTGCATGATCCGAGGTGAAAGGCGCGAAAACGACAACGAATATGAAGGCACGCCTTTGTGACGTTCACCTCGGACCATGCTAAACAAGCGCGCAAAGTTGTGCACCCCCGAAAAATTCTAATTGCACGTCTTTGCGTGGTCCAGCCGTGCAGACCCCATCTGCTGCTGAGGAGGTGAGGAACTTCATTTTCCCTTTGCGGCTAGAAGAGCTGAGGGCACTGCTGCTGTCGCGCCAAGCCAAGTTGGCGCTGGACTTCTCGGAGGAGTGCACTCGGAAGACCAAAGGGATTAAGATGAGAGCTCCGGTGATGGCGTCTGGCTGGAAAAGGAGTCGCAACCTCGTGTTTCGCCTGCGTTCGGGCAGCTTTCTAGCGAACCTCAAGAAGCCTCTGCACAACGGCACCATTTTTCAAGTAACCATCTGGGTGAGTGCCCGTTTACCCATACCCCGTAATTCGCATTTTCTTTCTATTCAGTGGTTTTTAAGAATCACCAGTGTGCTTTTCTAAAAAATTTTTGCTAGTTTGTCTGCACGGTCTTTTGACAGTGTATATTGACCACAAAGAATATTCGCGATTTTCTTTGGAAACATCCACAGCGCTGCAAGGATTGACGCGAAAGTATTGCGTACTTCACGAAGCCGATAATACGGCGTTCATTCGGAATCGACATTCCATGGTGACAAGATCTTTGTAACCAAGTGATGAGGTCACCCACAAAATTGACATCGACAGGTTCGAAAATTGAGTTGACAATAGAAGACCCAAGTGACCCACTTTCAAAATTGAATAAACCCAGTCGCGTCCCAAAACTGACTTTACCCCCCCCCCCCCGCGCGCCTCTCTTCTCCAGCAGTTAACTTAGCACAGCCACGGGATTTAAGTGGTCTACCTAAAAAGTGCTTTCGACCAATTTGAGGCCATGACCATGCGATCACGTCATGTGACGTAGCCACGTGACCAAGTAAGAACTTTAAGCTGCAAGTGCGCATGACCATGACGTCATGTAGAAACGATGGTAACATAATGTGGACAATAAATTACTATGGACCTCGATATAATTACGCACGCCCAGACACGCTATTAGACAGATTCAGCTGCACGTGTGCAGCAGCCGTACGGACGCACCTACCAGCAATTCGCAATGGGAGGCTGCGTTCGAACGGCAGCTGCGGACGCGCAACTAAATCTGTTTATTATGTCTCCGTTCACGTGTAATTTTGCTCTGTGCCTGTGCGATTAGGCTCCTTGCGCATTTGATGCAGGTTAAGAGACTCAGAGCCTCCGTATCTTTATTTATTTATTTATTTATTTATTTATTTATTTATTTAGAGTCATGGATAATCTAACCACCAAGTTCTATGGAATGTTCCCCTAATAAATGCTACCACTCGACCTGACAGCGTGGATGCCAGCGCCACTTCTCGGCTGCGCATGAGCGATGATCCGCGGCAGCAATTCTTTAGCAGCACAGTGTCATATTTCAGTCGAGCAGCGGCGCTGTGCTCAACTTGGTCGAGTGAAATACGAACGTTGCTTCGAAGCTTGTTTGGAAATATGGAGGTCAGACTAATCGACTATAAGATCATGCTTGAACGATGCTTCCATGTCATCTCGGAGAATTAAAAATTACGACAACTATTCAACTACTTACACAAACGTCAAACTTCCAGCTGAACAAACGCCACGGCCTTCCATGCTCTCTGAACGAGGTTTCTGCGAGCATCATCGTGAATTTTCCCACTTGTCGGAAAAGTTCAGAGCAACGTGTCAAACGGTCCTTCCACCAGCCTGTCCCACAGCTGACGGCCCCCTACACGTGAGTACTGCGACATGTTTCAAAACTATGAGGCAACATATTAAATGTCGTTTCACCTTGTGTGCTGACTGTGAAAGGACCCTTATTTGCATATTTTACAGCGAAAGATATTATGAGATCACAACAAGGGTTGGTTTAGGTACCGCAGTTGTCCGCCACTACCGGCGTCCGTAACCACTACCGCGCGAAATAAAAAAATAAGTAAACAAACATTAAAGCCAGATTGGAATTCGAACCCGGGTACCCTCGGCGCCACATAAGTGTTCTACCACTGAGCTACGCTGGTGCCCGAAGCTGCTGCAAACTGACTTTATGCAGGCTTCATGTCAGTCAATAAATAGCGTTAATAAGTGTAATAAAGCGCTTTAGAACGGCAAAGGCACAACCAGATCTCACACAATGTGAATTGCGTAACGAGTGGGTCGTCAAACTCCCCAACTATTACAAAAGCCTCAGGCATAATTCTTCATCGACGTCAGCCACAGCATAAAAAAGCACTAGATTCCTTGCAAGTGTGTAGCCGGTACCACGCTTCGCCGACGAATGACGAAAAATGGCATAATAGATGCCTCCCTACTACACGAAATGTGTGATTATTTATGGTGTAGGGGTTATCCAACAAGTGTGCTTGTAGCAGTTACCAAAAGAAGGTTTAAAAAAGGCTCTATAAAGGCCTTCCAGTTCTTCCAGCTCTCATAGCTTTTACCATGACCGCGCTGCTCATTCCGTGCAGGCCTGGCGGTTTTTACATTATATGTCGAAATACCTGCCCACAGAACACTGGATTGTCTGGTGAGTCGTGAAGCAAGTAATGGAATTTTTGTCAGTATGAGTCAGGTGAATGCAGGCAACTATCGATATTAAATGCTCGCAGGGCCCCATGCACTAAACACACACACACACACACACACACACACACACACACACACACACACACACACACACACACACACACACACACACGCACGCACACACACACGCACACACGCACACACGCGCACACGCACACACACAAACACACATGCACACACATACACACACACATGCACACACACACACACACACATACACACACACGCGCGCGCGCGTATGTATGTATGTATGTATGTATGTATGTATGTATGTATGTATGTATGTATGTATGTATGTATGTATGTATGTATGTATGTATGTATGTATGTATGTATGTATGTGACGCGCACGCACACACACGATTCAAGCTAGGCAAAAGAGACTTGAGCGAGTCCTGTCTGACAGCCAAGTTAACGTGCTTAAAAAAATTGTGACTTAAAATGCCCTCTGTGTGGAAGTTGTGTGAACACTTTCCATCATAACTTCCCAAGAATTAAGATTCGTTGTTTGTTTAAGCTATCACTTTTTTATAAGCTTCTGTTGACGAGTTGGTTATTGAAGTAGCAAGGATAATTGGGCTGGGTGATGTCGGTTCATCTTTTACCTTAAGGGCGCGCACACAAACGCGGACACTAGAACATGAAATTACACAGATGCTATTGTTTTATTGTGTGATGCTATTGTTTCATCAAAACGCCCAGATCAGACCCCCAGAAAGCTGATAGAGGTGTTTCACATCAGGAGAAGTGGGAATAAATGCGTAAGCGCACCCTCCATCACGTTGACATAAAAAAAATTTTCATACCTCATGAGCACTCTGACAATCTGATCTGAGGCACGTGTCTTATTTTTAGTTTTTTTTTGTTTTTTGCCGTCACTTCTCAGGTCATGTGAAAGAAGTGATATATATTTATTTGTACTTACCATTGTTTCTATTAAACTTTAGTGGTGAGTAGGCGGTCTTGGTATGTCCAATTTACTGTTCTAGTGTCCTTGTCTGAGTGTGCGCCCTTATTCAGTTAAAAGGTAAGTTGGTTATATTTGCTGATATATACCATCAAATAAAAAAATAAAGCACTCGCCCGTAAGACCCTTTGTCACATTGTCACGTTTGCCACAACAAGAACTCTGTCATATTGCTTGTGCGTGTTTTCTATCTTCCCACCGTGGTGGTCTAGTGGCTAAGTTACTCTGCTGCTGACCCGGCTACGGCGGCAGCATTTTCGATGGAGGTGGAAATGCTTCAGGCCTGTGTGCTCAGATTTGGGTGCACGTTAAAGAACCGCAGGTAGTCCGAACTCCTGGAGTCCTTCACTACGGCGCCTTTCATAATCATATGGTGGTTTTGGGACGCTAAACCCCACGTATCAATCAATGTTTGCTTTATTTTTTTTCGATCTCCCGCTTACATCATGTTGCATCGGCGTTCCAGCCACTGAAGTTTTCAGCGAGAATGTCATTTGTTGCAGGGAGCCGTGGATATTGGATGGTCATCCGGACCCGAATCTCCTTTACCCGAGGGCTGTGAATCCCAACAGTTGCCAAGTGGTCTCGCTCGAGATTCCTTTAGCAGCCGAAGTTCCCAACCACTGGGTGCTGGCGCCGAGAACATACAAGGCGAACAAGTGCTTCGGCAAATGCGTTTTCCCAAACATGTTGTCCCTCAACAGCACCGCCCACTCGAAGATGATATTTCTCTCTCGTCTCCACGGTTCGACCATCAATTATAATGTGTGCTGTGTGCCCGTCAGTTACGAGTCACAGAGCCTCATCTACGTCGACGATTATGGACACGTGGTGCTCAAGAACTTTTCCAATATGCGCGTAACCGCGTGCGGGTGTCGCTGACAAGTCTGCGTGGTTAGAAACATAAGCACTTCAAGATAGGCCCAAAAACGCAAACGGTTATGCATGGTGGCAACCACTGTTCTATCTACGAAGCATGCAAGGAGTTATGTCCTACAATCCATTAACTCACTTGTGTGAAACGTTGACCAGTCGTGCATCTAGTCAACTTCCCCACATTTCCTCTCTTTCTTTCAAGGTAAATCTTTCTGTGACCCACGTGGTATATCTCCTTGTGAAACACGTGGCGTAACCAAGGTTGCGAGAATTTTGTGTCTTAATTACTGTAAAGTACTCCACTTGTAACTACCTTCTCATGTGACCTCCTCTATAATCTCTGGTGTCCACGTGTACCGTCGAAAACCAAGTTGGTCTGGCGAAAATTTGTGGTAATGTGCTCTGTAAGTTATGGATTCAATTGCTTCGAATATTTATGACCATACTCTGTACCCTTGCTAATTTATCTGACGAATTCATTCAGCTCATGCATCGTCCTGTCCGGAAACGACTAGGCGATGAACTTTTGGTGCCAGAGAACAGTTAAAGTAATCTGTCGAAAGCTCAAAAAAAAAAAACACGGCTGGAAATGCGTACGATTTGCGTGTAGACGTAAATGAATGCCTGACCATGTCGAACCATAAAGTCACGTGAGAAACTCAAGGGGACACGAATTATGTGATGTGATAGTCTCAGGTGGTGTTATTTCTAAAGCAAGTTATCCAACAACGACGTCAGCATTTTATCTGAATATGCACAGGTCTTTTGTTGACTAGGAAGTGTAGCTGGCTTATTTATGATGTACAATGAATACGGAAATGCTGGCTCTATACGAGTAATACATGCTGAAATAAATTGCGAGTGTCAATAGTTACTTAAGGTTCCACTATACGTTAACAAATGTGCAAAAGCTTGAAGGGTGTGGAGTTCGCGATAGTATAAGATAACTCCACGGTTCAAGCACATCTTTTACAGCAAAAGCATCTTTCATCTTGAAACTCACTGTTATGTAGTTCATAAAGAGAATGATCTAAAATGACACGTATAAGGGCCTTACTACACGTATGCGCTACGTGTATAGAGTGACCTGTATGCGACCTGCGCTATGGAAGGAGAGGGCGCCCTCTCCTACACGTGCGTTGTAACACCAACACGTGGCTATAGTGCTTAACTCTCCAAATTCTGGGGACCCTCGAGCTTTCATTATGAGCACCCTATAGTATTCTTATATCTCCCGCTTCTATATTTTTTCTTTTCTATTTAACATGATCGGTCATTTCATACATCTGTTGCCATTCTTGACCATGACAATTTATAGATGTTAAAAGTTCCCACACGGGTGACCCCACTAGTAGGAACGCAATAATACTTTGCGTGTCCAGTGAAGAAAGCTACCCGTTCGTGCAACTTCCAGTGTATGTCGCTGAACTAAAGCAACCACCCTCGTTTCTGCATCCAGTATTCCGTCATGTATTGTTACACTGCAAAGCATACCGAGAATCGGTATAACCGCACACGCAAATGTTTGATGTTGCATCCTCACAGCATCCTTATGATAGCGCAATGCCTGTTACTGCAGCATCAGCATTTATTCACCTGTTCACCTGTTCACCTATTTATTTATTTATTTATTTATTTATTTATTTATTTATTTATTTATTTATTGTTGCAGTGCAGTTGCAGACGAAATGGTCTCTTTTCGCCCAAGCTTGTCTATATAGGCCTAGTTGAAACAGGAACAAACAGCTGATACTGAAAAACATGTGCGAGGTGTGAAAGGTTAAAAAAAAGTGAAAGAGCGAATACTGTGAATTTATCACACGCTGCTTTATTTTTACTGCGTTAGGTCACGTTGAAAAGCGGAATGGTTGCGATTACAGTGTGGCCTTTTGTGGAATTGGTTTAGTTCGTTTTTCGTCCTCTTCCTTTTTTTTCCTTTTTTCCTCATTTTGTGTGTGTGCTTGAGCGTATTGACTCTTCCAAAGGCAACACAAACGATTGAAAATTGGGCGGTGAAACCAAAAGGGTCACTAGACTTCAAGCAGTCGTGTGGTGCAATAATTGGTACTTATTTATTGAATTGAAAAACTAATATAATAGTTTAGGAGCACTAATTATGGTCCTACTTACATACTCGGAGACTTAAATTCCTGGAAAAATTATGTTTGTCTTCCATAGTGAAAAAATGATGACTCACAGCTGATGTAAACGCAACATCGGGATACCTGGTTGATAAGTCACATTATTCATGCGGTAAGCAAAGTGAAATAAAACATAAGTAGCCTACGCTGGTATTAAATTTACGAAGCATGCGTGAAAAGCCATCAACAGTATTTGGGAGAGCTCTAATACAACAAGTACAGGAACAAGTTGTTTCTATTCTCCTGAGCGTGCAGTGCCACATTGCAGTATCAATGACAATCATCGAATAGATACGCGTAAGAAATCATCGCTCCATTTTGAGAGCGACTTCATGCTGTCAATATGTTATATTTGCTGCTATAGTGAGACCTTGTAGTGCTTTCTTATTCCGCGTTTCATTTGTCCAGTTGAAACCTGTATTTCCTGTGACAGCCTGTTTTATTTCTCGCTGCATCCTGTATATTCCCTTGTTTGGTTTCATACTTAATTTAGCAACTTCGTATGCAATGCTATACTTTCCGTCACGGATACCCCTGCGCAGCTTACAGTAACATTGGTTGCATGCGTAGTGTATATTACACATACCTATACACGCCCGCACACACACGTGTGTGTTATTCGCTTGTCGATGTTTTTTTTTGTATGCAGTGTATCATGCATTAGTGTAACAATACCTTTGATAAAAAAGCTGTGTGTGCCGTTTCTTTTCTTTCATTCCTTCGTCTTTTTTGTATTTAATTGGTGTACGTTGTACACGAGATGACTGTTCATCGCAATAAAGTTGACAGCTCACTGCTCACGCCAGCACACAGGCATGGGTATGCTATCCGAAGCTCGCTTGAATGTTTGTTTATTATTTTAGCTAAGGTTTGGCTGAGCTAGCGATTGGGAAAAGTGCAACATCACAACGCCTATAGTTTTGTTGTCAATATGGGACAATATGCGTGGGAGTTGCTAAGTTCTTTTTAACGTCGACCGCCCGTGCACCTTTCACTCGTGCGCTGGAACAGACGCACGCCAGCAAGTGTATCGAGCATTTATGGGCGCCGTTAATGTTTCGTGCCATAATAGTTCGTTAACGTATAGCAATCAGGATAAGAGGTGTATTATAGGCGGCGTCTTGACAATAAAAGCCTCACGAAAAAAAAAGAAGAAAATAAAGCCTTGTGGAATGACCGCTACTACAGTTCTTCCCGAAAAGCAGCTTGCGTTCTGTGGTGGGAGCCCGAAAGTGGTTGTAAGGTAAGACTGGTTATAGAGTACAATATCACTTCACAGGACACCGAGAAGGCACGAAAATAATTAGCGACTGTATACGCCACCTGCGTGCCCTTCCGTGGCAAGTATGAAAGAAGGCTGCTGCACCGAAACTTACGAGACCAAACGCATTAACTGCATGTGACAGCGAGAGCTGTGACAGCCTCGGGGTGTAAAGGAAGGGCGCAAACGGACGCCTGGGCGTCCGTGATGGAGAGAGCGACAGCAAATACTCTGCAGGCAAGTCTTATTTCCTACATCATCAAACGAATACGGGCTCACCTGACATAACTACCCCGTTTCGCTCCCGAACTCTGCCGGTCAGGAATCATTCCTGCATGCTTTCGTGGTCTTTATTGGTGATAGTAGAGGTTAAGAGAAGAAGCAGAAAGCGGGTGCCAGTTGCTCTATTAAAAGGAAGGGCACCCGCCGTATACACCCTACTCAGCAATGCTGCGTGCATGGTTGACTTGTTATGTTTATAATTGATATGTGGGATTTAACGTCCCAAAACCACCATATGATTATGAGAGACGCCGTAGTGGAGGGCTCCAGAAATTTCGACCACCTGGGGTTCTTTAACGTGCGCCCAAATCTGAGCACACGGGCCTACAACATTTCCGCCTCCATCGGAAATGCAGCCGCCGCAGCTGGGATTCGAACCCGCGACCTGCGGGTCAGCAGCCGAGTACCTTCCTTAGCCACTAGACCACCGCGGCGGGGCCTTGTTATGTTGCAATCGCATATTATATTCAAAGGGAGCGGTGCTTTCGGCATTCTCTTCTCCCTCCTAAATTCACGCTCCTAACTTCTCAAGGCGAACAATGTTCGAGATATGCGACAAAGCGTCTTCCAAAGCTCCAGCTCGTACAAATCGAGATGTTCCTCTCGTGCTAGCATGGCGCGGCGTGCGCTGAACGAGCAAGGACGTGGCGAGCATTAGCGCGATACTCCAGATGTAAGAAGCGACTGCGGAACTGAGCTATACGCAAGAACGCGAGAATTACGAAAAAGAAACGCCGGAACGCATCGGAAAGCCGCCATTCGGACACGCCTCAGTGGCTCTGAGCCAACACAGACTGGAGGCCCAGATACACAGCATGGCAAGCAGGTCTCGTCTCGCCGCACGCATGATCGCGGAGCTATGCCAGCGTTGTGGCGACGACGAAATAAGTGTCCCCGCAGGGGCGCGCGAGAAATAGAGACATTGCAGAATGCATCCTGTGCTTCGTACGCCGAACGGTCCGTGCATGGCTCGTGTCACCTTGGCCAGCAGCCCGCGCGCATGCGAGCACGTGCCACTGGCCGTATAATGAGTGGTCGGCCATCATGCATGTTGGTAGTATACGCTAAGCTTCGCGAGCATATATCCATGGTTCGCCCAGGGAAGCACGCAACAGTAACCACGGACATTCTCTGCGACGGTGGCGCACCAGTGCGTCGATCCCAAGGCATGAATATGACTGCGCCACCCCGCCAACAGGACATGCATGCTCCAGGCTGGCGCTGGAGCGATTTGAGAGGGTGGTGCAGGTATACATGAGACATACTGCCCACTGGTGTGGCTCGGCCCAACTACTCATTCAGACTACGAGGTCGCGGGTACGATTCTCTTCCAAGACAGCTGGGAGCGGATTGTCGAAATGCCCGCATGTGTATAGACACACGTCGAATGCAGTCAATACTGACATGTCGCGATTGGCGAATGGGCATGCGCCCGGACTCATTCACAAAGGAGTATTTCTTATAAACACCATGTTGCTTCGAGACTTGACGGTCACTGCTTGAAAGAACAGCACAACACAGGACGAAAAAGAAGACGCGGTGGACAGCGATATTCCTTTGTGTTTTCTTTTTCGTCCTCAGGTGCAGTATATAGCGCATGAAGTAGTTTGAAGCAGGGATTACAAGAACGTCTAGACTAGACAGCCAACAAAACACGGTTTGTTGTGTATACGTACGGGTATTCAAATGAGATCAAGGTCTGAAAAATGACAGAGTACTGCACTGCACTAAACGATTATTTGCGCAGTACCAAAATCATGAGATTTATAACACATAAGGCCCAAAATCGTAAGCTAAGGGCTCCAGTTTTCCAGCCTAAATTAGCACCATTATTGTCGAGATGAAGATTGGTTAAAAAGCGCACGTGCACTCACACCCATACATGAGACGCACAAACTATCTCAAATAGACAGGATTCACTCCAGCTGCTCCGCGTGAGGCAGATACAGCTAGAAGAGAGAAAACCGGAGGATAACTATACAGTCTGCTACCTTACACCTGCAAAGGACAGAACCAAGTGTAGAAAATACAAGCATAAGAAGATATATAAGCATACGAAAATATATGAACTGTATTGGTGACTCACTCAGTGAATCCTGGTGCTATATTATTAGCGAAGGCAGCTGCCTAGTGGCAAAGAAGGCATGCGAACAAAATCTCTGTGAATTTCGCCGCACTGTCCTGTTGTGCACTCGCCCTGCACCTCAGCAGGTATAACGTATCGTTCTGCTATATATAAGCTCGAGGATACGGGCACAACTGACGGCTACGGCGGCCGCAATTCAGTGGGCGTGATATGCAAGAACGTTAAAGAACCTCAAAATTAATCCGGAGTCCCTAACTATACACAGCTTGCCTGAGACGTCGCTTTATTCATGCGGTAAGCGAAGTAAAATAAAAGAGAAGTGTATTAAATTTACGAACCATGCGTGAAAAGTTATCGATAGTACTTGGGAAAGCTCTATACAACGAGTACGGCAACGAGTTGTTTCTTTTGTTCTCAGCGTGAGGTGTCATACTGCAGTATCAGTCACTATCATCAAACAGGAACGCCCAAGAGATCGTCGCTCCGTTTCGAGAGCGACTGTATGTTGTTAATGTGTTTTATTGATTATATAATGGTTTTGGCACGTGATATTCTGTTAATAACCTAATCACGCTATGTTGGCCACGCTAATAGAATTCTGCAATGACGACACCGTAGCCTAACTCCTACACTGTTCGCACGTGCTCCACACACGGAAGCTCAGCAGCTCAAACAGGAGCATCGCTACTGTGCCGTGTACGCGCCCTGTGTTCCACAGCAGCTGCAGCCGCGGTGTATGGAATGTGAGCGCTCCTATCACAGCGCTCGCCTTGCGCGCAACATCCGTCTGCTTGTTTTCCTTGGGATCATTTTTCCACCATCGACAGGAGAATTCGCTAGGGCAGAGTGTTCCTTCTCTGCGACGTACGCCACACCGGATTAAACTGGTTGTCCCCCCCGGCCTTGTGAGGCGATCAGTAGGAGCTCGTGATGGCAGCGTCGCGTTATTAGAGAGAAGACGAAAGTCATAGGATTGAGTACAATGCAAGAGAGATGGTTTTTCCTCTCGTCTGTCCTTAGGCAGAGCAATCACAGGAGATGAAATCGAGCTTTTAGCCCTACGGCCGTTTGCTAAAAGGACCGGAATATGAAGAGGACCGGAATATGAAACTATATTAGCAATAAAATCGGCACTGAAAAAGAACGTGAAAGAAGAAAAATAAAGCAGTGGTAGTATGGGAATGCCATGCTGCTTCAGCAGTCAGAAAGGAGAGATGATATTGGACTTCTACCGTGGCATCAGTACATACAGTATGGTGACATCAGATACACGCAAACGCTAATAGAAAACGCGGGTGCGTTAAGAAGGTTAGAGAAAGGAAGGATGATTGGTCAACAGATTTCGATCTCTAGAAATCTTTGCGATAAATACGTCGTGTCACAGTAAATTAAGCGCGTTCTTTCCTGTAAAGTCCACGCCATAATGCGCGTTGGGGACACTAACTTGAAGCAATGCATTCATGCACCAACTGGCTCTAAAATAAATTCTCAACTAAAGGCTCTGGATAAAATGAACATGCTTGGGCATTTCCTTGTGGTTACATCCATTAAACCTGTTTGAAATTTACAAAAGAACCTCGCCCAAGTATTACATTCTGGCTGCACGAAACAGACGGTCTCAAAAGATCGCGACCAACAATTTATAAAAAAAATATTAGGTAGACTTTGCCAAATAATAACCGGAGGGTCCGGAATACACAGGCGCATATTATTGAGCCATAGTTCTAAAATTTTGGTTTAACGACTCAATGCTAGCGTGTGAAACCAGGCTGCGAATAAATTCTTTCTTTCTGTGTTTTATATTAATCGGTGGCCACAAACTCCCTATCCTTCCCTTTCAACTGCAAGGGAACTCTGTGTGTTCTTCAAACGTATTCAGTTGGACATGCACCATCCGTAGATGCACGCTTGACATTGTATACGAGCTGCACGAAAGAATAAGTTTAAACTGTACAACGAAGCGAAACAAAGATACGAATTTCTATAAATTTTATTTTACACTTCACAGCGTAATACGAGTAAATCCGATAGCAATAAGGCGCTCGCATTAATTAATGTACATCGTCGTATAGCTGACCACGAGCCCACAGATAACAAAAAAGAGAAAGAGAGACAGAAAAAAAAAGTGAATGCGTGATCAGACTACGTAAGCAGGTTAATCGCCAACTCGGCGCATAATTTCACACAGCCACGTTGTTAATAGGCTGTACGTGACAAATTTCGACCTATCTCGTGGCGCGCTCACCACGGCTGAAAGTCTCTAGACGTGTGGAAACGCCATACAAAGTTCAACGAAATGCAAGCTGGCCAAAACATAGCAACAAAAGGAACATCTTAACATATACCGCTTCACATGAGTGCGCGTGTTTCTCTGGGGCATTTATGTACGAGTTGGTGACTCCGCACGTGTTTCAGTAGCTCTCTCAGTAAGTGCCATGAATGCCATCCCCGGTGGTCTAGTGTCTAAGGTACTCGGCTGCTGACCCGCAGGTCGCGGGATCAAATCCCGGCTGCAGCGGCTGCATTTCCGATGTAGGCGGAAATGTTGTAGGCCCGTCTGCTCAGACTTGGGTGCACGTTAAAGAACCCCAGGTGGTCGAAGTTTCCGAAGCTCTCCTCTACGGCGTCTCTCATAATCATATGGTGGTTTTGGGACGTTAAACCCCACATATTTATCAAAGAATGCCATCCCAAAAAAAGTTACAACACTTATCCAATAATAAATTTTCTCCTCAACGAATGGCACAACCATGGCAAAGTTTTGCATGGTAGTTTTGTCAAGGTTGGTTACCGAAGAATTGTAACTGCTAAAAAAGTATCAGCAAGGCCAACCGGACAACAACAAAAAAAAAATGTTTGCGACGGCAGCATTTTGCCAATGGGGTCGTTGCTTCTTCAGCACGTCTGCATGACTTTCTTTCAAAAACTTGTTGGTGTTTAGCGTCCTAAAACTTCTGTTTTATTATGAGGGACGCCGCAGTGGTAGGCTCAGAAAATTTAGACCACCAAGGGTTCTTTAATGTACACATAAATCTGAGTAAACGGGCCCCAAAAAATTTACGATACCATAAAAAATGTGGCCGCAGCGGCCAGGATTCGATCCTGCGACCTTAAGGTCAGCAGCCAAGCAGCGAGACCACCTGGACGGGTGACTTCCTTTCAATAAAAAGACCAAAATGTCTTACGCAAGCGGCGCCTGTACGTTCTTTGATATAGCACTGCACCTGTCCTCGTCTATCTCTTCTTGGGTCTCGCGTTTAGTTGCGATTTCACGATGGTTTCTATAGCACTACTCATGTAGCCTCCCAGATAATGCAATAAAAGAATGCCTCGTGAAGCTCCGGATTCATCCCCACCAATACGAGAGGTTTACCATTCACGTTTTCAGACGTGCTCTTCGCTTCAATAAAATGCTGCGAAAAGCAACCTGCCACTAACTGCAATCGGACATCCGTGACACCTTGTTAACGCTGGGAACTATATATAGAGCCCACGAGCACTCTGGACAAGGGCGTAGGCATTGTCTGACAAGCGACGCAGCGATTCTCACATGCCGAGAAATTCACGTACATAAACCCTTGGCATTCGTGCGTTTGTTTCGTCGTGAGGATGGCAGAGAGAAGTAGGGCCTAGATTTCCAAATGTAACTGCAAATGACGAAAAAACAAACAGGAAAACGTTGACGCTTATTCGCTGTGCAGGGCATACGACTTCACTCTACTGATAATTTAGCTGCATCAACATAATTGTTTCCATCATAGCCTCCAGACCCGGAACGCGGTGCATACATGTGCGCGTCAGAGGTAAACAAATTTCCTGTTCTACATGTGAGCTACAAGGGCAAAATAGCGCACCGGCACTGCTCTCACGCGGCCATACGGGGCAGCGATGAGACGCAAAGGCGCCAGGAAGATCAACGAACACGCGTCGGCGCACTTCTCTTTCCTCCTCCCCCTGATTCTGCTGCATCAGGCATCGTGGCGCGTGCTTCTAAAGCGAAGAAGTCGCGCGCCCACGTAAACGGCTGGAAGGCTGGTCGCCACCGAGCAGTGAAATTCGATCCGGCCTCCTCTGCGTCATTTGACGTACAGAGTGCGGCGAGCCGTCACGCTTCACAGACTTACCACAGACAGAACGCATTTTCATCTCTCTCTGCATGCGAGATGAAATCTCTCATAAAGGTGAGGTACAGAGACTTAACCAGTCCCAAAACCCCCGCCCCGCAACCCCCTCCAGCCTTTTTTTTTCTCGTTTCGTCTAGTTCTTTCCTGCCTCCAAGCTTTGATATAGTGGTATACGTCGGTCTAGGAAGTACGAGCGCAAGAAAGGTGGCTCGAATTGAATGGAGTTTTGTCTGCCGGGATGCCGAGAGTAACATTGGTTTCCACTGCTACCACCGTTCGGCAAGGCAAGGGCTGACACTGTTCGGCTCGATTCTCCTTCGTTTGCCCAGCAGCTGCTGATCCACTATAGGGAACTTTGCTGAAAAGTTCGATTGGGTCTTCGCAAATCCACGCATTGTTCTGCTGAACACGGCACGTTGCGAATAGATAAACGAACGTTCCTGCTTTCTATACCTACACATATTCCACAGGGGCGCACCCGCTAAATATCGGCCATCGTGCTAATTATGCACTCCTGAATAATAAGGTTAACATATAAGCTTCTTGGATGTCCGGAAGCCAGGGAACGCCTCACGAGATGGTTTCCAACGTACAGCAGTTTATACGCTGCTTGCTGTTTTACTTTCAGTTGAACGCAAAAAATTTCCCCTCGTGCTCATACGAGGATGTATTATTAGCATGCAGATTACTTTAAGAGGCCGCAAACTGATATATGCACTTTATTGCGCTAGGCGCTGCCACTCTACATCGTATATATATCGGGCCCGTAACTACCATACGAATTGTAAAGTAGATATACCCTATAGGTTATGTGTAGTCATAACATAAGGGTGCCTTATGTGAAGAATACCGTGCAAAGAGGGAGAGAGAGAGAGCTACATAGCATAGTACCGTTCTCTATCTATACCAGCTTGGCTGCGTGACATCGCAAGTTGTGGAGGTTAACAAGAGCACACAACTGTCTATAAAACGTTTACCAGGGAGAACAAATGTAAAACCAAATAATTTCTTCTAATCTGTGGATATCCCTTTTTAATATCTCCTTCTAGTGCGAACGGGAAACTTCAAAAACGCTGCATACAATAAAGAAAATAATATAAAAGCCTTAAGAAGGCCGCTTTGGCACGCTGCATAATTAGTGTGTGGTAGCTATTCAAGTATATTGGGTCAAAGTTTGTTTGATGCTGAAAAAAAAAAAAACGCGGAAAGTAAACTAGGGACACAGCTTAGACTCATACGAGTCTAGAATGTCCGGTAGAGTCGGGCCGGCGGGTAGATGGCAAAGGGATGAAAGCTCATCAAGAACAAGGCGATGCTTCGAAACGGCGGTCAAGCCGGCATGCTGCAGGGGATAAGAACGCGCCGATGGGAAAACCGGAGCAGCAGGCGGCTCTCTTTCCCAGACAGGAAGCCTGCCAGAGACAGCGCCGCGAGACGGTAAGTTCAAGTGCACGGAAGCCCCCGCGCTGCGCAGGGTGAGCCAACTTTGGCCGCCGGCTTCGTAGGGAAACCGGAGTGAATCTGCTGAAGCTCTCACAAATTGTGCACTGGTCCCCGTCCAAAGCTTCGTAAAAGACGCAAGCGGACAAACTGAGACAAAAAAAAAAAAGAAAAGAAAAATAGGAAATAGACTTGATCGCATTCAATGGGACGTCCTGCTCAATCTGTCGAAACCATGCAAGCGGCAAGGCTCAGATTACATTCCGAGGCGTATGCTAACTCATCGAAGTGCGGAGGCGTCCTTTAAATCATTATTACACTGGTTCAACGTTTTCCTTCTCCCTGTACGATGGCGACGCATTGAAAGTTTTCGATGTTGGCTCCACTCTCACATAAACATAATTGAGCCTTGTTTCACTCAGTGTCTCATTAGTAAGAGAGACTAGGGTTAACTCTATGCAGTTCTATGAAAATGATTTAAAGCAGCATGCCTCTGTATATTTCATTCTGCTTGTCGACAAAATATAATAATTCATCAGAGAGAGAGGTTTTGATTCCTCTGCATGTTCCTGCGACATGTATGTGTCACAGGTCAAAGCGAACAGCGCACGTTGTCTGTGTGAAAGTTTTCTCCGATAAACGCCCAACCACCACCTCACAAAGAACGAGAATGCGCCCACGCCCGTGAAATGCAACGCCGTCGCAGGCAGCGTCTTCTAGCGAGTTTCTTGATTGATTGACAAAACCGAGTGCTCGCGCTGCGCAGCCGTTTACCGACCATCCCGTATATATAGACACTCGATCTTGACTGGCGATGCAATGCCGGTAGAAGATTTTTTTGTGTGCGTATAGTTGAACAATAAAGACACGCAGCATACGCTTTAACTAAAGGCAGACTGCAGGTCCTTATGTCTAGTTTGAGCCCCCAGCTTCAGGGGCTTCGCTCACTACTAAAACGGGGGGCTGCGATTAGACCAGTGAACATGACATGCTTCGCCCCTCCCCAGGTTTCTCATTATTGGAGCTGAAACAACTTTCCCTGCATACCCCTTTGCCACAATGTCTTTACAGCGAAAACTGTTATGAGATCACAACTCGGGTCACGCGCAGTTATCCGCCGCCGCCGCCGGTGTCCGTAACCACATCACGCGAAATTAGGAAAAAAAAAACTGCCATCAAAGACGCAGTGGGACTCGAAACCCGCGTCTGCTAGGTACCAGCCCAGTATTCTACCACTGAGCCACACCACTGCTCGGGACTCATTAGCAAAACTTGCCTTAGGCAGGCTTGATGTCGGCAAAGCAATCGCGTTAATACGTTAGCGTTTTAAAACAGCGATAGAACAACCAGCCGTTGCAAAATAAGAATAGCGTAACGATTTGGTCGTCCGATGCTTCAACACATAGCAAAAGCTTGTTGTTGTTCCCCTACTAATTGTGGCGCATACCCACTTAAGCCATAATTCCTCATTGTCGTCAGCCACTGCATGAACAATGGGCACGAAATTCCTTGCAAGTGTTTAGCGGATATCACGCTTCTCAGAAGAATGGCAAAAAATAGCATAGCGAATGCCGGCCTATTACCCTAAAATTTCTATTATTAATGTCATAGTGGGTATCAAGCAAGTGTGCTTGCAGCAGTTGCGCAATGAGTAATTAGCCGATCCCCCGTAGTGGGTCTGAGCCACAAGTGAAGGGCAACATGTACAAGAACAGGAGTGTTTAGAAAAGGCTCATGAAGGCTACTCTTCTAGCTTTCGCTGCGACTGTGCTGCGCCTTCCACGCAGGGCTGGAGTTTTTTTTTTCTTTTTTGAAAGCGAGAGCTGTGAGTGAAGGAAGACCTGCAGATGCATTGCTTCAAGAAAGAAATCACACGCCTGCATTTGTTGTGCCACCCAACGTTTTTGAAAGAAGAAACAAAATTTCGAATTCTGGCGACGTCCTTCCCATTACCATACTGTGCTACATATGCGCATTATAAAGACGGATAAGTATACATTATGGACTTTAGTTTTTCTATTTTAAGACTCTATAGAGCCTTCTTGCGGGGGCTCTATAAACATCCTACAGCATTAGGCGAGCTACAGTCGTGCAAACAAAGAAGTGTGGTCGTCAAAAACACAATCCAATGAATGGTGAATTAAACAGCCGTTACGCTGCAGCTAATGACCTTACGACGTAAGTTTATGACATAGAAATAAACAAAAATATAACAAATTAAAATGAAAGGCGTAGTGAACGTTAGCGTCATTTTCATTTTGGTGACCTATAGGGGGTTGAGGTGCGGCATGGGCAATATATAGCAAAAGCAAAAGAAAAAAAAGGGAAAGAAATGAGCGCCGAATACGCGCGCGAAATAGTTGCTGTCCGTGACCCCGGAGACCACAAGCAGTTTACGTCATCCTCGAAAGTTGTATGCCAGAATTCGCCCTGCCCGTTCCATTAAGCCGTCCCACGCGCACGCAAGGGCCTGACACTTTTTCTCGTGCAGTGTGCACTTGGCCGCAGAGGCACGGCCAACATACCGGGTATACAGCGGCACTTTACGGCAGCTCCTGACGGCTGCTTCAGGTTGTCTCCGTGCCTGGCTTCGGAAGATGCGTGCTTCAGCCGAATCAGTGTCGTTGACGACGAGCGGGCCGTTCATGTGTGGCTTTGCACGCGTATACACGGCCACTTCCTCGGGCCCAACCTTTCTTGCTGACTCGCTCTCTCTCTGCACCGTGGCGTCCCTGGCCGTTGGAACGCGCGTCGGGGATGATTGCTAGCAAGGGTGCGCGGCCATCATCAGGGACCGATTACGTGTGCGCCGCAACAGAGTCGCCATGCATGCAGTCGAGGGTATTATGCGCGTCGACTGTCAGCCGCCACAGTGTATTCCTTCTCTTGTAGTTCTACATAACTGCAAGGCCCTGCACGCTTCTAATGTGTCCCATCACGCAGTGAAGAAGAGGCGCGCGCGTAATTACTGCTTCCTTGCATAGGTGGGAGGCAGCCGAGGACAACATTATTCACGCGGCAGCTTCTACACTCGCACTCGGTGCGGCACACGCGCGAACAAGCTGTTTTTACGGACCGTGTACTTTCCGAGACATCGACACAGGCAGCGCCCACTCCTCTTTACTCATTCGCTCTTGAACTTTCCACAGACCCCTGAGAATCGTTGCTCGGCGGTCTACGGTATATGTGCTGTCTAAGGTGCAGGAATTTATTCCCAGTGGCGCGGGCTGAGCTCACGCGGCAGGACTCCATGCCGCATGAAATGAGACAAGGGGCCTCGGCAGAATGCCAATTGGCAACACGCCGTTCGAACTTTTCGTGAGAGCACGTCTAAACTCCGACCAACTGTCTGGCACCAACGAATTTTTCAAATATTATATTCAGCTCAGGTGGTTCTGTTGCTGTGGTTTATAAAGAGTCATGGACACCGAATGCCGTTCGCTATGATTATTTAGTTTCGCTAGATTATATTAGCCGTCACATGGTGTGGGCATTAGGTTACATTTTGAAAGTGTTTAACGTAAAAATATGAAAGTAACATGTTTTAAAAATGTTTTTCTACATGGTCAATTTTGAGAGAAAGGGGTAAGTAATAGCTGGGGAAGCTAAGAGGTTCTGACACGTGTGGGTCATCTTACAAGGGGAAATGAACGAATTAGTCAATAGGAGCAAATGCCAGAATTTAATGTGAGCTGGGGTCAGTGAAGTGTCGCCAAAGGGTGGCACACCAGGCCCATGGCCTCCCTCCGCCCACTAGATTTTTTTTTTTGCCATGTCATTAGAGTCCAAAATGACACTCGACCATATATGCCGGCCCGTGTGCCACATCAGATAAAAAAGTGACCCCCTTCTCCCCGAAAAAAAAATTTCTGGCTATGGCCCTGGCTGACGTGGCCGACTCAGTGGTATACGTATATAAGTCTTAGGTGGTCTCTCAATCCATTTAATCTTTCAGGAATTGCTGCAGCTTCTTTGTGTGTTCCACGAGCTGTGAAAAGCGGAGCTGTAATGACCAACAAAACTTTATGCTAGGAATCTATGGTGTGTCCCAAACACCTCCCACCATACCTTGGAATGCATACACCTACGGAAATTGCCCCGCCGCGGTGGTCTAGTGGCTAAGGTACTCGGCTGCTGACCCGCAGGCCGCGGGATTGAATCCCGGCTGCGGCGGCTGCATTTCGGATGGAGGTTAAAATGTTGTAGGCCCGTGTGCTCAGATTTGGGTGCACGTTAAAGAACCCCGGGTGGTCGAAATTTCCGGAGCCCTCCACTACGGCGTCTCTCATAATCATATGGTGGTTTTGGGACGCTAAACTTCACATATCAATCAATCAACATACAAAAATTCAACTATGGCTTGTAAATGTGACCTTGTACACTGCGATGCCCTTTTTCAAACACTGGGCGCATGTGACTTGAGCTGCCAATGCAAGCCCAAAACTTTTGAATGTGAAGCATTTCTTAGCAAACTTCGGTGATTTTGACCACATCTATCTATCTATCTATCTATCTATCTATCTATCTATCTATCTATCTATCTATCTATCTATCTATCTATCTATCTATCTATCTATCTATCTATCTATCTATCTATCTATCTATCTATCTATCTATCTATCTATCTATCTATCTATCTATCTATCTATCTATCTATCTATCTATCTATCTATCTATCTATCTATCTATCTATCTATCTATCTATCTATCTATCTATCTATCTATCTATCTATCTATCTATCTATCTATCTATCGCCACGTACGACTTTAGCTCTCCTGGCCGTTTCGATAATGATATCGATAAACTTGGTGTGGCATAACATGACTCTATGAAGAGCATAACCGACAAATCCTAACATGAAAATACTGATATGTATGTCATGAATGTCATGATGTACATTTAATGGTCTTGCTGCTCTTGCGGTGGTTTCGTTCACATGACATGTTGCAAACTGGTGCGGTATGACTGACTGCATAGCAAACATAAATGACAGACCCTAACATTGAAATCATGACATGGATGTCATGTAAGTCATGACTACAACCTACGCTCATAGCGTTCTCGTGGTCGTTTCGCTAGCTTCACATATAGCAATTCGGTATTACGTGTGACGTGAATGGACGACGAACCTAAATGCCAGGCGCAAACATGACAATGATGTCATGTAAGTCATGTACGGCATAATTTACGTCCGCCTCGTAACGTTGTGCTGCATCTAAAGTGACATATCAACCGTCCTCATTCATGCTTCGCATATCAACGATTCCCACTGTACGTGGTATCTGCCATTTTTTTTTTCCTTTGTGTTGGAGCATCTGAGTCGCGGCGAAAGCTCTGCATGCCAGTGCTCTTGAAGAAAAAAAAAAAATCCCGAGTTTTCGGTTAACAATGGAGAGAGAGTTCATGGCCTGAAACCAAAAACGACAAGAGTTAGCTAGAGTACGCTACCAGCGCTACTCCTGACAGCGGAGTGAAGTTTAATTAAGCGCCGGTTAGCAACGGCTGGCCCATATCACTCAGGGGAGGCGCTTACGATAGCGCTTGCACCAACGAAAATAAACGACTTGGCGGGGAGCGCAGAATAGGCGCGTGCATAAGCCGGGACTGCGCAACGCCGGTGGCGTCGTGCCACTCCCGCGAGACCGATCGTTCGCCGATACCGGCGAATGCAGCCACGACGCACGCGCCCAGTGTTGAAAAGTGGGCAGAGTCTTGAAAGCGCGTCGCACCACTCGGCCACTTGGCGGTCCCACGGGACTGCGCCTGCGTATGCTCGCCGATAGCACTTCAGTGGAAGTCCAGCGACACAACAGGCACTCGCGTCGTTGCGGGTGAAAGAGATCAAGGTTGGCAGGCGGTGAGCGGCAATCAGCGCGCGCCGTTTCTTGGGGTGGATGACTAGAGCGATGCTTCCAGGAGGTCCCCCGTGAGGTGCTTGTTAGAGGCACGCTCAGCCACACTCAGAAGTATGAGACAATTCACCTTGTGCGCCTTAATCACCGGGAAAGCGCATTGCCATATGTTTTTGGCGGATCAAGGACCAAGGCTTAGTGGCCCTTTGAAGGGTAAATTTGGGAAAGGGGCTCTTCGTTGATGCTATATTTAGCAACAATCGTCCTGTACTCACCTCCAATAAACCGGAAAGGGTTTAGGCCCTTACGAATCTTCTATAGACCTTAGTAAATAGACGAAGCTTTCGGCTCTATTGGATAACGTTTAACCACACCCTGCGAAAGTTCCACTGTTCGTGCTATTTATTGATCTTGTCAATGTAAAAATGCTCGAGGATCTTCTAGTTTAGCGTAGGCTCTCAGCAAAGATTAATTCGGTGTTTGCGGATAATTAAAGACAGAACGGAAAGCGAGGAGCTGCGAGTGTATCGATGCATGCCTGGTGCATAGCAACACCACCAACCAATATTTTAATTCATGTATACATTTTTTATTATTTTTTTGCGTTCTGCTTTTGTTTATTCTACATGAAGAGCACAAACAAAGTCGGCTTCGTTCAGACGACAGGCATTTGTACCCACCGCGAATATTTTATATGTCCGAAGCAATAACTAAAAAAATATTAACATGAAACAAAAGCAAAGGGAACATTAAACTATGGTAATAACACCCCAATGCCACGCAGGGCTTGTTGTTTGCTACATTTAACGTGCAGAAAAATCACGGTACGCCAACGTTCTTGCGTTCAGTCTACATTGATACCCAACTGGTACTCGATACCACAGCCTTGCATTTGAAACCCGGAGGTATATAGCTTCTCGATCAACGCTGTATACACGAAACAGTGCAGCGCATGGTTCCCCCAAGCTTGTCTGAACGAAAAACGAATGGGTTGGTTATGCGCAAATGTTACGAGAGCATCTGTTCAAAAGCGCCTTGCGCAGTGATTAAAATAATTGCCTTTCAACAGGCATTATTTAGTTCTCATTTGATCATACTCAGTTTTAAGCAACAAAGCATGGGAAAGAAGCGTACGATTGAACGAACACCTTGTCTAGCTTGTAACTGCCATTCGTATAGTGCAGAAGAAAAGGAAATGATTCTTGACTGCGGATCCATTGAAAGACGTATTTTGCTTCAAATTAAAATGCATGCATGAAGATGATTCATGGACGGCGGCATGGTTTTTGCGTCGCTGTCATATGTTTCACGAAACTTCATGCAACCCTTTTAGCCGTATTTTCTTTTAATTATCACCTATAGGCGTTTTGTAATCCTCGACGACTTCCGGGTGGCTTGCAATATGTTCAAGACCCACTTTTATACTTTGGACGACCTTCAGACTGACTTCTGCGCTGCCTGACATATGCTCGTTCGTCCTGCCTTCTCTTCGCAGCGCCCCATTTGTCACAGTTTACGTCAGGCCGCTAATGGACTTTGCGACGTCTAGAAAGAAGCGTGTGCATGCGCACCGCAAGTAGCGTCGAGTGGTAGCGGATCCTTTCGTTGCGTGCTGGATACAGGAATCGGTTGAGTGGGAATCTCGGGAATCGATACAAAGTTCGATCTCTGCGGATGTGTCTTTTGTCTTTGCATGCGGCGATGTTTAATGTTTCCATGGAAACTATTTGTTGCGCAGGCGCATAACGAGCGCGTTGGAGATGGCGCAGCGATGATAAGCACAATGCATATACTTACAGAATATACTTTTTTACCGTGCACGTCCTAAATCTGGGGGAAGGCAGCAATCAAACTGTAAGCTGCATGTCAAGCACACTACTTCGATTTATTATTCATGCTCTCACATAGTGCAGTCCTCGGTCTTTCAAATGCAATAATCTGCCCGCTGACACTTTTCGCACCATGAGCGTTTGCTGATCATTTCGAGGTGAAATGCATGCTGCCACAATTCGTCCCAAAGACCCTTGATTTTATCGTATATCACAATGCATCAGCTTGGTGTATACTGAGCGCCCAATTATATGACGCGCCAGTCATCATGCTGGCCACTGCGCTCGTTTGAATCACCGAGGGATACATCAGGCTACTTACGAAATGATTCGTCCTTCCTGATCATCCCTTCTTTTTCAGCCGAGCAGCACCAAAGCTATCGGTTATTAAGCCTACTCAACACTATTGTTGAAAATTTTTCGGGATTCGGCGATTCCCATATATACTCTGCTCCAAGACCAATAAGATAAGCGTCATTATTACGACCGCTGCTCAAACATAATGCGGCTCTATGCTGAAGTCCACGTGGTTCTGTTTTAAGAAGGTTGAAGCTCCATTATTCGAGAAGGAACTTTATAGCATATAGAAGACGCAAATCAAACCCTCGTCAGAGATACGCGAGCCATTGAATACATAGTAACACGATCCCCCTGTTCTATTTTCTTCTTCTGTCTTCTGCCGTTTTTGTAGGGTTTTGTAAAGGGGCCAAGATAACCGGTATTGCCAGGAGCAAAGCCTCCGAGACGAAGGGACGCTTCATGACTTTTCTAAGGGGAAAGGTGCATGCGCAGTGACATCGTGAAAAAGGTGGATTACCCCGCCTAGTTTGTCACCCCAACTCCCCTCCTGTAGTAATAACTGAATCAAATAAGCCTGGTTGTCTCATTAAAAAAAGAAGAAGAAGACACTATCTACACGTCATTGGGTGTGTTCAAATACTCACCGTAGACGGCTAAATAGACAGCTAAATGGACGGCGGCCATCTTAAGTCCCATTCCAATTCTCCCGTAGCCGCTAAAGTAGACAGCTCCGAGAAGACCGCATTGTAGACAAATACGATGCTGGCTACTTTGCTATCTAAACAAGACGGCGGGCGAATCACTCAGATAGATCGGATCTCGCTGGAATGGTCGTCTGCACACAAGCAGACACTTTTCCAGACGCTCAATGTGAGTAACGTTTAATTTTTTTTTTAGATTTTATCGCGAAATAAGCCAGAAAATACAACTGTTATGTTTGTTCATTTTTGCGTTCTCTTCTCGACGAAAGATGGCGCCTCGTCGGGTAAAAGCCGGCCAGACGTGTTCCATTTCTCGGACAGCATGGACTCAGTGCTGTCTGCTAAACTGTCTGCGTAGACTGTCTGCGTGCTGAGTTGGAACACAGCCATTAAAACTCGTGTATTCTTTTGGCCACATTTGAAAGAACTTTCTGTGGTGTGCATGCATGGCACCCTCGTGTCAGAAGTAATGTACTATAACAAGCGTTAGACCGAGCTCCCGTATGCTTCAATGAGCATCAAATAAAAAAACACAGGCGCGTGAAATACATGCTTCGTTTACAGGAAAGGCATCAATACACGGTGTAAAATGCAAATAGAAGCACACATTCTGACGACATGCATGTGCGCCAAACGAAAGCATCCCAAGCGTGCTCTATGTATGTCGCACCTACTAGAGGACGACGACACCTGGTCATTGGCGGTCATCATATCAGCCTCGAAAGTCGTAGTTTGCCCTACATTAAAACGCATGTCCACTAGAAAACGAATTTACATTTTTAAATCGTATTCTGAGTCAGCTGCATCTGTGTAACCTGGCAGTGATCGTCCTGTTTGTCTTTTATTCTGATTACTGGCACTGCGATGTGCATCTGTTCTACCCTGTTTCATTTATCACAGTAAATAAACTTCGCAGTGGCTAGAACAAAATTCCCGTCATTTTTTTTCCATCCCTTCCATATGCGCAGTCGGCACCCAATTTTTCACCACGACGTTATTCAGTTGCACTACGTCTTCCCGCTCTGTGTGTTCGGCAATGAGCACAGACTGTGCTACAAGGAAAAAAAAAAAACAGATGATAGGGCGGCTTCTGCGATGCGACGGGAAGAGCAGCAACTTAGTGCTCCCAATGAGACGGCGCGGCACCTCCATTATTTGCCTACTTTGCTTTCGGCACCGCACGCTCAGAAAACTCGTTTCTGGCGCGTGCGCTTTCCTTTGTCGCGGCCCCCATTCGACTGGCTCTCTTCTTAGCACTGCAGTGTCGCGCCGGGCTGAGGAACAAGTCGCACCGGCACGACGCGCGCGGGCAAAGTAGCGGACAGAGCAAAAGAGAGACGCCGCCGCTCCAGAATAGCAAATCGCACAGAACAACCTCCAGGTAGCCAAAAAAAAGCTGTTTGGTCAGTAAACGCACTGCCTTTGTGGTCCCCTTTTCTGTTCTTGGTTTCTTCTTGCTTCGCGGCGCCTGGCCGGTCTCGCCGACCGATTCTCACCGTGTCCGTCACTGCCTTTGTTGAAGTCCGGTCACAATGGCACCTCGAAGCCGACGCTATAGCGCTCGGTCTTCCTGCTACGCTACGACAAGGCGCGAAAGAATAAGGAATAAAAGAAATAACGCATGGAGGGGAGAAAAAGAAAGTGCCCAATAGAGCAGCTGAAGCGATAGCTGGTCTTTGCTGTGCGTGACGAGCTGAATTAGAATTACGCCAAGTAGCTGCCGCCCCGGAGCAACCATCTTCAGAGAGACCCACGTGCTTCGACTCTACCATGGCGTATACAGCGCCGACTCCGCACGCACGTCAAATGGCGGAGCAAGGAACATGTCACACAAATCATGCGCTGCAGTCAGGGAAACATGTTGAGCATGGGTCATTTCGGTGAGCTTTCGCACAAAACACAGCGTTCATGTCACGACTTGCGATCCCACGCTGGCGTTGAATGAAGTCGATTTTTAAGTCTTATTGATTCTTCAGGTACCTGTGTCGACTCTTGCACAATCACAGTGCACTCGCATATTTAACATTGAAGTTACTTTCGAGTATCTTATTACGGCGACATCAACGCTCTTTCTGGATTACGACGACTAAACAAAATTTGCTTTTTCATAAAAGATCGACGTTTCACAAACTGTATAAACACCTGGCCATATTCTTGGACGACGCGCACGACACCGGCATTCCGAGAGCACGTCAGCGAGTACCTTCAGCCTCGAGTTATCATTTTGCTCACACTGCGGTCGTGGTGGGTTCATGCAGGTCAGCGGTGTATGCTCTTCACACCAAAATCCCGGTCCAGAGGCTTTGAGCGCGCCACCGAGGGCACCAAATCTCAAACTGTCAGCAGGATGGCTCTGTAATGGGAGGGGAGAGAAGGGGGCCTGATGTATTCTCGGAAACCTAATTATTCTACGCGAGGTCTGGCGTCGCACGTGCTGCCGCCTGTCCGCCACTGTTTCCGGTATATCAGGCCACGGTGCGCGAGAGCGTGGCGGCGGGATCTCGACGGGGGTGCTGCGCGCGGTGACATCTCGACACCTACTCAGCTGGTCGCTGTCACGTGACCGGAGGGGTCGCCGGGTCACATACTTCTCGCTGGAGTGGAAGGCAGCCCAGCCGAATGCCTCGCGCATGTGGCGTGCGGATCAGCGAGATACAGCGCGTGAAACCGTGACCCGTTCACCGCGAGGAGCCTCGAGGCGGAATATCGGTGAAACGACGGAACGACCCCCGCCCGTCCATACAAAGACAACTTGTTTGTTTTGGGGAGTGCAGTAGCAATCATCGCTCACCACCGCGCAACCGCTACGCGTTGTAGTGGGAAGCAAAAGTACGGCCGAATAAAACATGCTTCAGCCCCGAGTATTCAGCATCGATTGCGCGGGATGCAGTTGTTCTACCGTGTCCTACTTTTGCGCAGAATACTGTCGTTTGTGGAACTAGCCGTTTCATAGCTATGGGAATTCGAAAGCACACGATGTTTCGAGCGAGTTTGGTCACGTCCACGTGCGCGCGCCGTCCGGATCAGTTGCGTGTTGATACACGAAAAATACGAGCGCGAAACGCCCTCTGCATCCTCCCACTCGATACCCGCTGTTCTCGCGAACGCCGAACCAACGTCGGCCCAAAGGCTGTCGGAGTTTTTGTCGTTCTACGAGAACGCTGCCCGGAAGAGTTAAAGAACCGCGCCTGGCGTGTTCGCAGAGCCTGTGAGGAGTATATGCGTGGCCGCTAGACAAACAAGGTTAACCGGCGTGACTCGTTTCCGCGTCTCAAAGCGCACGAACGTCTAGCCCGCTTAGCTCTTAATTGTTGTCGGACGGATCGTTAGCGTCCCGCGGCCGGTAATCTGTGTCGCGCCGCATACATGTATAGCATGCGCGGCGCGCTGACGGGCTTGGCTGCTTTCCGCATTGCTGGACACGTCGAAAGCCGCAGCTGAACGCAGGGAAAGCAAGCGTGACCGAATCGCGAACGCACAAAGGTGGCAGAAAGACAAGTTGGAGACAGTTAATATATGAAATAAAATGGAAAGGAAAAACGAAGAAGAAGCGATTTAAAACGATCGACGTAGCGCTCTCAGACAGGACATTTGAGAGACCATGCATATCTGTTCAATCAAGGAAAAAATCCGTGTTTAGATTATGCAGCTTAGAAAAACAATGTTTGCGGCCTGAAATTGAGCTCGGTATACTTATATGATATCCATAGCATTTTTCACTCTTTGGAAATGAGAAAGCTGCTTGATTTTTCAGATTTTATCTATTTATTTTTCGTTTCATTTCCCTGATTCACTCATGTGCGCGCTTTAATGGGTAAAAAACTCTGTGATTCAGTAACGCATATACGAGAAGTAAAGTAATTTAGATAGCGGTGAAAGAGCGCCCCAAGAGCAATAAAACTGCATGCTTAGACTGATGTATAAAAAAAGCAATAAGAATTTCGAAGTGACTATAAGTTATCAATTGTGGTGGTGACATTCCGACCCGCCCCTTAGATCACCTGTAGATGTTTTTTTTTCATCTATTCTCAAGATATCTGCAAGAACGGCACTGCATATGCTGTACACAGCTGGTAGTTCTTCGCGGACTTTCCGGACTTTCCGCATTCTGAATATTGCATATATAATAACTAAAAATAGACAAGAACGTATGGCCCTATGAAAAAATGTGGCTAATATAGGACACCTTGTAATGCCACAGAATACACCAGAAATATTGCTAAAACGGGGTGGCAGATTTGGCAACAGCAAAAAGAAATTATAATTTAAATCATGCTGCCTGGAAGCATGCGGAATTAACAAATCGTCATAAACGACAGTAATAATCAAGCTGCGTAGAAAAAACAGAGCTAGACCCTCGAAACAGGCAGGTGTTCACGCTTCTCTCAGCCAAGCATGCACGACCGAAAACAAGCGACCGTATCATTTTTACCGACAGTGGCAACAGCCGATTTAAAGAAGACAACCATGCAAGCTAAGTTTAGCAGTTGAAGAAACACTGATGGTCTTGAAAAAGTTATCAATCATCTTTATGAATGAAGAAGCGCTACCTCCGAGGTCTCCAAAAATCCGGATAGCGCCCGTCCCACGATGTATACCGGTCGGCTGGGCTAATTAAAGGTACGCCTTGCCGTCACGAGATATGACGCTTGTGGTTAGTGTACGAGTAATGAATGAGCAGTCTTCTGTTTAGGGTACAGCTAAGCCCGCAGGAGTCCGTGATGCTTTAATGAAAAGCGAAGCGAGCGTTATTCCATGTGGCCGCATTGTCTAGTAATAGTTCACCGTGTGCGCGAAACCAAATCCTTCGTTCCGATTTTTGTGCCTCCTGGCTCCGCTGTCAACTTGTATAGTACCGCAAACAAATGCACCCATGACTACACCGCGCTCGCCGCGCCCTCAAACGGCGGAAGCAACGTCCATGTCGCCATCGCGCCAAACTGCAGTGGTGTTCGTATGCCGAAATATACATAGTTAGCGCTAACGAGCAACACGCATGTCCGTGTTGTTCATATGTGAGCCAACCGTAATCCGAGGCGGAAGTACATATAATCCGCTTGGTGCGTTTGATGAGATGGAGCGGCCGCGCACTGATCCGCGCGAATACGACGACAGGCGTCCAGAAGGCGAGGAGAGGCAACACGGAAGGCGACGACTCCCGCAGCCTCTTGCGCAACCGCGAGGGAGCCCGCGTTTCTGCGTGCTGCAGCTACGGGATCAGCGCGTGCAGGCGCCATATCGACACGCACGACTCCCAGCAGGCTGCTCATCCGCCTCTGCTGTGACCCCCATGGCGCCGTCGCCGCCGGCCACACGGCGAAGCTCGTTGACAGTGTCCCCCCCCCCCCCCCCCCATAGTCTTTCAGCAAGTCGGTTCATATTTGCTCAAGTGGCTACGTTGTAAACAAAAAGAAACTAATGCCAAATGGGAAAGGTCGTGCAACATAAATCATAATATATTCACACACACACACACACACACACACACACACACACACACACACACACACACACACGCGCGCGCGCGCGCGCACACACACACACACACACACACACACACACACACACACACACACACACACACACACACACACACACACACACACACAAAAGTGTGTCATGCGACGAACAATTCTAAAGAGCAATGAACGTCGTCAACATTAGACACCGATAAAAAAAAAACATTAACAATGAAAGCAGTCTCGGCTTTGTCGACTTTGCAATGTGCGAATTTCTTTTATCCAGGGTGTTCCCGTTCCCACGCGCAATCATGCCTCATCCTGACCGAATAAGTATATTATTTCAGACAAATTCGTTCAATCGATTACTACCGAAAAGGAAACCCTAAATAAGTCAAGTAGACGCCGTCACTCATTCGTCGGGGAAAGTTTTTCGTTTGAAGCTGCATGCTACTTGCGGGGCATCGAGTCCCCCTGCACCTTTTTACAAAAAGCCTTAAGATATAGCTAAGAATTAGAGAGAAAAAAATGAAGCAAGGGTGTTTAACGAAAAGAGGATTAACAAAACTTTGTAAATGTTATAACCTCTTTGTTTGTGTGTGTCACTGTATATTTTGTCAAGTGCTTCACTCTCATCCTCCAGAACCTGGAGTATATAGCATGTCAGTCAAATAGGCAGACAAAAATCTCACTAATTTTTGAGCATCTCTATCTCATTGATCCTGCTGACACCAAAATATAAGTAAGCTTCATTACGAATGTCCACGTTTGTTAGGCTGCAGGCTCACTATACCCGTCAAGGTCACCTCTTTCTTCTGTGTGTGCTTTAAATACTGATTTAATCTACAAATATTTGCATCGCAAACATCGTACAACTAACCTCGCAATGTATGCCGCGTCTGCCTTTTAGCACGACCTTAATTTTTGTCTTGTTTGTCCGCGCCCATGGTTCACTTTAATGATTTCCCATGCTGGAGCTGCCGAACATTGCTTTTGTCCGAGTGTGCCACACGGTAAGTGATAACGAGGGGACCTCCCATACGTTATTGAAAAAGGCTGGCCAATAAGTCTTAATCCTTCGTTAAATTCTGTGACCAGCCCAGCTTGATTTGTACTGTAGCACTACCAATAGTAAAAAAAAAAAAAAACTCCATCAAAAAGAGCAAATTGTCGTTCTTGGCGGATGGCCTTCTTAAAGCGGGATGTCATGGGCCCTGGCGTCCGCCTCGCCCTGCCCAGAATTTTTATTTTTGTTCATTGAGAAATGATCAGCGCTGCACGGTGCCGCAGACGCAACCAGAGCCAAATGAGCAGCCTTGGCTTATTTATAGCTCACCGCGTCTGTCTCCCTGTGTGTTGTAATCGAATGGCAGAGAAGACAACGTGAAGCGCCTGCAAGTTCTTGCAAAGTATATACCTCCAAGCAAGCGCACCCTTTGAGAGTATGCCGAAAGTATATGGCGCGGGAGAAAGGCGTTCGGCGACACTCTCGAATAATTCGTGCGGAAAGCAGGTATACACGACCGCACGCGAAAGCAACGAATGCAGAGATTGTGTGAAAGGTTACGCTGCCGCTACATTTCGCTTTCATTTCTTCTATTTCTTTTATTAATTTGTCTCTCCCCGTAAGATTGTGCCGATGTTATCTAGGATGCTCCCTTTTGTTTCTCGAATGTGTATGTGTATACATGCGGGAGGGAGTTTCACGGTATGGCCGGTTCGGTATGAAATGCAACCTAGATGAACGTGATACGCGCGTCGCTCCTGGGTAGCGCCGTTTTGTGACGCCCCGTAGCGTGACGTCACAAGTGGCCAAGGTCAATCACACTTGGGAGTAAAGTCTCTCTAGAAAATGCTGTCAGAGTAGCGCCGCGTTTACTTGGAAAATAAGTCAAATTTACTGACATCTATATCGGAGTGTACACCATCTCGTGAGAGAATTAGTTGTATCATTGTGCAACCGCTAGAGGCAAAACAAAATGGGCTGAAAAAAAAAACGAAGCAGAAACTGAATTCTGGCGTTAATAATTTCCGAAACAGAAATTCAATTGTGGGCGCGGAAAAGGGGTACGTGGTTGCTTGATAAAAAATAGTAAAATCGGAAAATTCTTGGCACTGACGGATACTCTAATGACATTGCGCAGTTGGCATGACGCGTTATAATTACACCGACACTAGTACCACTCAAAAAGTAATTTTCTTCTAGTCTGGAGGCCAGTTTACGCGTGGTAACAGCGTTAACCTCGGGCACACATGCAGGTTCCTGCCAAGTTGTGAACCTCACGCAGCGAGAGACGCTGTGCATCCTGTAGTGCGTGCTCCCATATATGCGAATGTCGTTGAGCTGGAAAAATGGGTTTTAAAAAAGCTACAATGCTATCGACTACTTTTAGAAAAAGAAACAAATAAAACAAACTGAATCCCTCTATATTGGTGCCGTAGTCTCGCAATATCTAATTAACTAAATTGCAGGCCCCCGGCATTAAAGAATATATTGAAGGTACATTATTTAGGGCACTGAATCGCTTTTACGGTATGAACATTGAACGAGGGGCGTTGCCACGTTTATAAAAAAAAAAACGGCAATGGCTGATCCGTGCGAGTTATGCGTTGCAGTCGCGAGGGGTGCTCGCCTTGAGCAGCGGTTGCCGGACGCTTGCTCGCTTTCGGCCGTGCGGATATCGCCAAGGCTGAGGCGCGAGTCAAAGCGTGTGCGCGAAATAAACACCAACAAAAAAAAAGCAAGGCGCTGCTGCAGTACACAGACTGATCGGAACCGCGCGTGCCCTTGGCTCTGTCTCCAGCCGAGCCATTACACAAGTTACAGGGCGAGTCAGTCAGCTATACTATACACTATGTGCGCACCCGAACATAGCAAGCATCTCACCCCAACATTGCAAGGGCCAGTCCGGTTTGGTTGATCTTGCGTTTTTCGCGTACAGGCGTGTATATCAGCCATTCGCTTCCGTTCTTGACACCCTCCTCTTGCTAACCGAGTCACGTTGTGTGACGCAACTCGTTTCCTATCCGCAGTCGGCCGTTACTTTTTGCTCTTAGACGCACGCTTGGCAACACTGCTTGGATTGTCGAGCCGTTGGTAACAAGAAACGGGCGTCGCACCTGCCCCTTTCCACCACAACCTGGCTGGACATGCTGTCCTTAGCGCCAGAAGGACAGAGCGGGCCGACGCCTCTTTTCAGCCCCTCTCCTGGCAACACCATCCGGCTGTCACGCAGTCGCTAACGCGAAATCGTCCGTTCTGTCCTAATTAACTTTCGCGGTTTCAACCTCAACATTTAGGAGGAGACGAAACCGAATTTCCTGTCCTCGTGGCACTTAGCGGAGTGTTGATTTATGACGCTCGCCGAAGGAGCGTGACGCAAGCAGTATGCTTCTCTCTGAGAGCATAAACCTGATTCAGTTTGGCGTATGCGAAAGAAGCGATGGGAGACAGTCAGATAGTACGCAGTTGTCGCAGAAGCTATATTTCTGAGCCAATGTTGGGTGCCGAAACTCGGAAATACTACCAACAACGCGATGCTACGCAGTTCATCATAAACCAGCACCCCGAGAAACTCCTAAGCACTTGGTACGTCATATGTAGCTTCACCGGTTATTTATTAAGAAAGCCGGCCTTTCTGCATTTCACTGGGCCGGCTTTTCACTAGAGAGACATTCGACCGCACACTGACCACCGATGCAGCATCGTTGCTTTCCTCGTATGTGCTTGCTATTTCTGTATACTTGCTGAGAATAAAAGAAATTTCATCCAGGCAGTGACCTTGTGTACTTTTATGGATATAACGCAAGCCTCAGTTCATCTGCCACCTCGAGCACAGCTCCGTACTCTTTGCGCAGCATACGCAGGAAACCGCCAGAGATCGACCTATTCTAGAGTATAGGCACTGCTAGTTGGCCGAACAAAGCTACACGAAAGGCAATGATGACTGGAGCATCCAAACACAGACCGAAGGAAGAGACCTAGTTCTGAGTGGTTCGGAGACAATGATGCGCAAGACAGCGCGTGCCTGACTATACGCAGGGAAGCCGACAGACAGCGTAATTCTGCTACGTGCCTGCACTGAAGTGTCTCCGATGTGCGCTCTCTTTATCCCAGGTTACAAAGCATATCACACGTGTTCAGCGTGTACGGTTCTTTACGCACGTGTGAAGGCCGCCTTCGGAGAATACAAGTCTTCTGGCTGCAACGGCACGTGACCTTACATAAGATTTGATGACTGAAGGACGTCATGCAGCCCACATATTGGGGCAAATATCACCTTTTGATGGATCCATATATATAGCTTTAAGCCGTGCGGATTGGATTCACCGAAAAAGATGAGCGAGAAGTCAAATAACATGTCGAAATAGGTTTAATGAAATTGTTGGCGAACAGATGGAGCGACTATTTTAGGAGTTTTCTCATCTCCGTAATCCTCGAGCAAAAACAAGCGCTTCAATCAACAAATTTTCGCTTTCGTAACACGCCGTTTCGTAACAAACTGGTTTATTCAAGGCGATGAAGGGAAAACAGTGCGGGTCCTTTGCCGAGAACTCCTTGTTCTTTCACAAGAGCCAACGGCGCGGTCACCGTGACACCAACGGCTGTTGTAAATAGGCATATGCCACGCTTTTGCACCAGAGAAGCGAAGATTAGTACGACCTGCAGTTTAGCGCTACCATTAAAAAGCTAACAACAAATAAAGAAATTAAAGGTAATATTGTCTGGACCCGCGTGAGCAGTGGATGGGCGGCTGTGCTTTTAAACAGATGCGCTTGTCGATTGCCACGCCTTTGCCTTGAACTATTGAAGCGCGAAGACGAAACAGCGAGCACAGTGTGAACGCCGAAAGTGCATACAAAGTTGTGCCAGACAGGTGCGCCTGCGGGGTGACAGTCATCCTGCTTTAAAGCGAGCGCGTGTGCCTAGCATATTAACGAAACTCAACTAAACAGAAACGCTGCACGGACCGTGAGGGTAAGGTTGCCCTGCCCACGACCTCGAAGGCCTGGCGAGTGCATTTCAAGGCGACGCAGTGCTGTGCACGGTCTACATTTTCGTCTCTCGGTATTTTTCCTATGCCGGCGGCACTCGAGGAAGGAATCGAGAAAAATGAAAGGCACTGTATCCATGCTGTTCACACGGCAAAGCAAATGTAAATACGACCGAGCGGAAACATGACGTCGATTGCCAGCACCTTCGCATCTGCGGCAAACGACGCGAATATTATACAGGACACACTTATGCACGTCTTTTTTTCTTTCTTTAGAGCTGGGAAGGTATGCATTCTATAGCGCAAGACGATCTCATATATGAGCGGTAACGATCGTGACATGCACCGATCATTTGAGATTTCGATCCTCCGCAAGTACATCACTGCGGCTATAATGTTCGACTCCTATAGCAACTGCACACTGTAGATACGCACAGTTGCGGAATTTCAGCATTACACGAATAAACAAACGAAAAACACTGCATCCCAAACGCCGTCCTGCAATATGCTTAATTGGATTCTTATCTCCCAATAAAACGCCTTTTTTTTCTTTTGTTTTGTCCTTACAATACTTTACGAGTGCAGAGCTCTCACTGCACTTATGCTATTTGATTTTTTATTTTATGCTTCCTTGTTCAGCACTGTTGTATTTCAGTATCCCCACTGATAAAGATCGTAATAATAGTGACTCTTAAAGCTCGTGCAATCATCCCATTGAACTTGCAGTGCTGAAAAAGATTATGTTTAGAGCCGGTTCCCTAGGCACCACGTAAACAGTAAAGTTCAGTACATACTGAATAGAGCAGGTTTTGCTCATTTCCTTTTCTCTTTCTTTGTTTCACGAAAACCGTGCCATAAGAACACAAACATGTCCGATGAAGTCGCCTCTCTCACCGATGAAGCAGTCTCGGAGCTCAGTCGAGTCACTCCGGGCACAAGTGTCAGCGATCTGTGGTACTTTTCCTAAAGCCATTCGGATAGCCACACCAGTCGTTGTCGCAGCCTGTACGGGCCATTTTATCACCGCAGTGCATCTGCGTCCCTCATGTTTTGCTCTATGCTCCTTGAATGTATACAAAATAGAAAAAAAGAACAAAAGAAAAAAATGAGGACAACTAAAAATTCTTACTGTTGGACCTCTGCGAACTTGAGACAGCGAAAACTTGAACGCAAAACAACAAAAGAATGCCTTTCGCCTGTACAACGCCAGGCATCAAGTTTAAATGAAGGGAATAAAACGTGCCTTCTATCACAGATCCTGTATATAGAGTCTACAGCAGAGACGGATTCAGCCACTCATTTTAGGAAAGGGGGGGGGGGGGTCGCCTAAAGTAACACTGGAGAGGGAGCATGGTCATAACTTTTTTTTTTGTTTTTACTAGCAGAAAAATTCCTTGATAGCATAAATACCGTTAATAGGTGCTCGCACTGGTTTCACTCATTTGTCTTAATTGGTGATAGCAGGTGGACTACAAGCACTGAAGGAAGAGAGAGAGAGGGGGGTGATGGAAAGTTGAGAGGGAAGGGCAATCGTCCCTACCGCGATCCGCCATTGGTCTACAGCGGCAATCATGCTGAATCTCCAGGGCATTCTGCCTGAACACGGGGATGCGCATTAGCACGTTCAAAACTTTAAAAAAGGCGAACAGCATTTATCGGCGCGTCCCTGGCGAACCCTCGTCGAGGAGTTGTCTGCGTACGCCCGGCGACCGATAGGACTCACTTTAACTTTTATTCGAAGGAGAAAGAAAGCTCAGTAGTTTTAACTTTCTTTTTACTTTCAAGCTCTCACTGAGCTTTGTTTTTTTACCGCTGTTTTCACGCCAATCGATAGCTTCAATTTGCTTCTTTTTTCTGTGCTTTCTCAGCCATCGCGATTTCTCCCTCCCTATTTCTATTGCATTTGTTACAAGCGTTACAATTGAGCCACGCCGTAAACACCATTCGCACTGCATCACACGTGCATTCGTCGGCTCCTTCGAATTGCACATAGCGAAACCACGACGTACGGAGGCATTTGCATCGCCTTCAGCTGTGTGGCTGCGACGCTCATAATTCGTGGAAGTCAGGTGCAAAAAAAAAAAAAAGCGAGACCTTCCAATCGCGACCAGCGAACAAATAACAAGAACAAAGGCGAAAAATTGCGGCACTTGTTTTGTTTAACTCTGCGCCTACACGCAGCAAAGCAACTCAAAGTGATGCTCACTTCTTTTTCTCAATTTTTCTGCGGGAAGATAAGGGAGAAAACTAAAGTTTGTAAACAAAGCCCTTTTTATGTATTTTTATAACTTAGCGCTACAGTGAGAACAGGCAAAAGAGGCATCATTTCGGGAACATTTGCACAGTACAAGCACCGACTGAACCCATACGTATACATACAACTATAACAACCCATGTATATACATGTCCATGCGTACACATACAACTTGAAGCAAGAAGCGAAAAAAGAGTTCTTCAAAGAATTCTTTAGATTAAAAAACTTTTATTCTAAAGAATTCTTCCACCTAACTTGTATTGCGTAAACGTGTTTTTTTTTTTCGTGTAACGCATAGAGACAACTGTTGGGGGCCACCACTGCCTTTTTAAAGATGATAAATAAAATGACCGCACTACGAGTCACGAGTGGATGGAGACCTTTCTTGTGCCATGTGTGACGTCTCAGTTACGGCCGCCATTGCGCCATAGAACACGAGTCGGTGAACACGATCAGCTTTCTCACTTAGCCGCAGGCGGAACGCGGACGAAAGAAACGAGAAGAAGGGGTCGTTTCAAAATAGAAAATAATGCGACGAACAAAGCGAGAAAGCGTAAGGGTCGGACATGCTTCGACGGCGCTCGTGGCGCAAATACCATGCCGGTTGCAGCGGCTCATCCCGCGACCTTGTTGGCGCCAGAAACACCAAGTAGGCGCCTTGCATGGGCATGAACACCTCGTCATGTCTTACACACAGAATTACGACATGTTCGTGGCAGGTCTTTCGCCAGGATTCGACACATGTTTCTACTTCGTACGAGACGTTGGAACGTGGCACGATGGGGCATGGAGTGTGCGTCGGCATAAAGGCTAACGCGAAAGACAGCGTGTGTACCGCTGCCAGCCAAATTATGTACACGTATATATGTTTAACGATTTGTGCCGCAGTGCCCTCAGTGGCTGCGGTGGTTAGCTGATGATAACCAAGTAGACAGCTTGATTTCTGCCAGCTCCTGTGGCGGGGTGGCAGAATGCAAGACTGCTTTTCTATAGCTGGCTGCATCCATTTGAAGCTATCAGTCCGCGTAGCCTCAAATTAACGCTTAGTCCGCAATGTGGCATCGAGAGCTTCCACCCCTGCTGCAGCTATATAACTGTGCTTCTCCTGCTGCGAATATGCATTGTCCTCTATAGAAAGAGCATGCACACTGTTTCTTCTGGTTGACAAATATCTCTGGTTAAAGAACCCCAGGTGGTCTACTACGGCGTCTCTCATAATCGTATGGTGGTTTGGGCGCGTTAAGCCCCACATATCAATCGACAAATATCCTTGTCTCACTACCAAATGCTCCGCGAGTCTCGGAATGGGGCACGTGCATGGCTGTATTACTGCGGTCCACTTCAGTGACCGGGCTTGTACTTTTATTGCGCGCCGCTGGATCGATGGTCAGGCTGTCAATGTTCTCTCTCCTTTTCGTCTTATCATATATTTGTTTACCTGCGCAGAGAAACAAAGCGACCTGGATGATATTCACCAGTCTTTCATTGCGCTATCTTTCTCTCTTCTTAGAAGTGAAATTCCACAGTCTAACTTTTGTTCTTTAGCAGCGTGACACGCACACTTAACTATATATATGTTGAATCCTGCGCCCTGCAAGGAGAAAACACGTTAACGTCATGTGGTGATCCCGTCCTCGTCTTGGCACTCGTATGCAAAGCTGGCTGTATCAGCTCCTTTCGAATACGATACCACACTAAGTAAGATAAAAAAAGCCCGTGCTTGCAAAATGCGTTCTATGGGTAGCTCGATATGACATTCTTCCAACTCGAACTCTGTCTTTATATGTCACGCTTGAGAGGTCTCGTGGGTTTCCATAACGCATGCTGCGTTTTTAATACCTCTGATGAAGCACTTCATATTGAAACAGCAACCACACCTTCATTAATCGGCCATAAAATAAATAAGAAATTCAGAATTTTACAGTAAAAACTATAAGCGGTAGTTTTGCGGATAATTGCACAAAATACACATGCCACATGCGGACAAGTGCATTTTTAAGGTTATAAAATATTTAAAATGCGCGTAATTCATCTAGAATTAGTATTTTTTATTTGAGAAGTGTCGAAACGGTTCAGCGGAGGTCAAAATTTAAAAAAAAACAGCCCCTTTTAGACAAAATGTTTGCAAGCATTTGAACTAGCACTGCTTGTAGAACACCTGCTGCTACGCCCACATTTGCATATTGCACATGGTAGGGCTGAAGGAGTGCACGAGCGTGGCCTCAATATTACGATCTTCCAGTGTTTAGTGCGAGCATTCAGAGCGTGAAAAAAACAAAAACAAAACAGAAGAGTTCCGGAAATTGCATCGCTGGGTGTTATTTCACGCTGTAGGACTTTACAATTGGTCATTTTCGCGTATATATTTCACGCAGTGGTGAGACCTTCTCTCATTAGGTACTGCATTCTCAGTATAGATCTTCGTATTGTTTTTGTACCAGTACAAATACGCTGTTTGCGTTACAGAGTCTCTTTTATAAGCGTCTTCCTTGCTGCTGTTGTAGTCACTTTAGAAGTCGGTCCTTCGGAGCATGCTATCCCAATACTGCTTATGTCAAGAAACTTACCTCTGACAGTGCCAGAGGTTCTGAGAGGCTTACTTACTGTTATGGCGTTGGAGCGCTCTTTTAAATGCTGGTAGATAGTGGACTAAGGTGGCATTTTTAGTAATGGCTTCACTTACGCTTTCACCACAGTGCTCGGAATTCCGGCCCTTTATATAGAACACCTAAGGACTCAAGCGAATGTTCTATAGCATAAGGCCGTAGCCATATGCGTCACTGGCGCCTACGTGTGAAAGCAACACAGGTATTGAAGCCAGCAAATTCATCAATTTGCACAGACGTGAAGTACAGCTTCCGATGTGCATGCACTCCGTTTTGTATCTCTAGTTGTCGTTCCTGTGTCTGTTCTCATCTCAATTTTCAATTGTTGCCTGCGTGCATCGAGGTAATCGGCCTCCAAGACGAGGTTATCCTTGCTGAGTGATCACACGCATACGTTTTTCGGCGCCGTACGAGCTTCGGGAAAGACACTTCAGGAACATCTTATTGCTGCTTTAGCTGATTATCCTTAGTGGGCCTATACGCCGATTTTTCTCCGGTTCGTGTGCATAACACAAGTACGCCATAGCTAAGGTGAGACCCTGTATGCATAATAAACAGAAGTCGTGCAGACAAAGGTCGTGGGAATGAGTTATGGTCAGGTAAGGAGATGCAGGTGCCATAACGGCTAATATATAGCTTTACTCAGGCTGACAGGTAACAGGTTCTTGCTCCATAAGGCGTTAGCTATGCTGACTAATGTTTCAAGACTCCACTCAAACGATGTCAAAAGGCGTTATGCCAATTCGCCATGCAATTTAGTTGTTCGTTCTGTACGGCATATTTAACACCTGCAGAAGAACGACGACTCGGAAAACGTGCATGAGTATACTGCGTTTTCAAGATAAAACAAAGAATGGGACAACCGGAGAAGCGAAGAAGTTGGTAGTGAAAGCGTGCCGAGCAAATAGAGGTAGAAGCACAGTGGTCTCTCAACAACTTTCACTGCTCCTATAGCGGACACTCGACACGCGAAAGTACACAGCTCGTTTCCAAGAACGAACAACACAATGTTTTGTTAAGCGGCGGCGAAGACGATGGTGCTCCACATGGTCAGAGAGCTGGCCAGTCTCTCCGAGACCGTGAAGTGCGGAGAAAGAGTGAAAATCAGAAATAAAAGAAAGCACGGTGCGCAGCACAGTGACGAGGACCTTTCGCTCCCGGTGAGTGCGCTCAAGCCGGCGGCGCTGCCTTCTCGGCCCGTGCGCAGCAACCTCTGTCCTCCTCGCCGAGGCGCTCAGAGGTTACCGCCACTTCCTTCCTGGAGTGTTTCGGAAGTGCATTTCCTTACTCGCTTCCTGCTCGCCAGTCATTACTCTGCAGCAGTCCCTGGTCCGGTTTGTAAACACTCTCTCCGGCTGGCGAGTGCTGCCGACCGAAATAGAGGAGCCGATGCCCTCCACCCGATCGACGCCGCCCGCAGCCGCGCACTGGCGCATCGCACGCCACGAGACAATGGGGCAACGAAGAAATGACGCGTGTAGATGGTGACAAGACGGACTGTAGTGGAATGTGAATCAAGGTGCCGTGCGTCGTGTATACCGTCCTTTCAGCTCTCTCTTCCAAAATGAGCACGCACACCCACGCGCATTGTAATATCAATTAGTTATGTTCTTAAACTTCAGGGAACATATTGAAATTGCGAAATCTAAACCAGTAGGAACTTCTTAGTTGCAGTTAGTTATATACGACTTGCGTCTGTAAACTTACATCCCTTTTTCAGTCTTTTGAAGACCCACTTCAGACCTGCTAAATAGTGCTGGGACGTTCCACCAGCAGTTGTCAGTAGCCCATTTTGAGGAGACATGCGCAGGCATTAACGCAGAATTATACAGGGAACAAGACAAATATTGCAAGTAAGTAGACAAAATTAAATAGTTACTACAACAATGCGTCTGACGAATGTCTGAGTGCACGGTGTGCTCAGTTGAACTACGTACGTAACAAGAAAATGCAAGGAAGGTTCCTGCAGCTCGCGCGCACATGATACATATACAAGCACCCCAATTAAAATGATTGCGAAAGTCACGTACAGCCAATTGCGCATGCAGCATTCTCATGCCACTGCATGGAACGAATTGTACGGGTCTCGGCCATGCTCTCCCATTCTCTTTTGTTTTCCGGACATCCCTATCGAGCCTTTCATCTCTCGAATGTGAGAACTCATGTCAAACGGACGGGACGGTTGCCGGAAAGACAGAAGGGCGCGCATCTTCGTAAAAATAAACTGCCAACAGGGGATTCCCGAAGGCGGAAACAGCGACCCCGATTTGCGGGTGGTCGTCCGTAGCGCATTGTGTAAAGCGGCGTTTTAGAGAATAGTTCGATTAGGAACGAAAGCCTTTGTAGTCCTAAAGGAATCCCTGAGTCGCGGAAGCGAGCAAGGGAGCACCCCCGTGCGTGCTCAATCTCTGTGCTTTCGTGCCCACGTTCACACGGGTCGTTGTTGTCGTAGGTCGCAAACTTTGCGGGGGAAGAACGGCGCGGGTAAAGCCCGACGTTCTGCTCGCCCGCAATTATGTAAGTCTGGCGCGATCGCCATCGGCTCTCGAAATAGCAGGCGCTACCGCGGGGCATGTGCACGTGCTCCCGCCAACCGTGCAGCGTGACTGGGAAAGGATGCCGAGCAATTGGAGCCGATAAAGGAAACGGTACGGAAAATAAGGGCAAAACAAACGGTCAATAGGAAATAGCGTGAAACGATTGAAAGGCCATTGAGTTGTGGTGGCAGAAGGGAAGTGGGCGTGCTGCTGGCAACAGCGACGAGCTTTACCCGTTACAAAAGTGCGTGTGGCGCGGACACTGGGCGCGAGAGGGACTGAAGCTGAGAATAGCTACGAGGGCGTGTAGAAGCCCCGGAAAAAAAAAAACAAAAAACGAGGGCAACCCTTCCTTTACTTGCTTCTGTTGAACGCAGTCCGCTTCCTATATTTGACGAGATCAAGCCAAGATTACGTAACCCATGGGCATGACTACTGTTTTTTCTTGTTTTTATCTTGGTCTTTGTACTGTGCTTTCGGCCGCTTATCTTCGGTGAGAGTTCACGGAATAGAATTCGTATGCCCGGAGGGCCGATGGCAGTGCCGTTTCTGTAAAGGATCCACAAGTGGCGATGAGCCTACTGATGCGTGAAGCTAGGAATGCAGCCGGCTCTCCTCTCAGAAAACGGAGCAGCTCCGTTCCGCCTTTTAAAGGAAATCAGAATGTACAAAATGCCTCACGTGACCTAAACAGAGCTGTTTGGTTGAAATTTGTGGTTTTTACGTTGGGATGTTCGAAACCGAATGGCAAGGAAGCGAAGCATTCTAATACAATGAAAATACTCCAGAAAGCCGGCCATGGCCACTCACCTGTAGATTGGATTGCATTTCCGGGGTTTAACGTCCCTAAACCACGATATGATTATGAGTGACGCCGTAGTGAAGGGCTCAGGAAAATTTGACCTCCGTGGATTCTTTAACGTGCACCCAAACCTGAGCACACTGGCCTACAACATTTCCGCCTCCATTGGAAATGCAGCCGCCGCAGCCGGGATTCAATCCTGCGACTTGCGGGTCAGCAGCCGAGTACCTTAGCCACTAGACCACCGCGGCGGGGCGCTCACCTGTAGATGCAAGCCTTCTCAAAAAGTGACCTGTCATGATATAAATTCTATACTAGTGCTGCTAGACAAATAAGAAAGCAAATTAAAAAAAAACAATAGCAGCGACGTTCTATCATCCTTTCACCAGTACTATAGGCCCGTAGAAGTCATGTAATATCAAAAGACTCAGGTGTTCATGGCGTAAATATATTCTTTCCGCGAGTACCCAGCCGGAGTATTGTTTCATGAGGCCATGTTTCAACTCCGTCCGGGCTGCGCCTTTGTTGTTCTTGTATGACTTGTGAACAATGCAGGAATCGATCATCAAGAAGTATAGCAAAGAACTAGTCAGGGTAACAATTAATTCAATATAGTGCGAACAACACCTCCGTGAGTGTAGTTCATGCACAATTGATGACAAATAAGCAAACAATTCCATAACCAAATATTACGACATATCCCCAGTCCTGGAGCATTTAAACTATATACAAGCACCGCGTGTAGCTTCAAAATGTTACTCTTTTGACGCGACTCAACTCCACCGTAAGAGCCCATACTGAATCACTAAACCGTTCGTACACATCCTGCTCAAAAGTTCCCAGGCCATGCTTCTATAGAAATGCATGGGATAGTGGCCTGGGAATCCAATGCTCAAACCCATTAGAAAAGCTTGTTCTTGTTCGTCTATTAACTGTGGCGCATACCCACTTCAGCTGTAATTCCTAATCTTCGTCAGCCTCTGCATGAACAACTGGCACAAAATTCCTTGCAAGTGTTTAGAGGATACCACGCTTTTTCAAAAGAATGACGAAAAATAGCATGGCTAATGCCGGCCTACTACCCAAAGAAATTATTATTAATACCCTAGGGGGTATCAAGCAAGTGTGCATGCAGTAGTTACCCAATGAGTGTTTTTAAAAGGCTCTGAAAGGCTGCTCTTCTAGCTTTCGCTGTGACCGTGCTGCGCCTTCCACGCATGCATGCCTGGCGTTTTTTCTCTTATAGGAGTTTCTTCAAAACTATGAAAAATTGGTTATGTGCCATGACAGAAACAAAACTAACACCATATAAAGTAGGTGTTTGGGAGTGTGGGCGCGGTAAAAAAATTTGAAACGCGTGGTCTTTTTGATGTTGGGCGCTCAAGTATTCCTAAGACAATTGGAATTTGGAATTTCCGAGAAGCCGCATACCGCGGAAAACATGACACACACACACACACACACACACACACACACACACACACACACACACACACACACACACACACACACACACACACACACACACACACACACACACACACACACACACACACACACACACGCACACACACGCACACACACACACACACACGCACACAGGCACACACACACACACACACACACACACACACACACACACGCACACACGCACACACGCGCACACACACACACACACACACACACACACACACACACACACACACACACACACACACACACACACACACACACAAGCAAACAAAAAGGGCATGCACGTGAGTACCCAGCTGCGCACTCGAATGTTGGTTGAAACTGTGATGGTGCCCAGAGCGCCAGCAGATGCGGAACAGAACGCAAACCGCATGCATGCACGCCGCGCTCTGAAAACGTTCCCGCCGTCGCCGTTAGCAGGGTGCGCCCGCGGACAATGGGACCGAACACAAGAAAGGGCAGAGGCTGTAAGTTCCCCTGCTGTCATTTGGCCGTCGCATTCAGAGCCGGCAGCTGATTTGATATTCACTGGCTAACATCAGCAAGTTACGGCGATTTAAATTTTTCTTGTTTTCTGGGATGGAGTGTAGTGGGGCTGGTAGTTACTGCTTACTTGCGTATACAACCGAGCAAAAAAGAAAAAAAAAGAAAAATTTAAACGACGCAAAAGCAGCGCTTGCCATATTTGTCTTGGCGCAACCTCAAAGGTGCCTTACGGCAATAACACAGGAGCTAGAATAAAAACAAAAAAAGCTCGCGATTCTTGCTCTTACTAAAACGCATCGATACTTAAAATGTTGAGAGCTATAGGCAAGGCACCATTGTGAATACGTACTACAGTAGCGCTGCGCTGCGTTTCATTAACGACCAGAGGACGCAACGGGGGACAATTTTTTGGGACAATAAGGCGGCACTGCAGTCACTTCTGTCAAGTCTACACGGCGTGGTCCGCATGAACACTTGGTTTTTGAGAAGGCAGAAATTATACACCACATAACAGAGAAAGGGCGCCACAATACATTCCAGTGACTTCCAATTTACTGTGTAACTATTGGTAATGAACGGGCTGATCAAGCTGCCCGTTCAACCCATACAGAATACCATGACCTTTCACTACCCCCCTCTAGGACCATTGCTACTATAGGAAGCTCCGCATGTTTGCTCTTCAATGCTCCATGTCACATTACAGAATGGGTTTCATTTTACGCATGCAAGATTTACTGATATGTGGTGTTTGACGTCCCAAAACTACCTTATGGTTATGAGAGACGCCGTATAGTTGAGGGCTCCGGATATTTAGTACGCATGCAAGATTACTGTCCCTTGATCCTACGTTCAGCTTACGACTTCCAACAAAACTCCGACGATGTGACACTACTGTTTTGTGCAGACTATGGTTGGGCGTCGCGTACACCCGTGCCGCATACGCGTTCAGAGATGGCCGACACCGCCGCCGGCGTGCACTGCAGAGATGAAGAGACGATCCGGCCCGTCCTGTGCGACTGCTTGAAATATAGCATAAAAAGACAATTTATTTCCAATACACTCATGAAGTTAGATGACCAGCCTCTGTGAGAGGAAAGTATACTACGCCATCATGCAGACTCAACGTCGCAGAAGAAGACGATAGTTATAGCGCGAAAACAAAACGACGACACAGAGACAAGAAGGACACGAAAGACACGAGCGCTCGTGTATTTCGTGTCCTTCTTGTCTCTGTGTCGTCGTTTAGTTTTCGCGCTATAACTATCGTCATGCCATACCAACTAGCCCAAGCTGCCACACTTCGCAGAAGAAGGCTGTGCAAACGTTACTGGGCGTGTGCGTGATATATATATATATATATATATATATATATATATATATATATATATATATATATATATATATATATATATATTATTATATATATAATATTAAATATATATATATATATATATATATATATATATATATATATATATATATATATATATATATATATATATATATATATATATATATATATGTATATATATATATATAGAGAAACTGATATTCGTTAAAGAATGAAATAACCTGCAGAGCTGGCATATTGACGACTTCCTACTTTTATCTGATTATTTATTAATCTTTCTACAGGTGTTTTATATATATATAAAAGACAGGTAATCAAAACTAAAGCGTAACTGCTGGTTGTTGAAGAGAGTCTAGCTTTTAGATTTCGCACCGAGTACTGCGAAGCACCCGTGGGCGCTTTCCCATTCCAGGCATTATTACGCAAAGACAGAGAGAAAAGTACTTTCAGCGCTGTCACCATCACGCTTTGCGTTATGGGATTGCTTCTGCGCTGTTTGCTAAACGGATATCATGAACTGTTTGCTAAACGGATATCATGAACGGTCGCCCATTTATGGCAGAGGCTTAAGGCCTATTCAGGTTCAATGATAAATCGAGCAAACAGATGCTACGATAGAACATTCAGATCACGTTTGTGGAGCCGGTTCTGTGAAATAGCCTATTAACACACACATACACACATACAAAAAGCCTATTAACACACTAGTGCCAATTTTATTTAGTAGCAAAAGTAGCGCAGTAAGAACGACGCACACACACAAAAAAAGTACCGCACACTGTTTTTCGCAAAAGCACGGCCTTGAACCTCCACCCATAGCTGCGCTCGCCATGGAAGCAGCATGAGAAAAAAGGGTAAGAAAGGGAAGTAGGCTACGTGGCAGCAGCCAACTCATAAACGCACCTCTCTTGCCAGTGACTGAAGCTGGCTTGTTCTGGCGGAAGGCGCAGTATTTGAATTCGAATCCCACTTGGACTGCATTACTGCGAGCCCACGCACAAGAAAAAAAAAAAGAAAGAACGGCAGGCGCACGTATGCAGTCACATCAGTCCGGCAGAATCACATTTATCATAGCATGCTGGGAGTCCCTTGAAGCTTCGAAACTATAAAAGCAATGTGAATCGCTTTTTTGGTACCACTAATCGTACGAAATGACTAAAAATTAGCACTGCCCAAAGCTGCCATGGTGTTGGAATGAACTAAGCCATCTCTGATACCGCCTCACTTCTGACATATATAGATTGCAAAACAAGAGAGATGTATGCATTAGGATGCAGGCTTCGGCCTAATAACAGGGCTAGCAACGTTGCTAAAACGACAGTTTCGTTAAGATTCGCTGCAGGCGAAGAGAATTGAGCATGAATAAAAACAGGGCTGCAAGAAAACATGCTCAAGAACGAACACACGAGAACGGGTGCTGCCTCGTGTGTTCCCTCGCAGCATAGTTTTACTTCACGATAGATCCGTACCAACGAGCTCGCATTCAAACCTCGTGTAGAGGTCCATTTGTGGCATCAAGTGACATTTTCATTACATGCTACAGCATAGGTCACTGATTTTTCTTGTCGGGTCCCCCAGCCACACGCTTGGTCGGGCTGGACGCGGTCAAAGGCGTTCCCGGAGACTGGCTTCCTATATCGCGTGCCGCTCAGCAACCTCCAGCTTCCCAGAATAGGAGACTCGGCTCGATCAGAGTTGTCCGGAGACAACGAACGGGCTCGCCTGTCATGGCTGGCCATGCGTGGAGAGATCATGCGACCGATGACGGACGCGTGCTCGCGTAACAAACACCGACGTGGCGGTAACCTTGTTCCTCCGTGCAGCTGAGTGGCGGGCGCGTTATGCGCGCACGCGTCAGCCGAAAAACGACAGAATGCCTTCGGCGCGTTTCCTCGAGTAAGGCACCGGCATCGCGGCAGCAGCCGTGACTCCGCGAGGCATCTACAATGCGCGCGGCGCGGCACTTCCTGGTAATGGTTGCGGGACACGAAGTGCCACGGTTCGCCGGCCGTGGCTAATGTGGCGGACGGGGTATCGGCGGCGGCTCATTCGGATCACGCTTGTTGCTCCCCCGCCCGAAATGGCTTCATTCGGCGTGATAGGAGAAGCACACGCTGGGAAACTCGGTCGGGTCAATCAAAAACGGACGCTAGGCGCGAGACACCTTTTTGCGTCATATTTATCCCGGACGACGGCTCGTTCGAATGACTATCGCAGCGACAAACGTGGATACTTGCAAACCACCGCAATGTCATCGCTTAGAGCATCTCACAGAAGTCTGCCTATACAATGAAGTGAACTTGCATGTTTGCATATTTTTGATTATATGTGGAGTTAGACGTCCCAAAACATAAATATGATTATGAGAGACACCATAGTGGAGGGCTCCGGAAATTTTGACCCCCTGGAGTTCTTTAACGTGCACCCGAATCTGAGCACACGGGCCTACAGCATTTTCGCCTCCATCGAAAATGCAGCTACCGCAGCCGGTATTTGATCCCGCGACCCGCTGGTTAGCAGCCGAGTACGTTAGACACTAGACCACCACGGCGGGGCCTTTCCTTCCAACGCAAAGCGCTGAAAATGCATGATTGGTAATGTTAGTGTTCCTAATTATCAACCAATTTTCTATTGAACTCTCCTTCCTGAGCAAACGAAAGTATTCGAAATTTTTGAACAAGTGTTCAAAAAATGCACACGCTAGACACTACACACGCAACTGTAGATTTCCGCGCCTTGCTTATTGATTGCTGAGGTCATGTTTGAGCTTTCACCGCAGTCCGTGCACTTCGCAAGCATTTTTGGTCCACTTTAGACTTTGAAAATGTGCTTGAACGGAAGCCGTTTTCACCCTGACAAACATGGGAAAAGGATTGGAAAAGCCGCTACTTTTATGCGGTCTAATGAATTGTTTTTTTTTTCGAATTTAAATACTGCGCGGTTGAGGTGCCTTCTCGAAGAGCCGCCTGGCGGCCAAACAAAGGGGCAACTGGACAACCAGTTGACATTATAGCACACTAGAGCAGCCAAAATACAAAAGCTGTGCACGACAAGGGGCTAACGACCGGAGGCATCAGTGGGTGGCCTGCTCGTCACTGCGACTCTGGAAATGAAGGATGGAGTCACGCAAGCGCACGACGCACACAAGCCCTAGTCCACGCGTTGTCATTGCGGCAGAGGCCATGCCGACGCACAGCGCCCAGTCGCACATTAACTGCACGGTCACGCGACGGTGAAAGTTCCGCCGTCAAAGCGCAGCTGGGATGCGTAGGGGTGCAACCTTGAAACTGGGCACGAAGGGCGCTGTAACTATAGGAACCAACGGCAAGACCCAAAACGGAAGGGATGACTACGACGAGAAATCACGCCACGTCGGAATGTGGCATTTCTATGATGGACGTTTTGAGCTACATGTCCATCGGATGAACCTAACCTGAACAATGTAGGCATATTATTAAAAAAATAGCCACACACAACACCTTTTAGGAGCTATTGGGCGCTAGGGCCTCCCCTAGGGAGGCCAGCACTGCGATTGTTCTGACGTCGCAGATAGAATGCGTGCGCTCGCCTTGCTTGCATCATCCCCAATGGCTGGACGGGTTCTTAGTCGCAATTTAACGATGCAGGCATTGAATCGTATTATCATGTCTTATCATGTCTATCCCGTATTATCATGTCTTGCCACTTCTTTAAGCACTGAGCTTCAAAACAAAGGGAAGCACGCACGGTGTCCACAGCAAAAGCGCGGTAATTGCGGTGTTCTAGCAGACAACACGACCCGGTATCGTATGAGTGACGTGATCACGTAGGTGGCGCCACGGTATGTGCTCGAGATCAGTGTTTATATATATATATATATATATATATATATATTCCGTGCGCCTGACTGCATACTACGTATACTATCTTTATGAATATTGTGTCAAAACACGGAAAAACGAGCCCTTCGGTATACATTTCTTTCCCTTATTCATTAACGAGGGTCTCGTACTGGCAGACTTCGTGTAGTTAGGTTGTATACGAGGGACTATTGATCTGCTGCCCGCTCGTAATAAGTTCACGTGCTACGTGACGCCAAACATGCGCATAAAAGAGTGTTTCACACTCGTCGCTTGGATTATAGATGGCGCTGACTGACACTCCTATTTCTAAATTCACATATAAACCCAAAAAAGTGGATGGAGGGAAGGCCGCTGTGATAGCTCAGTGGTTAGAGCATCGAACGCGTTATTCGAAGGTAGTAGGTTGGATTCCTGCTCACGGCTGGTTGTTTTTTCACCCAGTTTTCTTTCTTCTTATTTGCATTCTATTGGTTCTAATAACTTCCCGTATACATTTCTTCGCATTACTGTCTGTTAGATCTCATTAATATTGTGTCAAAACACGAAAAAACGAGCCCTTAGGTATACACTTCTTTCCCATATATATATATATATATATATATATATATATATATATATATATATATATATATATATATATATATATATATATATATATATATATATATATATATATATATGTATGTATATATATATATATATATATATCATACAGGAAAACTTTTGACTGCGCTGATTTTTGCTGGGTCATCGGGTTGCACACCGTTAGCGTCCACTATATGGCCAAGAACTGTAATTTGGTGGAGCCGAAAGTGACACTTGGATGAGTTCAGCTGGAGGCCAGCACGACGAAAGATATCTGAGATGACCGATAGGTGCTATATATGAGTTTCAAATGTAGGTAAAAAACAAAGACATCGTCCAAATAGCACAACCAGGTGGAGAATTTAAAACCTCAGAGCAGAGGGCTGGTCTCCAGACGATAAACAGGTCGGACATTGAAAGAGCACTGAAACGGTTGTGCAGTAGGACCCCATCGACTTCTGCAATGACGAGAAATGTGCCCAATACGGTGACAAGAGAAGCCTATTGGGCTTGTCATCAGGTGTTCGCCGTGCGTCAGGATCGCGGAACGTCGATGGAGAGCCAGATGGTAATGGACGTGCAGCCGAGAATTTCTGCTAGCAGTCGGTACGGGAAGGCGTCGAAATAGAGCATAGACCCATGCTCGCGATTGCCTGTCACATAACGGCTTGAATAAGGGGCAGTGGAATTGAAGGAGCGGAGTGAGGTGATATCGGTGGCACTTTAGAAGGGGCGGCCGCTTCAACTTCACGCCTGACAAGTAGAGTTAAGTTTTCACAGGTTTCGGATGGATGATATGGGTCCGGGCACGATGGCGTCACTGCTGTATTCGGAAGGCATTGGAATGGACAGAAGACGCGCTTTCTTTTAGCAAGTTCGAGCCGGTGGCATGCTTGAAATACTGCATCAGCAGATGATGAATCATTGAAAACCAGCAAGTTGAATGCACCATCGGCGATACCCTTTAAGATATGCGCAACTTTGTCAGACTCGAACATGTTTTCGTCAGCCTTGCGGCATGGTGCGAGGACCTTCGGAAAGTACCTGATGTAGGACTCCGTGGAAGTTTGTGCGCGAATTGACCACTCATTCTTAGCAGCTTGATGACGACCAAAGGAGTTAACAAAATGCTCAACAATCTTTTCTTTGAAGCTTTGAAGCTTTCGTATAATCATGCTCGTGGTTGTCAAACCAGGCACGAAGGGTTCCGTCGAGATAAAAGATGACGTTCGCGAGCTTTGCAGAGAGAAGCAATGTGGTCTGGCACAATCGGTCCTGCACCATTCTACAACTACACATGTTATAATCACGAAATGAAGGTGAATGATCACAAACGCAAAAGCTAAGTGCATGGTTAATCAATGAAGTAGTTTCGCCGGTATTTGATAAGGACCCCGTTACACGCTAAAGTTTACATTCTGAGGACATGGTTTTGCAATGTAAAACTTCAGAGCTTATCTAGTTTTATTCGTATCTACCAGACACGCTCAACCATTTCTTTTCCACATCACAATAGCGGCGCGAATAATGAATCTACGTATTCGCACGGGCTGGTTTTAATTTGCATCCGCGCAACTTCTAAACCTCAAATTTTTGTTGGACCAGGTGGCATTCAAATTTCGGGGTGCAGTTCGTGGAATGCGTGGGGCAGCTTGTTTAAGCGCAAACGTTGTCCCGGGAAAAGAGATATGAGTCGGATAGCTCATGGGTGGATGTGTGGTGAATGTTTAGATTAGAGAAGCACAACAATAACATGTTGGCAGAACTGTTACATATCATTACCGTGACTATCATATTCTTCGCCTTCATTTCACAAATATACGTTAGTGTGACAGCATCCATACAATTAGGCTAACCAAGAAGAAAAGTTAAGAACTTTTCAATTAGAATGACGCGAGAGGGGTAAGGCATATCTACATGAAGGAGGAATTAAGTATCACCACACGAAACATTGCGATGGGCGAGAAATCGTTGTCTGAGGGAAGTTCTTTCCCATAAAGAATTCAGATTAAAGCCAATAGTTTTGTAGGCGTGTGTCATAGTGCATCCCGATATTGCACCCGGCAGACATGATTGATGGTAGCCGGACCCGCCGATATATCAAGTTTCTAAGAAAATGTTTGCGAAATCGCCGCATTGGGTATATAATATTGATACCGGAGGTTACACGGAATTTCCACTGGACAATATTGCCACACCACCCGGAATTTCATTTCGACGATTATATGTCGAATGTAGATGGCTACGCATGTATATTTTTTCATTGTAAAAAAGTTTTCAAGGCTTCACTATATCTTCTCACCCCTCGTCGTTATAGGGAAAATTGAGTATGAGTGCTAGAGAAACGTGACGTGACGTGAGCGGCACATGATTCGTCATTTTCTCTTTAGAATTCGTGCCGAAAGACCATTCCTTAGTACAGGAAACGAAGCAATAAAACAAATGAAAGTTTAATCTACGCCATGTGTGTGATGTTGCATTTCAGAAATGCAGAGGCGAGATATAAGTCAGCTGCGGAGAACACTAGCCAAGATGAAGAACGTGCTTGGATTTGTGAAACGACCTGACTGGCCATGCTCTTCACGTGCGCAGCTCCAGCTGCGGCTTTCGACGTTCATTAATTGGCGCTGGTGCCGTATTTATGCAGGAAGACAAACGTTTAAGTTAGTTCTCGGAAAACCGACTGAATAGCTGTGTCGCTTCGTGTTTTCAGAAGCTGAATTTTTTGTTCCTTCGTTCATGTTCAGACTATACTTCTTATGAATTACATCAAAAAAAAAAAAAATGTTCCGGTTTATACACGAAGCACCAGTGACCCGTAAGCGACCTCGCCTGTTGTAAAAAAGTTTTCTGTGACAGTAGTTACTGAATTTAACCTCGGCGCACAATCTTGTATGCTCACAAGTGCTGCGACTAGAAGGATATATAGCCAAGCTAATGTCGTCGAGGCACGTCGGAGAATAACTGATATAGTGCCAGAACATGGAAATACCGGGTTGCGATAGCATATATATGCAGGCAAATGCATTTCGAGGATGTTTTACTGATTCGAACTGAAGGCCTGCCACCACGCGGTATATTTTAAGGAGAGTTAGAAGGAGCACTAACCACTTCGGTTAAGCGGTTTTAAGTGGAGTTAAGAGTCAGCGGCAAGAAAGAAGACTTTTTCAAACTACTTGCTAGAACGTGCTTTGAATTATTTTAATTTCTGACGATGAAAAGTAATGTTAGAAATGTTACTATGGGCTCTGAGTTATTTCACTCTTTCTTTTTATTCAGCAATAAACGTATTTCTTCCTAGTGTACAAAATGGCGCGGAAAGAAACCAGCAGGCGGCGAACAGCTGGCGCACCATTGCGGGCGATGTGGGTGATTGCAAAGAAAGACGCAGAAAATCGTGGTGCAGTAAAAATAAACTCAACTTCGTGCCACCGATATTTACGAATAACGGCAAATGAAGCCCCCAAGACACTGCGGCGGCTTTGTTCCGCGTGTGCTCTACACGCCTTGCGCGCATCAGTCGGCGTTGCGAATTATGGGAGCGTGATTAATGCGACGGTGTTCGGTATATAATGGGCCCGTTGTAACTGCTATACACTGCAGCGGATTCACACCACTGTGGTTCATGCACGATTAGCCGACAACAATGGGTGTGACGCTTTCCTCTCGTGCATGTATAACATGGTGCACAGTGTATGCGCGCCTTCGTAACGACATGCGTCGTTGTTAGAACGGGACGCGCACCACCGTTACCGCCGGCTGTGCCTATATAAACGACTGTTCGGCTCTTAATGCTCACGCATGCATCGCAGTTCTCTTTGGTTGCAAACGAAGTTGGTGGGCACGAAGGATACAAAACGAGGAAACATCACAGTGTGCGAACACAGGCAGCTGCTTGCTTAGTACACAAAGAGAGCGTACGAACGTTAATAGTTCAGCGGGGAGTAGTGTACAAACGCGCACCTGCGGTCGTCGAATGAAGCACGAGGACCCGAAGAAACTGATGTTACGCGAAAAATTGCTCGAATTATGCATCGCTCCAGAGAAAATACGCCAATGCTTGAAACAGAGAGGTTATACTCCCGTTCACATACGCTTTTAATGACCCCTAATAATGAGCTTTGTTTCGATAACAAGTGATAACAGAAACCAAAAGAAAGAGAAGGGTGTCGAAAGCCAAAATAATCATCGGTGAAGCAAACTTTTTTTTTTTTCTGGAAACAGAACTCACCTCGGAGCCATTAATTATATATATTATCTTCCGGTGCCCGGCATGTCATTTCTCTGCGAGGAATAAGCAGCCACCCCGAAACGTGCTGGACCATGAATGCCTTACAAAAGAAATGACTACGCGCCAAATAATTGGCAGAGGCCTGGATATTAGAACGATGCCTTCGGTGAGCGAGTGTTTTCACTGTGCCTTGGATTTCTAGTTACCGGAAAAGAAGAGCTGTGAAGAAAGAGAGAGGACTCTTGACCAACCGTGATGACCGCACCCTAAAAGGCACGCCCCGTGAAAGGAAAAAAAACAAGCAAAATCGCTGACCCATGGAGATCACTTCCGCTTCTAACTCGGTTGTCTACTTTTTTTTACGCCGCGAAACTGCAGCGGAAAGGCCAAAAATGAAGCTGCATTATGGGACTATGCGCTCGTTTTCGCCGTCAGGTGCGGCGAAAACATCATGGCTGACCATGTGTGCCCTCCAGATGTTCGATTAAATTACCAACAATGGAGACTTTTTCTCGGTGAAATTGAAGAAATGATAAATGTGTAAATGCTCGTGTTCCTTATGAAAGTGTCTGTTTCGGAGGCCCGGTTGTAGGCTTATATTTTATCTTCACGGCAAAATAAGTTCAACATAGAGGTGAGAGAGAGAAGATATTGACTCACTGCATAATATAATGCGCAGTGCGACTAAATGAGGACGGAAAATTAAGATCCACTTACGAATAATGAATTAAAATCAACTACAGACAGCCAACGCGCTTTCCTTCTAACGGTATTCACGAAAATTCATATGAATAGGTTCTAGTTCACGTGAACTAACTACTCGTTCTATACTAATGTGCAAAGTAAAGGTGCAATCTTTCAATAATATTTCTGACATCCATTTTGACTGTGGTAGCTGCCCAGAATCGATCACATATAACCGCGTGCCATCTGTGGTAAAATTAAGCGATGTCACCAAACGCACGCAACAACAACCACACGGACGTATGTTTAGAAATCGAGTGTGTAACCCATCCTAGCGCACAGATTCCATCGAGTACAAGCGGTACGTCAGCTGCAGAATGCACTGCTGTCGACGACTGCGCAATTTCTGCTTTGTCAGGAATCATTGAGGCGTATTCAACTAAAGCAACACCGGTATCCAAATACATCTGCTCGACGAAACAAACTAAGTGACGCGGAACAGTGTACATTTAATTTGCATGCACTCACTGAAAGTTAGAATGTGTTTACTTCGATTTCATTATGATAGCCCGTAGCCGACGCGCTTAGTCGATGTCGAATTTGCTGCTTTGCCCATCGTAATTTGCTAAATGGTCGGAGAACGCCTTCTCTCGGTTTGTCAAAAAAAGAAAAAAAATATACGGCATGACAGGTTTCAAACGTGTCCACAATTACATTATGCTCGTTGGAGCCACTAAGAATCGGTAATCTCCACATATTCGCTAATCTCAAGAAAACATGAAGGAAAGGTGAAGTGTAAGAATATATCTAGTTCTTCAAGCAAGTTTCTTGAAGCTATGCGCATCGACGAGCGCTTTCGCCCCCCCCCCCCCCCCCGTTTGCTGAAAATTGAAAAGTTGCTGTGAAAAAGCACTGCGGATTTTCTTTCACCCGAGCTCACCAGGAAGGCTTCTCGAACAGCCTCTACGCTATAAGTAGTGGTACAACAGTCATGGTTGCAGTGATGAGGACATGCGAACTAAATTGTTGTCCCATCTCGGCTGCACAGAGCTGCGTGTACACGCTCCACATGCAAACAACTTGCTACCGTATAGGGCTAAAATGAGCTTAACCTCTGGGTTTGCGTGTTGTTTTCTATACTTCCACGCCATACAAATCAGCAGAAGTAAGTTATTCTCATCAGCATCGACCAGTAAACGCGCCAATTTCTTCAAAGGGAGAATCGAAACTACTGGTAAAATATAGCAGCGTACCGCAAGATGTTATTTTGTGCAGTAATACAGCCAAAATCAGCTTATTTCCCGTTAACGGCAGCTCCTCGTGCACATCTGTTAACGACCCATCAATAGAAAAACCACCCAGAGCGTGAATTACATTCCTGCGCAGGTATTTTGACTTTGCGCATTTCATAGAGTTTCGCAACGCTCACAAAATACAGGGACGACCGCCAGAAGCAGTCTGCGCGTGAGAAGCGACGGCCATCTCCTTTCCATTCTAGCCGCTTTTGCAATGCCGCCTTGCCTGACTGCATTATTTGCATGCATTATTATTCTAGCCACGCCGCTACTAGCCTGCGATACAAGCAGGTACTTAGACGGCGCTTCTTTTTCTTTATTTCAAGTTTCGTTCCTCTTTAGCGAACCCAGCCGCTGCACTTAGACGATTGCAGAGAATGAGTTCAAGAGGGAGCTTTTTGCTTATGTCGCTTAAATGGGGTTCCTTCACATTACGCGAACGAAGTTATGAGCACCTCCTTGACGTCCAGAGCGAGCATGTCATTGGTGCAAGAGCAATCTTACACATTTTTCAAAACTCATTTTTTGCGAACCTAAGTGGAACATAATGATCACTCAATGGGAAGAAAGGGCGGAGACAAATAACAAACGTGAAAAGGAGACAAAAGAGACGAAAGTGTTTGGCAAGCAAGAAAAGTAATCGCCATGAGTGGGAGGCATGAGGAAACGACGCCGTAATTAACGAACTCATCGCAGCGAGTGTATAGTTAAGCTGGAAACTGTTTCGTTAGACGGTTTGTCTGCATTTTAGCGGCACGGCTGAACAAAGAAAGAAGGCACACAACTACTTTAACGACCTTGAGATGAGGCACAAGCTTACAGCCCACTTTGCCTTGCCATACATCCTTGCAGGCACACTCGCAGACGACATCGCATTGCACTCACTGCTCACCAGAAGTGTGTAACAGCAATAACAGCGAAAAAAAAAAAGCCCCACCGCAAGCGCACTATTACGAGCTTAGAGGCAGCTGCATATGTATACCTGCTTTATAACAGGTAAACTACCTGACAAAACATCGTATGTTTACAAAGGCTTCGCCTATGTAGAAACGAATACAACAGCTTAAGATAACCAAATGCATTAGAGGCAAATAAAGTTGCGACCCCTACAGTTAGTTTTCGGTTGTTTTTATTCTTCACGCATTGTAACTGTAGCAACGAAATGATTGCATTTGATGAACATCCAGTGCCCGTGCTTTGAACATTGAATACACACGTGCAAATCATGCTTTGATGAAGTATAGTATAAAAACCAGGAACTGATTTAATGTTCTTCTAGCTGAACTGCTTTGTCCAGTATAAGAGAATGATTACAGCTGTGGGACAGCACTTGCGTTATCATGAGGTCTGCTTTGGCCGCAAGCTTATAGGTCTATAGAGGTAGTAACAACACAAAAAGAGGGAGTACAAATCGATGAACTACACGCTATAATAGACATGTTCTGCATTTTCCTCGTCGACGTCTGCATAGCCGGGTTTTCCTGACCGCGTGGTGTTATTTCACACATCCGTAATCACCTCTCTCAATGTGGGAGAGAGATATGGACGTAAATGTCTAATCCCTCCTCGATACCTCCGAAATTTCCGAGCGTGCACACACCACATTGGCTCCTTGTCGCGCAGTTTCTAAAATAACTGTTCGGTGTCCCAGTGATTAAGCGTCGCGAAAGCATTCAGCCTCTCGTACACGAGCAGTACGAAACGTGCAGTCAAAATTTTGGCACGTAGGCAATTGTGTCAGTGCTTCATTCGCTTTTCTCACTGGAAGCTCTTTGCAACGTGGGAACTTAGGCGCGCAGGAAGGAAATTGCGCGCCCGATCCGAGTGAAACGGCTAGCCGTTAGAGAGCGGTTAATCGGCTAGGGAACCTGCTACATGCATCCCGTACCCATCGTGATGGTGCTTCGCACGATGCCCCTTCTCCTCCTCTTCCAACCCGAACGCCGCCCGCGAAGAGGAGCGGTTATTCAGACGCAGTGGCTGTCGTTTCCTCTAAAGCAGCGACTGTGCACCGGGAAGTTCTGACCACCGGCACCCGCTTGGCAGCGAACCAAAGTTTGTGCGCCCGCTATAGGCAGCAGGAAGGGGAGTGGCGACTGCGAAGCACTTCCGTCAGTGCGTGCGTGCGGCCGCAGAGAGAATGAGTGCCTCCTTGTTTCGTATTACTATTATTTCTCTACTAAGCATCGGATCTGCATACTCCAATCCACGAGAGAGAGGAGCACTGTCAAAGGATGCCAGAATTTGCAAAGAACGAACGTTGGGCTCTTCTCCACAACGCACCGACGTACGAAAAGGGTACACGTCACGTGCAGAGCGCAATGCGAGTGCATGTGTAAGAGTTGGACAAAGGCATCCTTCTACTACATCAAGGCAGCAGAAACGCTGGGTTGGTTGGTTGACCCCCGGTGGGTGGAAATAAACGAGAAGCCTTAAATGTTGGGGAGGGGGTAGAGAGAAATAGAGAAGGAGAAAGAGAAAAATGCTAGAATGATAATTTGCGAACAACCTAAAATATCAAAAATCAAAATGTAAGAGTAGTGGTTTTGGTTTCCCTATAATTTGTTAAAAATGAGTTAAATATGTTTTCTTTATTTTGCTAAAGAAAAAAGCCTTTGTGTAGAGATGTCCCTGTAGCGTGAAGACCAGTGGTCCGGAGGAAAGACTTTTGGCCGGAAGAAAAAACAGACATTAAGTCCACGCAGCAGAATCAGATCAGTAGAGGCAAAGTAACGATACGGCAATTACTAAAGGAATGCTGTCCGGTGCTTGAGCCATACACCGATGACCGATTAAAAGCAGTAGAGCTATCCGGAACGAGCAATGATAGGATGAGCGTGAAACAAAAAAAAAAACAAAAAAACACGAGCTTCGGTAGCTCCGGCGTAACGGCGAATACCTGTGGGATGCTTTATCCACTTCTTCCTCCATATTACAGGTGTGCACACGCTTTCTAAGTTTGACCGATTCCCCCCACCTCCCTCGTTCGACATTGTTCGAAAGAACACAAGCTCCGCAATGGATGCGAAAATCAGAATGAAGCGATGAAGTGTTTCTCACGAAGGTCTGTCATCAGTCCCCAGTTGTTCGAGGTAAAGATTAACGGTAAACAGTTCTTTGAATGCAACTCCAGCGGTTCTTGTTGCCATTATGGTCGTAAAACCTGCGCAGCCACAACCCTGTGAATTAAGTAATGATCTGAAAGGTCCAAAAGTGAAACGGTATTTAGAAAAACTGGTAGCCCCTAGGACTATTCGAGGGGCGGCTACCCTCTCTGCTCTTCCCTTTCCCTTTTTCCTTGTAAGCTATCAGCCATTGTCATCAGATGGGGAACAGAAAGCAAGGACAGGAAAGGCACGGAGGTTACCCAGAAGATCACCTTGTCTGGAGGAAAGAAGGTGGGGAATAGAAAAAAATGAGATATAAGGATATAACTATAATATCTTGCCAGTCTACAACAAATTAGAAACTGCAAGCCAAATACTGCGCCTCTTTTCTGACAAAAATGAAGCCTTCAATGCCAATTTCTTTATGCAATTTTTTCCCGTTATCCATGTTTTGGCCACGCGATCATTTACTTCTGTGTTCTTCAGAGAGAAATAGGATTGAATTTTATTGATTGATTTATTTATATCTAGAATATTGAATGCGTTTTCAACTTGGCGCGTCACTGACGTTCCAAAAACATTAACTTCTGCGATGTTAGTGAAGCGTGAAACGAGTATTACACCGGGAAAATAACATAAGCGCAGAACACTGCACTTTAGAAAGCTTAGCCAAAACAGGATTGTACCTTTTAAGCAGCTTGCCCTTGAATACTTCTCACGCACGAAATATTCTACAAATCGGTTTTGTACTATATACCGAGTTTCACTGGAATAAATAACGTATCAAAGAAAAATTGCGCAGCGTGACTCACCCTCGCATGCACTTTAAGGATTATAATAAATAAAAACCCGCTTCGACTCGGCTGAAATTTGTCATCTTTTTCTGCGCCAATAATGCGTTAATGAGATGGCGAAAGACAGGAAGCCCCGCGACGCTCTTGCCGAGTGCACAAGAAAAAGGAAAAAAATCAACCTCGGCGGCATTTCCTGTTCCGAAAATCTCAGAATGACAAAGGAAGTGCGGCCTCGAGTGAAGCGAACACGGATTGAATTCCAGAAAGCGTGAGGAAAGCATAGTCTGCCAACGCACGTATATATATATATATATATATATATATATATATATATATATATATATATATATATATATATATATATATATATATATATATATATATATATATATATATATATGTGAAGTATATATATGTGAAGTATATATATATATATATATATATATATATATATATATATATATATATATATATATATATATATATATATATATATATATATATATATATATATACTTCACATACGTAGTAGACGTGCACAAACACTACGCACAATGGTACAAGAAAAACGGCGTTCTATATAGGAAAACCTCAACACACGACGCGCTACGGGCCATGGGCAGTCACGCAGCAACGCGTAGAGAAAAGGAAAACCGGAGAAGTGGAAATGACATCCATCGGAGAGGCGCGCCGGTAGTACATAAGTGCATTGAGAGGCGAGAAAGATGGAGACGTTGCGGCCGCGTGCAAGGGTGCCAAGTAGCGAACATACAAACGCTGACAACCGCTAATATTCGTCTAGCCGCGAACGCATGACGCTCGGCGCATTCTTTGTTAGGCCGAGTGATCGGCTCAATTCGTTCCACGCAGCACAAATGTTCTCACCAAAACACATGCGCCAGAAGACGTCCCGCTAGAGAATAGCTGAACCTCAATGTTTCTCACAAAAATTACCAGGGGTAACTACTGAACGAATGGTGGGTAGAGCATGCTGTCATGGCGGTAGTGCATGGTGAATTACATGAGTGGATGACCTCGTATATACCCCTGCTGCGTTACACTGATGAGAAGCGTTCATAAAAGACTTTCTCATGAACTATCTATGGTATACATGAAGGCCAGACTTCAACTGCATACACTGCATTTTAGTGTTTGCTTACGCACACGTCGCAGTTGGCATGCTACGTGTGCCTTGGTACTTATCGCCAGTCGGTAATGCCAGTAATGGTATTGGCTTGCATATTAGCATAAACCGGATAATTCATTGCCGAGACACAATAATGGTACAAGTCTCGTGTATTGTGCAACAAAGATTCCGGAAAACTTGGGTATACTGTGAAATAGTTGACACATATGCAGCAGAGGGCGATGCGAAAGCTTTCTGGCCAAGTATCTGAGATTCACTTTCACAAACATCATGACACCAATGAACGGCCAATAGCCACCTCTTCGCCCTCAGAAAGCTTTTGCTGCATACTATTCTTTGTGATAGCAAATAATAAATGGCAAAGCGTAAATGATAAACAGACACACACACACACACACACACACACACACACACACACACACACACACACACACACACACACACACACACACACACACACACACACACACACACACAACAATCAAAGAAACAAACAAACAAATGAACAAGTGAGCAAAAAACAAAGAAATAACGCAGGACCTCTTAGTTTTTTAAATTAAATTATGCACGGCCGAAAATATCAAAAAGGCCGCTACGAACAACATTGCCCCTTTTTACTTTTAACGATGCTTCCTCCGCGCGCACATCATCTCAGAGGAAAAGCCAACCACAAGGCCCAACGTTTCATGCGGTGGTGCACGCATTCCTCGGTCCTTGTTTCGGGCGGGCCTTGAGTACTTGAACTCAAGTCACAACTAGGCAAAAAAATTGTCAATCTAAGGAACTAATAATGAACTAAGCAATGAACTGAGTAATGAACTGATGAGCTACATGAACTAAGTAATGAAGAAAAAGTTAATAAACTAAAGACTACATAGCCTGTACGCTAATACGCACAATGCCAGAAGTATAGGTTCAGAAGCGCTGAGAAACGAAGCGGAGAACAGTAGATGTTTTAAGAACTCACTATGTTTCTATCGATTCCTGTTCGCGCACGTTGAGCGCTACTACTAAGCGTACCATTTCAGCTTTCGTACCTAACACGTATACCATACTTGGTAATAGGAGCAGCTGGAATACCGCATCGAAAATTGTTACAACACTCCTTGGATAGAAAATACCTCGAAAACAGGAACTGAATTCAGCAAACCTTATTGTGCTCAAGGACAGTTTTTTTCTATCGGGCAGCCGCCTTCGCTAATTACTTGCCTTTGTGGATACGCAAATGGAGAGCGAACGCTTTTACCCACGAACACCATCGGAAACACTGTTGACGGGGAGGAAGCTTTAGCGCAGTTTGTTTCGAAGTTACAGTTTTACAAAACAATCTTGTTATGCGTCCCTTTATTGCCCTCATCAAAGGCATTTGATGACTTTTTTTGTCCAGTTTTAGGATGAAGTTACAGAATTCAACATGAATATACGTCAAAATAAGTTGGAAAGGGGTGCTTACTCGTAACAGTTATTCAGTGACATCTTTCACTCAGTAATGAAGTGGGAACGCTTTTTTGTCGAAAAAAAAATAGCCTTAGCTGAACTGAAAAACTATGGGAACACAACGTCAGCAGGCGCTGCCATTAACCTAGCAACGTCATCAGAACTTATCAAATAAACCGTGCTCATTGGTCAGCGTCCAGACACGCACGCGCGTGACCCCTGATTACGCAAAGTGTTCATCAATAACGGCCAAAATCAGCATCTTGTACGCGTCATCGATCTCCGCCTTCGAGGGGACATGGAAAGTGCCACGCGGTGAGTTTCCAGAGAATAGGCCTGTGTTATACTGGGAGCCATCGATTGTCCCGTTGTGCTCTTCGGATGAAATAGACCACGGCAATGACGAAACATGTATACAACACATATTATATTTTGAATAGATGTAGCCCGGCGAGGCAAGCTATAAGGGATTAGATCGGTTCTCTCAAGCTGCCGTAATTAAGTACGCGATTTGTTACTGCGTTGAGACCCAAAGAAGACGTTAAAATCTCCGACATTATTCAGCTCTTGGAATTACGACGTTTTATTCGTTTGATATCCATTGCGCTTTGTCATGCGTAAAAGCACTGAGTTCGTGTTTACGTGATTACAGAAATGATTTGTGGGACAAAAAGCACGCACACACACCCCCACCCAAGCAAACAAACAAACAAACAAACAAACATAATTGATAAAGTTAATGGCTTGCTCTATAGAACCAAGCACAATTGCGATTCCCTTCCGTCCACCTTCGTCGCTGATTGCTGAGTGAGCCGGTTGTAAGCCACAAGCGAGCTCAGCATTGAGCGAATCGAGCGCACCACTCGCTCTCCTCGAGATCTAAAACCAGTGGTTGCTGATGGCATCCCTGCGGAAGTTTTGTGTCGATATCACCCTTATACCTATGTCACACGGGCCCCCGCGAACTTCGTTTAACTCTACTGTCTTTACGGCAACAGAGATGCGGTTCGCGTCACATATTCTCCCTTACGTTAAGGAAGTTAAATGAAGCTTTTCGCAAAAGGAGTTTGGTGATCTTTCTTAGCGGCGAAAAAGTACTCTCGTCCCCGGTAATCTGTAGTTACGGAAAAACTGCAAACCCAAAACAGCTTCAGTGAGCACAGCAATAAACATTATTTCTATTAAAAGTTGTTCACTGCATAACATGCGTTTAACGAAAATGAAATACGCGTATACGTACTCTACACACCATGCCTCGCCAAAAGCCACCATGTCGGCTTTTTAAAAAAAGGTTGCCCCATCAAGTCCGTGGCAGCATGCCAGCCATTCTATCCGTGCGCACCGTGGTGTTTACATCTCTGCAACTCGTTCGCTTCTTATTGCTGTGCTCTTTATTCTACTTCAACACTGCCAAACTTCATAGCAGGGGTCGACACGAGTTTTCTACGTTCTTCGTCAACGCCGGTATATCGTGCAGCTAATGTATGCGAACTGTTATGCACTGAACGCAAGACCTGTGCTCATCCGATATTGTAAAGAACATTGTGACCTACGACATAGCGCAACGTCAAAGAGCTCGGAGAAAACTTGCAGTTTCTTTGACAGTAGGCGTACGTTGAAAAAACGCGTACCAAAAGAAATGTACAGTGTTGCCAGCATTTCTGTTAACATTACTACCAACTTTCTTGCAGGTGTGCACGTCTGTGATAAAAGCCAAAACATTTATTCTTGTTTCAATGTAAATAAATTACAGTTTTCATAATCACAAGGACGATTGAAAATGTTTTCAGCAGAACTGGAGGCGAAATCTTGTATGCGGAGAAGGTGCTGCATACCAAGGGGCTTTAGTGCTGCAGCTCCAGGGAGTACTGTTGCGGCTTCTGTCCAAGGCTTGTGAAATGGTCGTATGACATGGGCGTAACACCTTCTCCATCTAAATCCCCAGGGGTGTTTTACGGTGAGTTTAACATGGTTTGGTGGTGGCCGTGTTACAGAGGTAGTAACTGTGTAACGGAAAACAATTGCAGAACTTCGGTTGGATCGAGGTCTTGCAAAAAGGTAGAGTTGTCACTCCGGTTCGTTCGATTTTCGCCCACTCGCATGCATAAGGGAAACGCGCCCAGTTGAGAACAGCTTTCATCTGAATATTTCGAGAGCATTCCGTCAAAGCCATGTGAAAGTGCGTCGATTGCGAGGGAAAGCGTAAAGGTGCCATGGTATTTTGTAGCGTAAATACTGAACAAGTGAATACAAGAAACGTAGACATCGTGTTTGCGGTTTGTGAAAGAGGATCGTGGAAAACTACCATCGTACAGGCATATAGTCACACCTTTTAACACCAACAAGCAGGATGGGGAGAGGATTGCAGCGTTCGCCTTGCTCCGCGATACAACTTAACAAAGACATTACAAGATGAAGTACAAACGTAAAATCACAGCTTTGGTCACCTAACACACAAACTAATGAGACAAAAAAGGAACAGTCAACAAACTGCAATTATGAATAAAAGCTGAAGACATACATGTCCACAACTCACCCATGAAAACGGAATAAATCAATGAGGGATAAGATTGTACGTTTCGCGGCAAATAATTTGACAGAGTCACCATAATTCCGACTATTCGAAAGTTTCCAAGCAAGAAACATTACTCCTGAAATTTGCCTCTAAATACACCGAAACGGAAAAGGCGTCTTTTCAAGAAAAGCACTGCTCCTAATCTGACAAGGTTTGTTACCTTTCAAAAAGAGAGTTGAAAAATAGTAACTCTAAGGAAGCGCTTTTGTAAACACTCATCGATTTTTGAAAATTAAAGTTGTATCAAATAATGAAATTTAAGAAACAACTAAACTATGATCTTTCCAGCAGGGATACTTAACGTTGAAAAAATGCCCACATTTTCTTTTTTACTGCAACCGACAAGAAACGTAAAGGGAATAACATTCATACGTCACATACCTCTTTGAAATATATTGGCAATATGTGAGTAGGACCACTTTGTAATCCCTCTAAACATTTGAACAAGTTTTCATAAATTGCGTATTCATATATAAAATTTATTTGTTTTAGATGTTTGCATGCATACTATTGAAAGTACTGTAATATATATTTTTGACGCAGGGTTATTGATTGCACGGCTTCATTACACTATTCATAAACTTCGTTCTCATTATTTTTAACTACCCAATTTAGTTGAGCTTTGTTAAATATATTAGGCCCGAAATCTACATTCTGCTTCCCGATATCACTAGCGCTTACCTTTATTGCTCGAGCGCAATAAGCTTCTTTAAAATAATTCCACCAGTTGCCATAGAAATGCATTTTCACCTTTTGCATGCATTTCGTAAATGAAATCCAGCCGGAGGTTCCTTTAGCTTGCGCTGTAAGCGAATCGTACTTGTGGTTATTGGACAGAGTTTTTTTTTTCTATAATAACAAGGCAGTCATGATGTCCTCAAAATGATTGTACGTGACTCATTTCAGATAGACAGAGAAAGAAATTCAATGAAGTTCAGAGAAACAAGCCGGGAAGGACCTGCCAAGGCTCTCGACTCACCGGTACTTGCTCCTATTTGAAGTTTTCATTTTATATCAAAAAAAGTTCTACTTGCTCACATTTATAGACGCAGTCACCACAAGGCGAAGTTCTACTATGTATACTATATAAGAAATTGGGGAATCATATTTTTGAAAATGCGCACATGACAACATAGAGCGCTTTGTGTTTTCAAGTGTGCCTCATGACAGTGTTCCCTAATTTCTGCCTACTATACATAAGAAGCTAGTCGCGACTTTGTTTTCATAAATTTTAGTTCGCACATATTTTTTGCTGTAGGTTAGCCAACTGAGCTAATTATATGTAGAGCATAAAAATGAATTAATTTTTTTTCGTGCCGCACGAACCACTCTGGCGTAAGCGATCTTTTGCGAAGTTCGCTTATTTTGTTTTTTAGAAACATTAACTGATGTGCAGAAATGTAGTGCAGTGTAAATACAGACACCTAGGTTCCAAATATAAACGGTGACATGAAGTTCATTTGCCTTCACGAAAGATACTATACCAGAAATTTCGCAATGGCATGGAGTACCAATGTGCCCTTCGGTACGTGGCACCGATACAGCATCGTCCAGAAAGTGGGACTCCGCTCTCCGGAGTCCAGACATAACATCGCAACTTTGGGCTGTCCAGAGGGCCCACGATGCGGCGCTAGGGCTCGGCCTTACTGTCCCATCGTGGGAGCGGCCCGCCGTGTGCTAGGGCGCACGCCTTCGGACTTGTCAATAAAGTTTTTCCAAACCAAACCATGGAGTACCAATAAATTTTCTCTTCTTTTTCGCAGAAAAACGCCCACTTATCACTGTGCTTTCTTGAAGCAGCTTTTCCATTCAGTGTTCAAGGCAGCAAAGAGCTTCAAAGCAGGGTACCTTCCAGCAATAATTCTCAAAGAGCAGCGCTTGCGGTGTGTACAGCGAAGGCGATGACTGATAGCTAACCGGTTTCTAACCACTTTAAAGGAGGCGTCCGAAAACTAGGACGAATACAATGACACGCTGAGAGCTCCAGGATAGATGAGAGCACACGGAGCTTCCTCTGTATCCTTTCCGGAATTTCAGCGTACGGCTCTTGCTGCGCTGCAAGTCCTAAGATAACGCGGCCGCTACTGGGAAGCAAACCCGCACCCTCGTGCCTAGTAGAACAATGCCTTATCTGCTAAGCCACTGCATCTTATGTAGTCAGTGTAAAACACTACTGCTATCTTCACTGCTGAACGCAAACAAAGAAATAAAAAATGAGGCGCGAGGCTTCGGTTAGTCTACTTGAAAAGGAGAATGATCGCGAGGAGAAAGAGATCGGCAGCGAAAGAAATTCGCAGCTGTCTCTTGCCTCGTAAGAGAATAGGCGCCGATATTCGGGGTGGAGGAAATTTGAACAGACTTCGGGGATAATTCCAAGTGTCCTTTTTGTTTTCCGCTTTTTTTTTGTAAGAAAAAAGGGCCGACGTGCAACGGGAGGATGTCAAGGCGAGCTTTCCTGTTTAAGCGCGCTTTTATTCTATCACCGTCGCTGAACGGATAGCGCACTTCTTTTGTGTTTCTCTTTTCCTCCGTTCTTTTTATACAGGCCTGCTTGCTTCGCTGTTGATCCGGTACTCGCACAAGGGGCACTCGCGGGCGATTGAAGAAAGCGGAGATGCACTGGCACATCGGATCCTACAGCGTCGTCTCAGGCCGCTGCCAGGAAAGCTGCACTGTTTGCTCGCCGGAGATCGCCACTTTATGATAGTTGGCCGTAGCGAGACGGAATATCGAGTGCGCAGTGGCCGAGCGGGCGAGGACAGCGAAAGCGGGGAGATCGCCCTCCCGCAGAAACGAGTATGGTAGCAGAAGAAAGACAAACGGCAACGGAAAACATGCCAGGAGAGTAGAAGGCCTGTGCCAGGACGGGACGTGTCGATCGCGCGAAAAGATGCAATGGGCACGCTATACTACCGAAGGGTACGGATGGATAACGAGAAGAGGTATCTATAGTGCAGGCCGGCCAACGGTATCTCCGTATACACACTCGGTGAGGCACGCGTAGATGAGGCGGCTGTCTGCAGGCGCACGCCTCGTTTACTTCACATGGAACGAAGGAAGGACTGTACAGCGAGGCGGTAACAGAGAGACGAGGGGAAAGGGGTGGGGGAGGTCGAGGCTGACGGGGGTAAACGCAAGATTGCCTAACGCATCTACATACGTAAAGCTGGTATTTCACGTGCGCTGTCGCAAGTCTGTGGCAATGTCCACGTCCCTTTGCAGCGCGGATAATGTGACGATGTAGAGGAAAAAAAAAAAAAAGAAAGCTTAAGGTAAGAAAAAGGGCACGTGCAAGAAGAGATCGCTGAAAGCTCGGTATATACCTAACGATGATACCAGATCGAGAAAAAGTTCGGACAAAAAAAAAAAGATGAAAACAAATATATGCGTAGCCGTTTCTCAGCAATAACATAGCTATGCAGACGCTACAAGCACTGTGGGAGTCGATGTTGCGTGAAGACTTTCGCAGCTAAGCGATGATGTAGCCTTGCTTGGGTTTCTGCCAAGTATACTGACTGCGGCACCATCGTGTTGGTATAGACGATCAAGAAGGAGTTTGCGTGCGTGATTGTGTGTGTGTCGAAAATAAACTCTCAATCATACCTTACGGTGGGCCTCAAAACGATGTTACGGCGGTAGCACGCAAAACCAATAATTTAGACGTTTCAATATTCCGAGGCTAAACTTCAGTATGAGGAGGTGACTTTACAGCTTCGCTAAACGGAAAATGGGTGTACACGTCAATGCCACAGCAAACTCTATGTCTTTTTTGTGCATGTGTTCCTCTGAATATATCTATCTTTTTTACCTCCTTTTGACCCCTACCAGTAAAACATTACTACTTGAAAAGCAAAACTCTCTCAAAACAAGAAAAATAACTATCGTTGCTCTGTTTTGAAAGGCAGTCTTGTTTGAGTAGCGCGTAACAAAATATAGAAAATAAGATTAAAAAGGAATAGTCCAGTATGCCCCCGGGGTGCTATTGGTGCCGCAAGGGTGAATGGCCGGTGCAGTTTCTCGCACCTGCGCTGAAAACTCGATGGACAGCAGAAAACAAAGCCCGCATTCACGCATTCACGCCTATACGTCTGCCTGCGATTCCCCCCCCCCCCCACACGCAAGTCATCCGAGAAAGGGTAACGTAATCGCGGTTCCCGTCACATCTTATGTCCGAAGTTTTCCGAATTCATCTTTATCAACACAGACGCCTCTCATGGCAGACGAACCTAACAGGTTAGGAAGAAAGAAAACAAAAAACATTTATCTTGGATTGAAAAAGACGGGGATAGGGAATGAAAAAAAACAACAATGTTATGCATTTCTCTGGTGATGGATCTTTCCACGCATGCACCGCCATTCTTATTATGTATTTTACTCTAAACTATCGCGTTTCCTCAACGCGCTTAAAAGAGAAATGCAGTGACCAAGGGCGTCCGTCCATTTCACTGTTGCTTCTCTGGCTTTCAGAGATAAGACGCGCCATCTTTAGCAGCGTGGACACGCTCGTAACAGACAAAAAAAAAATATTCGCGGCGCTGAATCCGAGGCCTGACAAAGTGGATGGCGGCGTCGACGGGGGCATTGAGCTGCGATCCGGCGGGTTCGATTACCGCGGCTAAATTTAAAATGGGCGGAGACGTTCATATGCGCTTCACATGGACCTCTTGAAGGGCGCCGTATAGGAAGGGGTAAATAAAACTGCGGTGCGGCCATGACCGATAGCCTCTGAACATATGCAAAAAAAAAAAAAAACCCTTCGTAACAGCTGCTTTCTAACGCGTACGCAACTTTTAATTTCCGACGTCCGCCGCAGAGAATGCACGAATGACACGTGACAAGGCCCCGAAAGCCCATTACCGCTCGTAAACAAACGAACTAAATGACTTTCGCGAGAAGCGGCAATGTCAATACAGCCCCGTCACATGATGGAGAAAACTGTAGTCATTAGTACTCATTACAGTGACTTTTTTTCAGGCCATCAAATTTTCGGGGACCGCTTCTACAGAACTCGGCGCGACACTAATGTTGATGTTATCGTGTGCTGTAATGCGTTTAACCCTGCCGACTCTGCTGGATGGTGGCCAAGCCTGCCGTATTGTGTACTAAATGGCTGGTTAACCTCACTGCCTTTCCTTGTATCTTTATATCTCTCTTGTTTTGTCAATTGTTCTAGTCATTTAGATTTGTGAATTTTCTCCACCAATGTTTGACATGCAAATCTCGCATAATTTTAGGAAACCATCAATCATACGACAGCAGTCACAGAGGGTTGGCGACCCATGTTTGAAACCATAACTGAGTGCAATTAAACTTAGCCCCGTGAAAATAGCGTCTCACTCTAAACGTACTGTTCACGAGGACCAGATGCCTCTATCGTCCGGCTTTGCCATTGTATAGCCGCATTTTCGGGATAACATTCTTCCCCTATATTATACGTTATTCACGCTAAATTACCTGCCTGCTCACTGCACGAGAATCATTCGCGAAAAGTTACGAATATCGCATGGTCATTCTGTTGTTGTTGCAGAACAATCGTTTTTCCCCCTCATACCTCTCACTTCTCCGTTAGTTTAGTTCTGTCACCAACTTACGAAACGTTCATTGGACGCACTAAACATCTACATCTCCCTTAAGTGATTCGCATTTCTTGTGGTTAAAAGACATAACATAAGGACATTCCCACGGTGATTTCACGAGCGTATACGCATAAATATGGGGATCAAACGAATGAAGGCGGCGTCTTGTGTAACGGCTTTATTGCCATATAATTTGCCAGAATGCAGAAATTCGCTCATAATTTACCTCTAATATAGTGCAGCATGTGTGTATAATAATGCAAACAAAGCCGTCATCATGTTCCCCCTCGAAAAAAAATAAATAAAGAAAAAAAATTGCTTTCTGTTTTCTAGCTTGGTGGCACAGCAGAATCAGAGACACAGGTTTGGTGAAATAGAGACGGCCTATTTTGATGACTGTCATTACAGCTGAGGCATCTTTGGGTGTTTGCTTGACTGTCCGGGAAAGAGCAATTCACTGCTGGATAACTGAATGAACAAGGTCACGACGGATCGAAACTCTTTGCCACGATAAAGCTCCACCTTCGCACGACTGTGAACATAAACAGTGACCACGAGCGAAAACAGCGTTCTGATGAGAAAAAAAAATCCCCAACAACCGGGGGGATCTGTACAAGGTGGCTCGTGCAATGACGGCATGCCTCGCGAGTGTACCAACCAATGGCAGCGTCGGACTAGTGGCGAAAGATGGCCACCGCGGGGCGGCGGCGTGCACATGTCTCGTCACGTGGGGATGCCGCGGTTTTTTTCCCAAGCTGCGCACCGAGTTTCGCCGAGATGGTTGTAGCAAGCGCAGTAGCAGCCAGCGGGGAAGGTGTATATAGGAAAAACACGCCCTCCTCTCGCCCGTGCATCGCCGCTTGACGAGGAAGCGGTAGCGAGCCACCGCGCATCTTTCAAGGTAAAAAAACACTGCAAGAGCGTCCCGGCTTTTCTGTGTATCGAGAGAGGAGAGCACGGCTTAATCACGGGCTTATCGCGCGACCGCAATTGACGCCAGAGCAATGTACCCGCGGTGGCAGCGCGCGATGAGGCCCTGAAGAAGCCCTAACGGGAGTGCCCGGCATCCTCGCTCCCGTTATCTGCGGAGAAAATAACACCCACCCGGGCCTCTTTCTCTCTCGAGCACGCGAAAGAGAAAGCATGGGTGGCGAGAGTGCCTTCGGTAGGCTCAAATGATCTGTTGCGCAAGCCCCGGCCAAACATGCCGTAAAACCATAAAAAGTTGTGACCACAGCGGCGCCAGTCAGGTGAGACCCAGGTCTGCCGACCGCGGCCGGTTGCCAAGGGGTGCAGAAGATGTGACCAGCTCGCTCAGCGGACCATCGCCCTAAATGACTCTTGCGAGCAATACCACACCTCTCTTTTTATCAGGCGCCGCAGTAGTCTTGCGGCGCCAAGAGTCGGAGGAAAAGTACATGCGCAAGGTGCAATGAAAGCTGGATACGTTAAGCTTTAGGCGCGCAAGCGGAAAAGTGCTGCTCAAAGTTAAGACGGATAAAAAAAAAACGCTTGCACTGACCAGACACACCATCACGAAAAGTCGTGGTATAGAGCTGATGCGCAGCACAGCAGAGGCGAAAGTGGGAGCGCCACCATGTGGCCTATTCAGGGGGTGGGATTTCAGGAGGGCCCCTAATGAAATTTCTCTTTGACATGGAATACAGAGCACAAAGTTACCCACAACCACACTTGCCTGCCCGGCTCCTACTTCGATCAAAGATGTGCCCCCAGCGAAATAAATTGCTGCCCACATCACTGCGCCTAGCTCAGAGCGCCACACACATTCTGCGCTTCCCAAGGCTCCGCAAATGCCCGACCGATGAAGACGTGCATTACCCCGTGATTGACATGCCAGATGTCATTTTCCCAGTAGACACCAGCTCCGCATAAGGAACAAGTTGGTCACTCTAGTGCCATTACCATGCTGCTTCTGCCTAGGGAGCAGCCTGCACGAGCGCAGTTGCATTTCTATTCAGTGTGCCATAAATGAGTTGCAGCAGACTGAAGGAAAAAAAAAAAAAACATGACTCGACTACACAGAATTTTCGTCGGCATGTGGTGGGCGCGAAGAGTATGGCAAGTCAACAGGGCCCTTACTAAGGGCTCCCACCTTGCTAAGAAAATGCTATTATAATTGAATTCTCTCTCTCTTTGTTGCGAAAGCGACCGCAAATAAATGCAATTCTCATCAATAAAGTTGCCCTTGCATGCAATATTGGTCTCACTGCATGCCAGCTGTCTGAACATACCGTGACCTTAGTGGGAAGGGGGGGGGGGTACACACATGAGTGATACCAATTGCCATCTAGCTGCTCATATCATCCCAAGTACGTACACACGTACATATGCAAAGTTGTGCCCTGCAATATCACTTTACTACGTAAAGTCATCTTCTAAGTAAATGACAATACGATGTCCGTATGTCTGCAAGAGGAAATGGGCAGCCGGACAGAATCAGGCAACCTCACAACAACAAAGCCAAAGATTAAGTGAATGACCCACAGGTCGTGGGATCGAATCCCGGCTGCGGCGGCTGTATTTCCTATGGAGGCGGAAATGTTGTAGGCCTGTGTGCACAGATTTGGGTGCACGTTAAAAAACCCCAGGTGGTCCAAATTTTCGGAGCCCTCCACTACGGCGTCTCTCATAATCATATGGTGGTTTTGAGACGTTAAACTCCACATATCAATCAAATATTAAGTGAAATAGGGCCTGAATTCACAACTACGTCTTATACTGGGGTTGTTTGAAAGAAAATATTTCAACTAATCATGACTCTTTTCTAGACATGCTAATAGATAATTAAGGCACCCGGTCATTAGCAAAAGAGCAAATACGAAAGAAAATTTGTGGATTCTGCCCCAGATTTCAACGTAAATGTGCCGCGGCCTCCGGCAACATCCGTGTTGCCGTGCCATCATCGTAGCGATTTCTGGGCAAGGTGGCGTTTCCGGTTCCTGCAGGATTTTTTCGTCCGGCCTCGCGCCACCCACAGTTGCGGCTCAGTGGCTGTTGCATTCTGGTGCTGATCTCATGGCCACTTGTTTGATTTCCCGAAGGGGCTGCTGCGTTGTGTTTGATGCGAATGAGAATCGCGCTCGTGTGCATAGAATTAGGGCCACGCTAAAGAACGGTATATCGTCAAAATTAATACGCAACTCACTCTACTACGGCATCCGTATTCTACTGTGCAACATAGTCAAGTGTGTGCAGTTCTTATTCTGGTTGTGCAAAGATCCCTAGCGATGACACTCCCCCATAAGGAGGAAGCTGGTGGAGCGTTGATGCCGAGCCTGCTGTTCGGGACTCGGAGCCGAGAACTTGTCCACAAATTGTATCCCGTAATTTATTTTGTGGCACCATCCCTGAACCTCAGAGAGCATGTTGCCGCATGGAATGTCAACAACTTTGCCTTTTTGCCTAGTGTATATTGGTCTGCCCCTCGGTATGATGATCGCCCCGCCGCGGTGGTCTAGTGGCTAAGGTACTCGGCTGCTGACCCGCAGGGCGCGGGTTCGAATCCCGGCTGCGGCGGCTGCATTTCCGATGGAGGCGGAAATGTTGTAGGCCCGTGTGCTCAGATTTGGGTGCACGTTAAAGAACCCCAGGTGGTCAAAATTTCCGGAGCCCTCCACTACGGCGTCTCTCATAATCATATCGTGGTTTTGGGACGTTAAACCCCACAAATCAATCAATCAATCAATCGGTATGATGATCGGTACGTTGTTGGGCATTCGGTTGCCTCTTCGCCTACCATTGAACCATTTGGTGAGAGATGTATGCTTCGAATGGAGAAAAATAAACTTCGATCCTTCTGTGGCGATGGCAAAGCGTTGAGGCTAAGCAAAATAAGAGGCATGTCGGCTATTGGCGCAGTTTGCGTTTTCACTTCAAGCAAATAAGTGACGTGCCCTACTTAAATGAGCAATCTTCACAATAGCCGCAGTTTACTGAGGCTACCACAGACAATAAAGAAGACAGTGCTCATTAATGTAGGAAAACTGTGTAAATGTTTGCGTGACGCTACGAATACGCGTGCCTTTCGTGATCTAGTAGTTCTATATACTATACCATACTATACCACGGTAACGCAGGAAAATAGGAGACGAGGCCAGCAGTCCCTATTCCCCTGTCGTTACCGAGCATCTTCCTTTCCCGTGAACAAATGGGAAGATACAAGTACATGCTCTTATTCCACAGCCTATAAGCGATTACTGCAGCACGCCATTGTATTGTATTTATTAAAGACAATTTATTTATGTTAAATAGAACAGGAACCACAAAAAAAAAAACAAGAATTGTAAGGGTTGCCACGACAATGATATATTGCTGGTTTCCAGAATGTTCTTTTCTCGTTTCCTTCTTCGTGTCGACGTTTCGCCAACGAGCACTAATAGGAAACGTTACAATAATGAAATAAACAATTTACCGCCGGTTGCATTCATTCCCTCCATTAACGGCAGCGGCGGCTATCTAGCGGCGCCTGGGCTGCCGCGTGCTTTCCTTCCCCGCAAAGGGGGATCTCGTGCAGAGGCGCGCTCCTCCGCGCACGCGACCGTTATCTGCGCGCTCCGTGATTCTTGCGGAGAGAGCCCCGTCCGTTATTTTCGGGACCTTTTCGCGCGCCCGGCGGGAGAGTGATGATATGCGGCGCTGCTTTCCTTTCGTCGTCCACATGTAGCGCTGAGCGAGCGGCCAGCGGTGACCCCCCCCTCGCCGCCCACGCAGGCCCCCTGACACCACCACGAGTTCCCTAGAATAGAAAGCTCCGCGCGGGCAAACAAAGGGGCTCCACCGTTTCGTTATACACAGCGGGAGCCTTATTTGCTTGCCCACTCTTGATCGGCATAACACAAGCGCGTGCAAAGGACAGGCATTGAAATGAAGATCCCCTCAACCTGACAAGAGCCGACCGCACTCGGGCAAACAATTTGTTGCCGTGTACGCTTCTTGTGTTTATGGGGCGTGTACACGGCAGGCGGGAGGGGGGCGGGGGTTGGAAAGAAGGGTCAACTTGTTTTCGCAGCCCCGTGCTAAGATACTGTCGTCCGCGAGCTGCGAAATGGGAGCGGTGAAGAAGACATAATGCCGCAGGCGTTAATCGACAACAGCTCAACGATTCATTGGTGCACAGTGGGAGGCGCTTCTAAACCCGAAGAGTAGGTGCTCCGTATTCACGAAAGCCTCTCTAGCTAAAAAAAGAATACTCTATCTGAACATATAATCAACGAAGGTGGTCGACCAATGACAAAATGCGCTTGGAAACGCAAACCTGTATACCCGAATTCATAAAAACCTCGTACGAACAAACTGTTCGTTCTTAAGAGAAACCTTCAGTCGATCATAATGCTGGACATACAGGCGACGGCAGTCAGCCACTAACAAAGATACCTTACGAAGGACATTCTTCCTGAATTTGGCAGTAGTCTATTAGACACTTACTGAATTACGCGCAAATTGAGCGGAGGTGCTCGGAGGTATTCTTGACCCACATTGAGAGCAAGAACATGTGACCTCCAACTGCCACTTCGGTATGCAGTTCTCGCCAAAATAAAAGTAAAAGCAAGCAAAACGGTCAGAAGCCCGCTCCAAAATTACCGACTTCACGTTCTCTTATACGACCCATCTAGATAACGAACTACTTGCGCACGGCTTTCTCAACCCACGCTTACAGACTCGTACTTAATTTTAAGCATGCCTTGACTGCTCCTAGTGGGGTATACTGTATGCTGAGGGTGCTGGCATTCATTTGAATTATAACTGTGTCGGCGCCATAAAAGAGGGAATTAAAAAATAAAACGAAATGTACAAATAGAGAGATAAGGGGACTATTCGTTAATTTGTTTGTAGGCTGCATATAGAATAGCAGCCACTTTCACGCTCAGCTAGCCTTGCGTCAGCTACGAAGCGTAATTAATTCGTCGCAGTCTGGAACTAATATCGAGTATCGCGTGACACTTCTGAAAAGAACGTTGAATGAGCAGGTGTACGCGTAACAAATCACTGAAAATGAAGCTCGGCAATGGTGATGTAGACAAATACAGAAAACACAAAAAAAAATGTGTGACGGCAAAACTATGGGACTAAGCCCACGCAAAGCTTCACAGTTGAACCTTTACGTGTGCAAGTCATGAGACGTTGAATGCCGTAAATACTCTGGAGAACGACGCAATCACAGAATACGCAGCCACATGAAGGTGACGACAGCTTCTATATAATATATTCTGGTTTTTCTTTTTATTATCAGTTCCGTGATCGAGGCACAATGGCCGACTTAATCACTTCTCTGCGTGCCAAGAGAAGAATCAAGAGGTAATTAAAAAAATGGATCAGAATGATGTTGGTTCGTTGTCTGCAATCTTTATTTCTTTAAAACATAAGAATAGCGTTCGGTAAACTGCTCTGAGTCTGAAATGTTATGGTGCCTGCAAATTTACGCAGGAAGTGCATGATATATCTTTGTAGAAAATGAAAAAAAAAGTGAGAAATATGAAAACAAAAACACAATCCAGGAGGAGTGTGAGATGTAATTGAAGAGCGTGCTTTTAATTTTCTGCGAGCAGCGGCATTTGTGAAGACGGATTAGCAGTCGTTTGGTGGTTCGCCACAGGCTACCTTAGTAATTACTTCTAAGTCCTGGCTTGTTTAAAATGAGAAGCGTGCTCTGTCGGGCATGCAGCAGACAATTCAAAGAATTTTTTCCGGAAATTTCAATTATACAAGGCATACCATTAACTCGAACATGGGCTTTTTTTTTTAAAACGTCAAGGCATCAACGTACAATTGCAGAGTCGAGCTATTATCTACAGAGGGACGAACCAGGCAGCGCAAGCACTCGGTACAATAATGGTTGATAAGAGTCCTGAGGGTGAAAACATGCTCTCACAAAGATCCAACATCAATACCTACAAGTAAGTGCCAAACACGCTTGTTTTCCTTTTGTATGCTGTGTACGCACCAACAGTTCTCAGGCAACGACCGCGTTAGTTCTTGTATGACCGCGTGTCCTAATTCTCGAAACGAGCGTAGGACACGCATGTTCTGTCGCTTTAGTACTAAAGTTTATGCAGAAGGGGACGCAAACTCACCTATTTTGGCGAATCCTGCAATTATTATCCACACCGATATAATGAACGGTGTGGCAACGTGGTGAAAGTCCACCTTGGCCACCTGGAACCGTTTGGGAGTCCCGTCTCGCGCACCGCTGCCGTGGTGTCCGGCTGAGACGGCGTGTCCGCCTCCGACACCGTGGTGGTGGATGGGTGACACGATAACATCGTCCGTGCTCGCCGTGTGGTCGTCCGGGTCCGGTGGCACGGCCTCGTGGTGTCCACGCGACGCACTGTCCACCACGGGTGCGCGCGCCTCGTCGGCGCCGCATGTCCACGAGAGCGCGGCAAGCACCGCGATGCACGTCCACAGGGCGCGTCGTCTCCACAGCAGCATCGCGACACTGTGCGTTCTTTTCCTCCCCTTTTCTCTTTTTGGAGCACGCGCCTGTAAATTACGAGATTGCGGAGGGAGCTATCATGGTCGAGGAAAGCGCCGAGGTGGGATTATAGGCGAAGCAGCGGGCTGCGCCGGTGGCGGAAAGCAGCCAGCATCGTCTTGACCGGACACGGTGGCGATGCCGCGCCAGACAGGGACGACACCTCTTCTCAGGGTCCGGCCGCTCCCAGCTGGGAAAACGGAAGCGGAACGGTGACGTCGCCTGCTTTGCGCTGTACTTTCCTACAAGGCAGACGCCCGTTAGCGATGATCGTTTCACTCACTAGACAGCCGCTAGAAGAAAGCACAGCGCGATGAATGAAAACCAACCAAAAAATAACGGGTGTGTGTCCCTTCCTGCTACTGGAACAAATCGGAAAGGGGAACTGCACGCGAGAAATCAATTGCCGACAATTGAGTCGCGTAAGGTAAGTTCTTCAGAAAAGTCTAAACTAAAAGGAATGTCGTCTGCTAAGCTCTCCTTGCTTTATATTTTCGCGCAACTCTGCGGCCACCTATCGCGCTTGCTCCAGAAAAGCAGACGCCGCCGAACGGGCGAGAGAAGCGCGTATATCGGCGGCGCGTCAGTTTCGTCCCTGGATCACGGGCGAGAGCATTGCTCCGGCGCCTCACTTACCCCTTTAGCTCACCGCGACTAAAACCGGCGTATTGAGGGAGACTGAAACTGTGGGTGACAGCGGCCTGTCACTGACGCAGAGTCACCCCGGGTGCGCACCGCTGATTGCACTGTCACACGCAGGTGGGCAGAAAACCAAAGACGGCAGCAGCAGCCGGCCACGCCGCCGCAAACAAAACACGTAAGTCCGCTTCCCCGCAGCAGAACGTGGTGGTCCCTCGCCGACCGACTTCGCGTAGTCTACTGAAGAACTGCAGCCGACCGCGCCGGACGACGACCGCTTTACGCGGTCGAATTCTCTCCACGCCGGCCATTGGTGCGGGAAAAGACCTGACGAAACGGTGACGCCAGCCGACGTCATGCGTCGTAAGCGTGCCGGCGTTCTCTCCATTGGCTGGCAGTCACGCCGCGGCGCGCGACTGACGCGGAAGCGCGCACCAGGAGAAAGGATTCTCGTGGCGCGCGCTTTGGTTTGCAGACAGTAAAACGCGCATGAGTCGGGCCTACGGTTACGACTGCTTCTTGTGCAAATGCTTTTTCTGTGCGTCTGTGATGCGCAGCTGAAATTGTCGCTCCTTGCAATGGCTTGAGCATAGGATCTGAGAATACATTTAACTGACGTGTATGGCTGTAAGTCACCACAGAAACACAAGGTCGAGCTTGCCCGTATATTTGGGCCGTGTAGTTTAATGTAGTACTAACCATCGTTGGACCAAAACTCGAAGTTGTCCAGATTCGCCAAGTTTTTCTTTCGTAAATGCTCAGTGCAGTTGTTGTCATGATCGATAACGACATGTTGAACGTCGAGATAAATTAAAAAGAAAATTCTTTTACAAACTTTGAATACAGTTCTAGTATCAAGTGTATTTGTTAGTATAGGTATTGCAAAAAAAAAGGGGGGGGGAGCTATGCCTGCATCGGTGAGAAAATCATTTGACGTCGGTGTCATATTGCCGACATCTATAGGCATAACAACCAACCTGATAAGGCATCAAGGCATTTCCCTTAGCTCCCTGGACCAATTCTGTACTACTACGTCTGTTTCATGTAATTTTGTTTGATCTTATTGCAACGTACAGACAGGTCCACCGTTAGAAGGAACACTTGTGTGCACGGCAACTTTGAGTTTCAGTCTCCTGCGAAAGCCTAGTGGCTTAAAATTTGCATAAAACCACCAGTGATAAACAGTTCTGACTTTTGGCACACTAGTACCATTCATGCACATTATCTCTTTAGCCACTTGCTGTTAGAGGGCCGGAATTATGAGGCGTTCATTGCAGTGTTCCTTTAACAGTGGGTCATACTGTAGATTTTTTCCTAAGGTACCTCTCAACTAACACTCAATACAATTTTAGGCACGATCAGTTTAGAGTTCCCCTTTGGAGAACATTATACAGTACTAAACAGCTTACATACTTAATTCCATGCTTTATAAATGCACAGCCCAGTACTATCAGTATTGCGCAAAACTGCATGTCTAAGTTACTTTAAAAATGCCATGAAGAGATACTTCCTTTCTGTTAGTGACTGAATTTATTGCTAGGTATCTTCTTTTTTACGTATCGTTTTGTTTCAGTGTTGTATGATTAATCATCTTTTTAATTTGCTACATTATCAGTGCCACTCTGTGCTTGTATACATTTTTTTGTTTCTTGTTATTACAAATTGTATTAGTGTATACAAAATATTTGTTTCTTGAAATGTGTTAGTTTTTTTCTGCCATTTATGTGTAACATATTTATGTTAGTTTCTATAGTGTAGAAACATTGTGCATCCTTTTGTCTTCTATACCATCACATGCTGCCGCCCTATTGGAGTAATGTATGGGTGGCAAGGCCTTAGTCAGGCAAACAATGTTCTGCCTTGTGCCTTGCCATTCAAGACTCCACTCTGGGTCTGAAATAAATCAGTTATTATTATTACATATTTCAACAGCTGCCATAGATTTTTTTGTTTTCAGGATAAAAAATGCTAAGGACCCTTTAACAAGTATGTTGCGTACCAAAATTGCTTTTTGTTGTAATCATATACATGTTTTGTATTAAAACATACTTTCAGACTTTCTCAAAACACGCAGCGTTGCACTGTGGAGTATATGTACAATGTTATTCCATTATTTTGTTATATTTTTCGCTTTTGTTTCTTTAGAATTTTATATCAAGTCTTGGTGTAGATGAACATTACTCGCTTGCTAATGAAATGCACGTTTAGAATTCGTTGTTCGCAATTCATCTGTCTGAATGATTACTTGCATGGTTGCAAATGAGCAAGAATACCCAGTGATACTTTGATTGGGACTCTATTTCTATATGCAATATTCCCGTATTTCTTGTAATAAGAACAGCGCTGATCAGTAGCCATATTGAAAACCAACAGACAATGAAGTCAAGCACTGCTTAATTTTCAATATGGCCATTTCTAGCCAAAAGAAAAGTGGGCCTTGAATGCCACATTTGTTTTTGTTCACTATTATTTCTTGAATAAAGTGGGGCGTACGATTTTAATACACTTAAGTTTTCTTGCTTTTTTTCTTCTTTATTCTGCCTGTTATTGCTCATATGCCCCTCCTTAAGTGTATATTTAAAGTCACCTCACGTTGGCCATCTTCCAGCTGACTGGAAACTAGCAAAGGTAGTACCCGTGCATAAATCAGGGGATACGTTGTTCCCGGGTAACAACAGGCCCATATCTCTGACATGCCCATCTTGCAAAATACTGGAACATATCATCCTGAAATATTTAAGAGAGTTCGCCGAAATTCACAACATATTACACTCCAATCAGCATGTGTTTCGTAGCGGCCTCTCGACTGTTACTCAATTAGTAAAAACGCTTCTTGACTTTGCCAAAAGTGTTAAATGTCGACTACAAATAGATGTACTTTTTATGGACTTCTCCAAGCCTTTTGTTCACGTTTTCCACCTCAATTTTTTAAGATGTCTAATAGAGAAGGACGACTCATGAGTTGGATTGAAGATTATCTTTCAGACGGTTATCAGTACGTACAGTACAATGAACATGTATCTGATACTGTTCCCGTTTTATCTGGTCTACCGCAGGGTTCTGTATTAGTCACAATGTTCTTCTTACTATATATAAACGATATAACTAAGGACTTCGATGAAAACATTAGGCTATTTGCAGATGACTGCGTACGATACCACACAATAAAAACTCATGATGACCAAACAAAGCTTAGTAATTCTCTGTACGAAGTAGCTCAGTGGTGTTCAGACTGGCAAATCATGTTCAATGCAGAAAAGCCGGTCTGCATGAACATTACAAACAGAAAATCAACACTTACTTTTCCTTACAGTATCAACGGTACCCCTACTACGAAACGTTTCACAGTACAAATATTTGGGTGTAACGATAAGCAGGGACCTAAGCTGGAATGCGCATGTGCAGCAAATAAGAAAAAAGCAATGAATAATTCGTCTTTTTCTCAAACGATCGCTTGATGGATCTACCTATGAAACACTGTTTCTTTCCTACACCAGTCTCATCCGACCGACATTGGTATACACCAATATTGCGTGGTTTCCACACACTAAACACAGCATCGCTGTGCTTGAGCGGGTATAGAGGAAAGCTATCCGCTTTACTTTTAATCGTTACAAGCGTAGTGATTCCCCAACAGAACTTCTTCGACTGGCTGGCCTCGCTACTTTGTCTAACCAAGCGAAAGTGCATAGATTGAAATTCCTGTATTTGTTGTTACAAAATAGTTTTAAGATCAACCCCAGATAATTTGTTACATGCAGCCCTGCTACAGACATTCGACACATACACAGATTCACGTTAGAAGAATTTAATCTTACTAACAATGTATTTCACTTCTCTTTTTCCCACGAGCCGTAAGAGACTGGAATGCCTTAGATGAATTTATCGTTACTCAGTCTAAGCTAAAATTACTACGTGAACTCGTGGAGTAAGCTGTTTGACGCAGGCACATGTCACTCTGTTTATTGTTATTTTATTGCTATTTTGCTGTTGCTGTGGTATGCTTGATGTAATTGCTTACTGCGTGTAAATTTAGTGTGTGAATTTCTGTTTGTATATGTAAATGTCTATTTCTTACAGAGTGCGAATTTACTGTTCGCATTACTTTTGTACCTTCATGTATGAATTAATTCCCACCGCTGTAATAATACCTCTGAGGGATTGCCAATATTCGAAATAAATAAAGAAATAAAATAAATAAATACAAGGTACTAAATCAAGTAACTTCATCTCAGCCTTCACTCTTCATTTCAGTCTCCCACTTTCTTTCTGTCTGCCTTCCGACCTGTTTTTCGCGCCAAGCCTTGCACTTCACAGTAAACAAAGAACCACTGAATGCCGCCTCGGAGAATGCAGGGTTACTTCCCGTTAGTTTTTCTCGTGGTGGAAATTTCCTCGCGTAAGAAGGTTTATCGCATCAACAAAATAGGAAGTTGTTCGATAAGAATGAAGAAGTAAAAAGCATGGTAGCAGTTTCATGCTATAGCAACAAATCAAGTATACAAAAAAACCATTCGTAAATGGATACACGCGAAATAGGAGAGCTGTAAAATTCCACAATCTGCTAACTATATAAGAATCACATCGCTGCATGAATGCATTGTTACCCCCCATCCGAGGGTCCTCGAAAGAAGGATGTGTACAAAGACGCTCCATTGCCCCATATATAGATCACTAATGTTTTTATTTTTCATGCAGGCTTCTATTTTAGGTAGAATGATCTGAATGAGAAAGAAAGAGAATAGATGTACGGAAGAGGTAGACTGAGCCCCGGCTGATTGACCTGCTCTGGGAAAAGGCGAAGAAGAGACCAGAAAATGACGAGGAAAAGAGAAGGTTACACGTTACTGCAGCTCTGGGTCATTGTTGTTCTACTCACTATTTTCACTTTGTTTCGTGCAACTGTGCGTTATAGCTTCAGTGTGCTAAGGTTTCCTTCAATAACGCATGTAAACAAAAAGTTTATTGGCACTTGCTAATATTTCTCGCCTGGTTACAGCGTAGCCCTCAAACACATGTCACCTCTTTTGGTAGTTGCAAATTTCTGTACAGTGCTTCAGTTTTTGGTTGTACTCGGTTACCTTGAAATATGCACTGCAGAAGACATCTCAGCACAGGATTGCGCAGTCATTTTTATCAGAGCGGCAAACGGCTTCTACACACGCTGCACCAAAAGAATGTTCCTAGAGAAGAAAAACAGCGTTCTTGGACTAATTGTCTCTTGTGCTATAAGCGTACGAAAAATGACGCAATTAACAACCAGACCAGAAGGGTGGAGCAGCATATCTAACGATCACTAGTGTCTCTTTAGCCTACGGTGTGTCCCTGCACTCACATTTAGCAGCCTCAGCAAATTAGCGACTATTGTAGTGAGGTAACGAAAAGCAGTGATGCACCACGCAATGAGCAGAAGCATCGGTTCAAAGCACCGAGCGCGTGGCCGAGGGCAAGGCACTGCGAGCACGGTGAACCTGTCAGTGCGGCGGCTACACATTGACTGGTGAATTGAGTCCGTTGCCGAACTTGGCTGGACGTTCGGCTTGAGTGACGTGTTGCGCTTGGGGGGTGCCTCGTATTCTATAGTCTCCGATACCGGGCGGCGCACGTCACCAAGCAATCGACCACACAGCGACCGGTCGATAAAGCCGGTGGTGGTGGCCACTAAGCCGAGCAACATTCTCGGAAAAGTGGCAAGCCGGGTAATGGGCGTTCCGGATTTTGCGGACGACCAGACGGAGCGTGTGTTTGGCACGCGCGAACACCGCGTGCTACAGCAGCGCGCCCTCCTGTCGCCGCAGGTTGTCCTCCTTCCGAGACCGCAGAGACCACGGAACGGCACGCCTTCGCACTCCATCTCCTCTCTATTAATTTCGAGCTCTCTCAATCTTTCGCGTCACGCTTAGCAATAATTAAAATGCTGTATTCCGCCTTGAGGTATGCGCGTGTGAATTCACGTATGTAAACACTGTTACAAAAACGGGTACGGTAGGCATCTACTTCATCAACAGCCCCATTCGTTAGCTTCAAGTCTTTGTATTTATTCTGTTCTGCCTGCAAAGGTTGACGTTCTCGACAATAACATAAAGATAAGAGCAGATATGGCGACCAGGCTCATAAATGGACGCACATACGGCGATTCTTCCAGGTCTACGAATAGATATGCTTGCGGTGAGATATGTTATGGTTCGTTTTAAATGCGAAGCATTGCTTAGCGAACTGCAGGGACTTGGGCTCTATCTATCTATCTATCTATCTATCTATCTATCTATCTATCTATCTATCTATCTATCTATCTATCTATCTATCTATCTATCTATCTATCTATCTATCTATCTATCTATCTATCTATCTATCTATCTATCTATCTATCTATCTATCTATCTATCTATCTATCTATCTATCTATCTATCTATCTATCTATCTATCTATCTATCTATCTATCTATCTATCTATCTATCTATCTATCTATCTATCTATCTATCTATCTATCTATCTATCTATCTATCTATCTATCTATCTATCTATCTATCTATCTATCTATCTGTCTATCTATCTATCTATCTATCTATCTATCTATCTATCTATCTATCTATCTATCTATCTATCTATCCGCCTACGACTTTTATCTCTCTTGGCCGTTTCAATAGTGGTATCAATACCAAAATCGGTACGAAATAACATGATGGTATGACGAGCAAAAGTGACTAGTCATAACATGAAAATCATGACATGTATGTCACAAATGCCGTGATTTATATTTAATTGTCTTGCTGAGGTTGTGGTTTCGTTCATATGACATATTCGAAAACTTGTATGGTATATGACATGAATGCATGGCGAACATAAGTGACCGACCCTAACGTCAAAATCATGACATGCATGTCATATAAGTCATGAATACATACTATGCCAATGGTGCGCTCGCTGTCATTTAGCTAGCTTCACATATACCAAGTTTGGTAATACGGGACGTAAATGCATGACGAAGATATATGATTGGTGCAGACATGATAATCATGCGATGCGTGTCATGTATACAGAAGATTACTACATGCCACGCTCACGAGGCACTCGCGGCTGTCTCGCCAGCTTCACACATACCGAATTTCGTATCACGTGATGCGAACGGACGACGATGGTAAATGAGACATCTAAACATGATAGTCATACCATGCGTGTCATGTAAAACATGACTACATGCTACGGTCATAGTGTGCTCGTGGTCGTTTCACTAGCTTCACATATGCCGAAATGGGTGTTACATGACTTAATGACGAAGGTATACATGACTGGCGCAAACATGATAATCATGACATGCGTGTCATGTAAAAACATGACAACATATCACACTCGTGATGCGCTCACAGCCGTTTCGCTAGCTTCACAGACACCAAATTTGGTATTACGTGACGTTAACGGACGATGAAGGTAAATGACTGGTCACAACATGGTAATCATGACATGCATGGCGTGTCATGTAAAAGAGGACTACATGCTATGCTCATAATGCACTCGTGGTCGTTTCGCAAGCTTCATAAATACCAAACTTAGTATTCCGTGAAAGCGAGCGTACCACGAAAGTAAATGACGCGTTCAAACATGATAATTATGATATGCGTGTCATGTAAAACATGACCACATGCTACGCTCATTGTGTGCTCATGGCTATTTCGCTAGCTCCCCGTATACCAAACTTGATGTGACGTGACGTGAATAGACGACGAACGAAAATGACACGTCGAAACATGATAATCATGACATGCATGTCATTCATGCAAAACATGACTACATGCTACACTCATAGGTGCTCGCGGCCGTTTCGCTAGCCTAACATATACCAAATTTGATTTAACGTGACGTGAATGAACGATGAACACAAATTCCACGTGCAAACATAATAGTCATGGCATGAAAGTCATTCACGGCCTAATTTACGTCTTGATCGTAACATTGTGCTGATTTTAAAATGACATAACCTTTCTCATTCATGCTTTGCATATCATCGATTCCCAGTGCACGTGAGATTTGCTAATTTTTTTAGACCACGTTTACTTTTGATCAGTGTTGCATGATGACTGTTATAGGAGAGTCTTGACATAACTGCCACTGAGAAACGACACGAAGTAAATAACAGAGTCATTACTTCAGGAATACATAATTACGTTGAAATGCCAAGCAATTGGTGAACCGAAGAGACTTTCATCACATCTACCAATCTATCTAGCTTCGAGCGTCTTGATGCTCTCGTGGTTGTTTAATTAAATTCATATATATCACAATTTGGATGGCTTGACTTCAGTGTAAGACAAAAATGAATAACAAGTCATTGCATGAATGTATTACACGATATGCATTTCACGGATTTCATGGCATAAAGGACAAAATACTGTCGTTTTTCAATGGTGGTCACTGTTTTATAATAGTATAGATATGCTAATATGATACCCACCCACAAAAGTTTACTTAACGTAGACTTCAGTGCAAATGTTAATTTCTGCTTTGTGAGTGTATGGCGCTTCTAACCTAGCAGGTACCTGTGTAAGTCTCAAGAACTACTACACTCTGGAATATCTATTTGGAGGCTGCATTTTCAGACTAGAGAATAGAGCTTTCTTGGTAATTTTGCGTTCTGAAAATGTTTTTTTTTGGTGAATGGGGGTGGGGGTGGGGTGGGGGATTACATACGGCACGACATGCGTGCATCATAAACATGAATGATAGTTCCTCACGTGACGCACACTACGTGAATCTGTCGTGAATATTTTATTAGCGGCGTTTGCTGGAATCTGCATACTTTCATGAAAAACATAAATGAATAAATGATGTGACTTGAATGTCACGCTTTTGGTGACATGAATTGTATAAGTGAGAAAATGTCATTGCAGTCGTTTCTTTGACAAGATTATTAGAATGTGCATGGCATAATAGAAATGAGATGACAATGATGTGAGCACATGATCCACATTTAGTCGCTAAATACCAACACTGGCCGGTCAACTGTCATCTAGTGGTCTTTATTTATTTTAAAAAAAAGTCAATGAAGGAATTGTTGACCCCATTTCTTTGTGACGGCTACACTGTTTCGATTGGTCGTTAGCATGAACAAAAATTAATATAGGAAAATGTTGGCCCGCACGTAATTTTGGATTGTAGTGGCGAGCTCGTGGCTAGCCGTTGCTAATTTTGAATGTCTGTAAATGTTGGGTAGTACAAGGTAATCGGGTCAATGTTTGTTCACTGTCGGTTAGTGCGGCCTAATAGAGGATTTTATGTACGCAAGGCTGTTTGTCTGCAACGTGCTGCACGCTGCGTACGCTACGTTTGAGGCTGCGTCCTACAGCATTAGTTTACTGTGCGCAACATTTGAAACGTGTACTACACCTCACAGTCAACAGGTCTCAATGAGTGTTGCTTCGCGCCATCTCGTGGAGAGGCAAAAAGTTGTAATAGTCGACGCAACACACAAATCAGGGCATGAGACTAGGTGACCTTTTCCGAGGACACCTTAAGTAGTGGTTCCGGGTGTTGAGGCTAGATGAATTATAGCAGCATGAGGCGAAGACAATCGCTTACTGCCAATTAAACATTTATTGTTTGCTACAGACATTTTCCAAGGTGACGAGACAAAGTGAAAAAAGAACCAAACTGGGGTTGCTCAACGCTAAATATAAAGATGCTCCCATTGTCAGCGGCGTCTTTACGTGTCATTCCTCACGTTGTGATAGCTGCTTTCACATAGACGAGGGCACCATGTGCGAGAAAAATCACCTGAGCTTCGCAGAACATAGACGTGCATTGCACGCTAAATGCATGACTAGCACTATGCCTTTGCAGGCGATCATTCAGACATTTTACGGTTAGACACACGCAGCAACCATCACTGTTCCAAGGGATCACGCACACGATGCTCCGTACACAACCCACAAATCCGTCGCGGAGCTCCACGTCCACATCGTGTTCCTGCTTCCTCGTAAATGACGTTATCCAGTCGTCCAACGTTGCACTCCAGCTGAGCAGTGATCGCCATCCACTGCACCTGTTCAATTACTGGCTTCAGGTTACTTATTTGAGTTCCAAATGCACCGAACTTCACACGGACTTCGTTTGCTGCCACGACGACCGTAGTGTTGTCGGTCGCAATTATCTTGTCTGTTTTGGTCTCGGCTGTTCAAGATCTCGCGAGAGCCACCTGTAAGGTATGAAACGGCTTTAGCGGGCGCAACGTAAGCGCCGAGATCTAGAGAGCGCATTCCCTGCGTGCGCAAACGCACTTATCTCTTTTGGGTTCAGCGCATGTGCACTCTTGCTGCATTTCGTGCGTTGCGTACGCTAAGCCGTTGCGCGCGCTAAACTAAAAGTCTCTAATGATGGCTGCAGTCACGCTGTGTTAGTAGGCCGCTCTTACAACGTTGTAAGAACGGTTACCTGCGCAAAACTAGAACTCTTCCACTTTCATTAGTCTAGCGTTTTCAGACTTCGCAGGGATGCGATAACAAACACTGTTTATGAGAACCTTGTCAGCGCGTAGAGACGTTCATTCCTCCGCGATGTAACTGGCGTTTACGCTCGAACGTAGGTGCTGACACTACGATGCACTGTACACAACTACACGTAGGCGTCGCCCTGTCAACGACGTGCCTAGTAAGCTTACGTAACAGACATAGCTGTTAGATTTGCAAAATGACATCAATAATCCAAATCGTAACCGTTTGCTCAAAGATAAGCAATTCTGGCATATATAGCTGACTGCTTCACACAACGTCGATTTCCGCAGTGGCTGTAGGATCTGCTGGAATTGTAAGTCGTGCTGGAAGTAAGTCGTGCTCTATTAGCGATCACATAACATGCGCGTTCCTTTCAGAGAGTTGCTTCGCGGGCAGTACGATGAGCAAAACTAAAACAGCGCACAGTCTGCGAACCCGTCACGAGTGCACTCATGTATTTTGAATGATCTAAATACGGCCAAGCGCCATCCTTCTTTTAATTATAGAGAGCCAGAAGGCTCAAGTGTGAGCTGTAATCAACTCTAATATGGTATGTCACTATCTAAGGAATGCTTGCTATAGCTGATATTCAGCAAATTTATCTTCTGTATCTATAGTGGGTGTTTCAGGAAATGTGTCCAATTTCCTTACAAAATCAGAAAAAATGTGGTATTTGCACGCTGTCTTCACAGTTGCCTTTTCTGTAGCGGCAGATATAGCATGGTTGAAGACATAATTTAGGAGAGTAATTAGAAAGTTAAATAATTAACCCTTTTAATTAGCTGGGTTGGGTGGTTATGTCGAATTGAAGAATTTATATATTGCATGCGAAGAACCCATTGGAGCTTTGAAATTATGAGAAAGTGGCCTAGAGTAGTAACTGCGAATAGAATTTTCCCCAACTCTGTGGTGAAATAGAAACGCAAACACTAAAGAGCGCAACTGCCTAATTTGTCTGAGATGTCCGAAATGAGACATCGTTGTTATGTAAACCATCAATCAACTGTCTTCGTTGTGTGGGTGTGTGAGCTGTGCTTGCAACATTGGTTCGTGAACTCACTCATGAGTCGACTTCTTTAGACTCGCTGAGACTCAGATCAAGCCGTGAATCTGAACATGAGTTAGTCCGGGTGCGTAATATTTTCGGGAGTCTAAGTCCGTGTGAGGCCTGTTGCAGAAAGTGTTCGTGAGGGTGAGTCCCAACAAGTTCCGCTCAGGAAAACGCTGGTGAGTCTGAGCCAGAGAGAGTCCAAAGCGCGGAATATATTTCTTGAGTGAGTCCGAGTGAATTCCAGATTTTTTTGCCGACCTACAGCCCCACCTAGTCATTTTTTTAAAAATTAATATCAGCCTTACCGGAATTCACGTTTATACTCACATCTATTCCCACACATTCCAAAGCAGTGTAGTTCATACGCCGTTTCAATATTTATCAATTAGAGGCATGAAATACGTAAGAGGGTGCCTTGACTTCCCCCCACCAAATATTCCAGAGAATTTCTTTATGATTACATCTTATGCTGTCATCTTTTTCTAAAAAAAAATGACCATATTGCTTTGGGAGAACTCAAAACTCGTTTTCAAAGGTGCTATGTGCAACGGCACCAAGACGAGCACCGATTACGTGTGATAATGATGTTAAAAAACATTGACACCACGGTCAAAAAAGCTCATACTAAGCTGCCGCAGTCATGAATCTATATTCCCTCAGACTCACTCAGACTCAGATTGAACTGTGAGTCGGAGTCCGGGTGAGTAATGTTTTGGTGAGTTTGTGTCTCAGTGAGTGCGGCTGAAGAAAAATGTTTGTAAGTGTGAGTCTAAGTAAGTACGCCACAGTAAAATTCTCGTGAGTCAGAGTCCGAGTGAGTCCAAAGCTCACAATATATTTCATGGGTGAGTCTGAGTGAGCTCCGCAAGTTTTGCCTACCTATGACTTGCTGTAATAGCACGCATGACGCACATATGTTAACGAACGGGGCCGAACTGCACCTTTGTAATCGTTGTCTCAGAACAGTGACGTCATTCTAGCAGCCTGCTTGTTTCGCTCATCGGTGCATTGGCTTCAGCTTCACCGCAAAATGTAGAAAAATTTATTACATCGTAATTATTACTAGAGGACGCTTTTTCATTATCTAAAAGCAACAATGCTTTCTTAGCATGAAGGACTTCAATTTGCTCATCTGATTTGAAGGCTATATCTACAAATTAAAAGTCAAATATTTATCTCCTCAATTACTAAATCAAATGGTGTCTGCAAACCTCTTGAGATGCCTGCCGCTGAAGAAAAAAAAAGCAGCTGTGTAGACATCGAGCAAATAACGCATTTTGTTGAGTTTTAAGAATATTGGTCACATTTCTTGAAACACTTTGTGTATATATAGCTACCAGTTGGCAGAAAGCAAAAGCATGCATATAACCAGATGATATATTTATTCTTCAATTTTGCAATTAAGTCCGTGCTGCAAGCTGGTTTGTTGTAACGGCTATCTCAGAGTCATGGTGTCCTATAAGGTGACCACGCAATGATAAAGCCCTTTGTATGTTCATCTTTTATCCCCTTTGCGCGCAAAAAACAAGGATGAAAGAGAAAAGCATACACCGACAAGCTCAATCTAACTGGTTTATTTTAAAAAATGATTCGCTTAAGAAGCCAACAAAATCTGCATAATCCCGCCATAAACACATCATTCGCGAATGTAACAATCACTTGTAATTCCTGATCACAATGCCACGGGTCAGCCTGTCCACGACCACAGAATACATCAAAGGCACATCTGCTAAATTACAGGGAAGAAACATCACCAAAGATATGATGGCACTAGTGAAATATCTTCATCTAACCATTTCACTGAAGGATGGCTGATGCACTTATGTTTAAGTTTTTCAATCCAAAGGGCTTCCATGATTTCTCTTGCGGTTTGGTTTCCATGTCTGAACGAACTGATTGAAAGTGCAAGTGCGTTAGTTTTTTTTTATTGGCTGGAGATCAAAGCGATGTTACTTCCGAGCACCAATAAAGGGAACAAGACCCTAATCAACTTCGACAGAGCATTCTCTCCACATGGCAAACGCAGTCACCCAATATTTTCCTAAATATTTACCATCAAAACCATGCTTTGAAGGTTATGTATTTTTTTACCTGCATGCTACTTATAGGCTAGAATTCATAGTTGTTATGAACCATGTTTCGCCAAAATGATAATATAAGAATTGTTTGTTCCTAATTGGTCGCCTTCTCCAGTTTATATGGTATTCGATGTCATGGTTAGCGTACGGCTGCTTCCAATCACTCAAGTGTCCGAATGACTTTGAGATTCGGGCCCTGTTATTCAAATTAAAATAAAGACCGATGCTTTAACTACCTGTTGTGCCTTATTCAACTATAGCTAGTGGAGCCCTATTACCACAAAATGGATCCCATTCTTTAACATGTGGTCACTGGGTATTAAGTCTCAGCTGTATTTTCTGCCCACCGGGAAACTGTGTGCGCTGTGCAGGCGTGTTTGTAAAGAAATCGAGAAGCCGCAATGTCAAAATGAAGACCTGAAATTTGTCGAGAGCAGCGCAGGTGTGGTCTACTAGATTCCACTCTCTTGTAAAAAAGTACATGTAGTTCATCTAGTCGCTGGGTAAAGGAGCACCGTAAAGAACATGAGTGATCCCTGCCAGCTGGTACAGGCTCCCATATAGCTCAACACTGCGAAAAGTGCAATTCTCAAGCTTTCTTTAGACTGGCTACTATCGTAAAGAAGAGCATTAGACCACCGCTCGTGAATTATCGGAAGGATTTCACATATAGTCTTTGGGTTTGCATTAGGATGCCTTTCATAACATTGTTTAGCAATGAACTTTTTTTTAGATGCACTACCATGAGGGCGCTCTGGTGACCAATTTGTGTTGATTGAGAGCATGCTATGCATGATCATGTCCTACCGGTATTTCGTTGGTGCAAAGAGTGGAGTGGCGCAATAAATCATGTCAGTAGGGAGTAGCGTTGAGTTTTGTCTTCTTGTGGTGTCGTTATGCACTAAAAAAGCACTATCAACTACCTGAACTTGAGCAGTGGATGGACATGAATTTAGACCCCTCGTGCTTTTTAAAGGGAGACTAAAAAGAAAAGTGTCTTTTTTCGTATTAGCAATTACACTTTCACAATAAAAAAAGCGAAGCTCATGTGCGAGGACGCATGCCAAGCGAGAAAGCACACAATAAAAAAATGCGGGCGGTGAAAATGCCTTGAAATTCCCGGACTGGTCATAGACATTGACGTCATCTACTACGACGTGCGTATTTCTTAATATACACTGGAGTGCATTATCGATACTCTCAGAGAGACAATGATTGAGTGTACAAAATTTTAAGAAATTTTGTCTGACATAATGAGATTTAAACACGAAAAATGGCTTAAATGGGCACTGACACCATTTTGGAGAGGTGTTTATTCTGCCATCGAAATCCCGTGTTAACAGATATGGCTCTGAGAAAGCTTGAACCTTAGCAAATGCTGATTAAAATATTTTATTTTGATATAAAAGTTAACTTTCCCGCAGTGCCCCTACCTACATCGACCCTAGCGTCACGTCACGGTACAGTACTGATTCAGATGTCTTAACGCAGCAGTTTGACGTCAGGTACTCAAATTTCCAAAATGACCTTTTGTGCGTCACCAACAAAGTCATGGTAGGGAGCCGCCATGCAAACGTCGTGATATAATGCACGAACACGTCACGAGATTTTCATACCGTCTTGTGACGTGAGAGTAAAGTAGAAACCGAAACCAGCTTTGAAAACCACCAGGCCTGCGCGGGACCTGCAGCATAGTCACAGCGAAAGCTGTAAAAGCCTTTTCTAGCTTTCAGGGATGGATGGATGGATGGATGGATATGCATATGGCTGTACCCTTTAGATCGGGTGGTGGCTAGCGCCACCAAGCCGTAATACTTATTGAAGCAAAGACTAGATTTATTTTTTTTCCTTAAAAAGTGAGTTTGAGGATTCGTACTTTGCAGTGAAGGGTTTAATTTTCACTCGTGCCTTGACTTTAGCCACCAATCAGATAACCTCCTTCTAGTTAAGTCCACCCGCTTAAAGTCTATTTTGCCCTCCCGGTCCCTAAACCCTAGTGCTTTGAAAAACTCTGCACCATCATTCTGAACTATAGGGCGAAGCCCTTTAGAGAACATTATCAAATGCTCGGCAGTTTCTTCTTCCTCTCCACACGCACTGCATACTGTGTCTACCCCTTCGTATTTGGCCCGATATGTCTTGGTTCGCAGTACTCCCGTCCTGGCCTCAAACAGAAGAGAACTACCCCGAGTATTATCATAGATCCTTTCCTTGGCAATTTCCTGCTTAAAAGTTTGATAGATCTCTACTGCGGACTTCTTAATCATGCCCATTCTCCACATGTCAGTCTCCGTTTCCTTCACTTTCTTCTTAACCGATAGTTTATTTTGGTTTGGCTACCTGCTGTTTTCTAAGTATTTACCAGTCAATTTCCTGGTTCGCTTCCTCTATTTTGTATCGACATTCTTCATGTACAAGTAGCTGAAAACCTTCCTAGCCCAACGCTCATCCCCCATTTCTCTCAATCGCTTCTCAAATTTTATCTTGCTGCTAGCTTCCCTGCCCTCAAATGATGTCCATCCCATATCACCTTGTACTCCCTGATTTGGTGTATTCCAGTGAGCTTCTAAAGCAAGCCTACCTATTCCACGTTGCCTAATTTCTAATCTAGCTTGAACTTCTGATCTCATGCACAAGACCGCATTGCCCAACGTCAGCCCAGGGACCATGACCCCTTTCCATATTCCTCTCACAACATCATACCTATTGTAATTCTACAGTGCCCTATTTTTCATCACTGCTGCATTCCTGTTACCTTTAATCGTCACGTATATTTCGTGTTCCCTCAGGTACTCGGTCTCATTGCTTATCCATACGCCCAGATATTTGTATTTATCTATTATCTCTAGCGTGACCTCCTGTATTCTAAGCTCACTACCTTCGTTGTCATTCAAAATCATGACTGCTGATTTTTCCTTACTGAATCTAAAATTTAACCTAACTCCTTCATTACCGCAGATGTCCATCAATCTCTGCAAATCTTCCTTGTTGTTGGCCATTAGCACTATATCATCTGCGTACATTAATGCTGGTAGTGCGTGATCAATGAGATTTCCTTGTTTGACTAAAGAGAGGTTGAAGCCCCTTCCACTTCCCTCTAATTTGGCCTCTAATCCTTGTAGGTACATTAAGAATAATAAGAGTGACAGGGGACACCCCTGCCTAAGCCCCCGTTTTACCTCTGCAGGCTCCGATACCTGTTTTTCCCACTTTATAACTACCTTGTTACCTTTATAGATATCCTTTAAAAGATTAGTGACTACATGTTCCACGCCCAGTGTGTCCAGTATTCCCCACAATTCATCTTGAACCACGCAATCGCACGCTCCCTTGATATCCAAAAATGCTAGCCACAGGGGCCTGTGTTCCTTTTCTGCTATTTTGATGCACTGCGTCAGTGAAAACAGATTGTCTTCCAACCTCCTGTGTTTGCGAAACCCATTCTGCAGTTCCCCCAGCACCCCCTCATCCTCTATCCATGCCTGCAGTCTTTCCTTTATAATCTGCATCGCCAGCCTGTAGACCACTGATGTCACTGTTATAGGACGGTAGTTGTTTATGTCAGCTTTGTCCCCCTTTCCTTTATAGATCATGCTCATCCTGCTAAGTTTCCATTCATCGGGAACTTCACCATCGATTATTATTTTGCTCACTGCCTCTCTCAAAGCCTGCTTAGACTTCGGACCTAATGTCTTTATCAGCATAATTGGAATGCCATCTGGGCCTGTTGATGTACTACTAGGAACCCTTTTCTCAGCCCTTTCCCACTCTAGTTGTGAAAATAGAGCCATTGCACCACTTGATTCGTCCTTGTCTATTGTGGTGCATAATATACCTTTTTTTTTTGAAATTTTCTGTCACCCTTGTTCTTATATATGCAATAGCTTCGTCCCCTTCTAGCCTAGCACCTTGGGCTGTAGTTATGAAACTCTGCTCTAGTCTCGTCTTATTTCTTAGGGAGTTTAGATGGTTCCAAAATTTCGCAGCTGCCTTTCTATCTTTCTTATGTACTTCTGCCAGCCACTGAGCTCCCTTTCTTCTAATCTTTTCATTGATCACAAGGGATGCATCCCTTCTACCGCTTAGAAAGGTTTCCCATTTTCTTTCACTGACACTGACCCACCAGCGCTCGTAGCGGGCACGGCTGGAAGCTCGCGCGTTTTCAATGGGACGGGGTCATTTTTCGACGATAAAAAATCGTAGAGGCGTAAATTCTAAAAGTTCCTAAAGGGACAAGTTCTAGGAGCGGTACTGCATTTCACAAATGCAGCATTGTTAACGTCGGGGTTCCAATTTTGTTCCCACGACGAATAAAGTTTACACAATGGGCGCCCGTGGAAGCGACCGAAATCACAGCTTGTTTTTCAGGACAAAAAAGGCGGTATAAAAAAAAAACTTGGCAGAAACCTGCAAATTTCTCGGAATAAGTAGTACGAAGACTAACCTTTAATTTAGGCCTGCAATCATGTTTATGCGTGATGAAAAATACGTTCCAAAATGCAGTTTTCCACAGCACAGTCGCACCGCATACTCGAGTCTAGGAACACATGAGACAAATCTTTTAACCAAACACTCGGCTGTCAATATGACCAAGTTAGTTGAACAAACAAGCTGGCAGCTCGCGTGCTGACAATTCGGCACGGCGTGGGTTCATATCCCTCAAAGAATAATTGGTCTTTGTTTTTTTTACTTTCTTTTTTTTCTGTCAGTGGTTACTGTGCTCAGCTGCCGATCTGAAAGAAACGGGTTAGATCGTGACCATGGCCATAGCAATTCGAAGTAGGCGAGAATTTTAGACTACTCAGATTTAGATGCGAGTACGCAGTGAATAACTAGGGGGGAGGGGGCAACTGGGGCACAAGTGCCCTGGGCGCCACTTGGAGGGGGCGCCGAGCCGAGCCCGCCCAACATGTGCTCGGGGGCTTCCTGAGGACCCAAGCGAAATACTATAGCTCCCCGCGTCCCGATGAAAGGTCGCCCCTACATGTTTAAAAGCAGTGGAGGCATGCCACCACATTTTCCCAACACTCCTTTTCTCACTTTCTTCTCTCATGGTACCATCCGTGAGGCTAGAGACTATTTTTTCTAATTATATAATGATCCTTTCCTTCGTGCAATAAAATACAACCATATGACAGCGTGGGGCTCCTAGGAACATGTATCTTATATAAACAAAGAGCCCGTAGCTCCTGGCTCATATTTATGCCCATGAATATCAATGAGATTTATAGGTAGATGTAAGCATGTTTCCACCTAAGCACGATTTTGATGATGAACGTATAGGTGTTCATCATCGTAAATAAAATCTCCCTTTTGGGGTTCTGTCTTCGCTTTATTTGCGGTCTGGCATCTCTTTGTATGTGTGCGCATATATACACATGGACAAATGTAATAATATTGGCGCGGTAAGAGGGTGAAGCTTCCTAACCTCCTTCCAGATTCGTCCCGGAACCTATCGCTTGAAATGATCGTTTTCTTTTCGTTAAAGGGTGGTAAAAGGGTGTGTGGTTTGTCCTTTTCAGAATTAATGGGCCTGCCCCAACCACTAATCTTTTTAAGGACCAACGGCACTGGGTCTAACAGTTAGTCCCCACAGACGAGCTCAGGGGACTAACATTTAGTCCTCACAATTACACCTTAGTGAGTAACCGTTATTCCCACAATTCACCTCAAAGGAACAAGATTTAGTCCTCACACTTGCACCATATAGGGCAACTGTTAATCCCCCCATTTACACCTTACCGGGAAACCGTTAGTCCTTACAGTTGCACTTCGCCAGACGAGCGGTTGATCCACTTAAATGCTCCAATCGGATGAACTTTTCATCCCCAGTTCAAACGTTGTTTTTTTATTCATTTTCGGCCAGGCCTTATACTTTTCTCGCCTGTTTTTCTGCGCAGTGAGCAGCAAATAGCGCTGAAAAGAACACGCGGAAAAGTAGTTAGCCATCTATGTGTAACTGCTTTCGCAGTCACGGCAACAGCGAAAGACAAAAGTGAGACATTGAAATCTTTTATTTTTCTACCTACACATGAAGTTTCTCCATTTTTTTGAGTGAATTCATGGTGAAGTGTACAAGTCCAGCCTTGTTGTCCCATCTTGTGCAGTCCTTGTGGAGCTCCTCCAACGGAAGTGATAGATGACAGGCATTGCAGACGCCAGTGCACGCAGCCTTTTGCGTGTTGTGTTCCCACGGCTGCACGTACAATAATATCGTAAAAATAGACACACGTGGCAGAAGATGAAGATGCACATGACAAGTACGTGCAAGTTAATATAAAAACATGCGTATAAAATATCACAAACAAATAACTTTACCTTCACATCTCGTACAGTCCTTCTGAAGCTGCTCTGACGAAAGAGATGGATGACAGGCATCGCAGACGCCAGCGCACACAGCCCCCAGCACGGTGTGCGCCCCCGGCTGCACAATAAGTATGCAAAATAGTGAGTCATACGTGACAGAGGATGAATACGAATGCATATGAGAAATGCGTGCAGGGTGAAATAAAAACATACGTGAGATATGACATGCTAATAATTTCACCGTAATGTCACACATCGTCAAATACTCATTTCGATTTCCGTAGCGCAACAGCTTAGGAGTGGCGGCCGCAGCCACAACTTCGCAGCCCACCATGCCGCTAACAAGTCGGCGAGTTCTAAGCGAGCGACGTCGTTCAGCTCGAGCAAGCGAACGCGAGACCAAACACGGCACTGCACGCGGAGTGTCTGCCGCCAGCGAACTTCGAACAGGAGATCGAGCGTACGCTTGGGCACCGCCACGAACAGCGCCGAGCTGGTTTGGAGCTAGCGCCGAAGAAATCAACGGTAATGCGGACCTTTTCCACTAACTCGAGCGAGTGCGAGTGCAGCGCGCAAAGGCGAGTCTGCCGCCGCGGCAAACGGACGGCACCGAGCTGCTTGCGACCGACTGACGGGGAAGCCAACTGTAATGACGACCAATTTTCACTAAGTTCTGACGCTAGCGAACCTTTTCAGCGCTATTCCCCCTTTTCAGCGCTATTCAGCGCTATCACGAAACAATTTTCGGGGCTTACTTGTACAGGGGCACTTTGTAGTTGGTAAATCTCAGTCCCGCCACATTTCAGGCCACTTCAATAAAAAGAAATAAAAAAAAACTGCGAACGATGCGGTTGCCCAGCTCAAGATCAACGTTAAACCTATTAGGCTATCAAAGGCGTGAACCAGTCTTTTGCTGTAATACTGACAAGCCCTTTGGTACAACAGGTGCGTCTGTCGTGTCACGCACAAATCTTCTTGAAAGAAAGTGACAGTGTCAGTAAGTTCTATCGTTTGCTCATGACGGTTAACAATGAGTTCTTGAGCCAAGGCCGCTGCGATACAAGGTCCCCCCCCCCCCCCCCACAAACTTATGTTCAAATTATTTGTTAGAAAAAAGCCCCAGACAATCTGATATACTTAAGTACGCATTCACAAATCAACCTCTCTTACCTCGACGTTTTCTTATCTGTTTTAAGCCTTTATTGCGCTTGACGAACAAAGTGGGCCAGTATACAAGAACCAGTCTAGTTATATTTTACCCTGCTACCAACTGTGTGCCCTTAAAACACACGCAGAGATTACAGGAACCCGACAAAAAAAGGTGAGGTAAGACCAAGTTTGGTTAGTGAATACGGGCCTGAACATGGTACAGTATGAACATTCTGATTCTGACCTGAAAGTCGCGGTTTCAATCCAGACAACAGCAGGTGCCTTTCGGCAAAGGCGTAATGCTAAAGGCCCGTGTACTGTGCTGTGCCAGCGCACGTTAAATAACAATAGATGGTCAGAATTTCGGGAGCCCTCTACAACGGCGTGACTTATAATCATATCGCTCTTTCGGTGCTTAAAACCTTAGGTATTACTTTTACAGGACGACCTATATCAGGCCAACATTTTGTCGATTGCCCTGAAGAAATTGCACAAGCAATGCATTTATGTTTTCGGAGCGCGGAGAACTTTGGAGGACCGGGCTGCTCTCATTGTCGTATCTTGGCGTAAAGCATGGCAGACCCACGTGTAGCATGATCATTTGAGCACGCGCTCTCACCAAACAGAAGCCTTCTTCATCTTGTTCTTTCAGTGCCTTGTTGACGATAGAATAAATACAAATAATGAAAAAAGACTAAAAAACTAGAAAAAAGAAAAAGCAAGATGTGGAAGAAAGAAAAGAAAACCAAAGAGAAACAAAGAAGGCTGGCCTGCTCCGTACTTCTCTCAGGCTTGGCACACCCAGTGCGGGGCTTGCATAACCCTTTTTTTTTACTTTGCACAAGAACAGATCCTTGCGTAAATCTATGGCTCGAAACAACCCCAATCCTTTTATTCACCCTCACTCTTGCATGAATTCGTATTAGTAACAGCTGTAAAGATAGCGAGAAGGGCTTTTGTAATTTGCCCTTTATTAAATAGCCCATCAATAAAATGCGTGTTCAGACAGAGCGGTAGCAGTTATAAAGCTCACAATATTTATCCTTCTGACGCACGAGATAGCAAGGCTTTTTATCTTTACACAAAGTACCCTGCAACAACAGTAAAAGAAGCTAGCAGAGAGCAGATTGATTCTGCAAATAAAAATGACGCACACACAGGAATATTACGACATTTGCGCTGGTGCTTTTTCTTTCAAAAAACAAAAATACACGAACATACAAACTCGCACTTTTGACAATGCTTCCTATTTTAAATATTTCGCGCCTTTTTATTCCATCTGTCATTGACATTGCAACGATGATCTGCATATTGAATATATTTTGAATACTTCCAAAGAATAGCCAAAGTTCTTTATGCTTTTAGAGATTTAGTTGTCACCGAAAATCACAGCCTCCCGATTATGTCCTGGGTAGGGCCACCTGCCCAATGAAAAGCACTATGTATTCCCTCATAATTTATCTCTGGACTATTAAATAAAATTTTGGTCCCTGTCTTTTTAAGTTCAAGTAATTTAATTTATTTACAAATTGATCATAATCAGCTAGAAGCCTAAGTAACAGTGCACTTGTAGAAAGAAAAAAAAAACGCCGGGCCATTGTGAAGCAGGGGGCACAGTAATTGGGAAAGCTGAAAAAGCCGCCTCTCCAGAGCTCGTTGTAAACTTTCTTGGGGAAGGATTACAAGTACACTTGCGAAATAGCCACTACACAATGACTTTTTATAAGGCAGAAAACTTTAGGTAGCGCGCTTTGGGAGTTCAAGATGTCAGCATTGTGACGCAAGGTATTTTATTAAATAAAACGACGTGTTAGTGTAACAGTAGTATATAGAAGTGGATTTACCCGTAGAAAACATCTGAACATATGAATTTTGCAAGTTTAGAAGTGGCACAGAAAGCGCAACTGGCCGTTGCGGTCGTTGAATAGAAACCGTATTTTTTCAAGTAGGTTCTAATTACGACTCCGTGTTTTCAGATAAATAAAAAAATCCAATAAACACTTGCAGGTAATTTTTTTGACAATTTTAATTTACCCAAATAAGCTTTGATTTTAAAAGGGCATTTGCAACGTTCTAAGGGCGTTTTCATTAATCGAAAGGAGCGCACCTCTATCAACGGAAGCAACCTCGTAACGAATGCTTGCGTTTATCACAACAAGATTTTAGATTGAACTACGAATAAACTTAGGTCTTTTGTACGCAAGTAGATATTCGTCTTTGTATGTGTATGTGATTGGCCGTTCAAACATTCGAGACGTCCAAAACACAAATGATGTGTTCAGATGTCTTCGTGTTGAGAATTTTATTTACAGTTTATGAATAATAATAATAATAATAATAATAATAATAATAATAATAATAATAATAATAATAATAATAATAATAATAATAATAATAATAATAATAATAATAATAATAATAATAATAATAATAATAATAATAATAATAATAATAATAATAATAATATTTAAAACTTTTAGCGAGGATGGGAGAAAAAGCTTAAAAGCAGCTTATTAGTACAAGAAAAAGTACACTTTGGCGAGATCACAGCAGTGCACATCAACAGACTTACCAAAAAGATGAATGAACAGGAATGAAGAATGAAAGGTTGGAAAAACAGGATTATATCAGCCACAATGCAAAGCATTTTCATTGAAAATAAAATTAATAAGAAGACATTGCGGCAACATATAAAACAATCGTAAACACAGAATTTCGAAGTACTATGAGAAACAAACTGACACACAACAAATTTCTTCAAAAACTATAATAAAATAAAGTAGTAGAGTACTCTTTGATCTTGAATATAAAAAAAGTCTGAAAACACGGAGCCCTACTTATACTATATGCGATCACATCTAGTAATTTAGGACCTATAAAAAATTGACCTTCAAAATTGTGAATGAAATATTGCAGAACATTCCACCTTTGCAATATTTTTCAAATTAATACATTTACATGCAACGGAACTAAGTTATAACTTCGACAGCACAACAGAAAAGCAGTAAAGACTAAAAATTGCCATTTTTCAAATGAGGAATAACTGCTCTTAGACAGTTAATCGAGAAGCAAACTGTATTCATAAGTAGTGTGTACAGTTCGCTCGATCCTAAAAAAGTATTGGATATTATTCATATGTCATTGCTACCGCAGTTACGTTCTCGTGTCGGTTGAATTCACAAAGCTCTCCTTTAGTAAGTGGTTTCTGCCATCTGATAGCAGCCTTCATTAGTGATAAGCTGCTGCTGTAATCAAGATTGGCTGAAATATTCTTTTACGAATAATTGTAGCATGGGGTTTTTCTTAAAACTGGCCCTGATCACGAAACCATCATCGCTATTATAAAAACAGAAATGATTAGCAGATATATCAATAACGCCAAGCTGATGACTAATGCTCCAACACTGACGAAGCAGCATCTGAGGTGTTCCGACTCATTTATCAAGCACACTACGTTTGTTTCAAAAAAATGTTTCCATGGTATTGAAAAATTACAGAAAGGAGGTATCTGAGTGCTACCTGCGGCATTTTATTTGCTGATGCAGAAGGTATCTTCAGGTGTGTAGAAATAACAATTACAGCACTAATGATAAAAATTAGCCCAATTTACTTTTTATTCTGTAAAAATAGGCGGCCGAGTGACATTGGTCAATTCAAGTCATTCCTGTGAATAGTCCATAGCCATTTTCAAATTTTCGAAAAGAGGTCACTAATCACCGCAGCGCGAGAAAATCTGACTAATTTAGCCAGCGAAACCGAAACTGACGCATCAAACCACGCATAGAATTCACTTCGAAAACGCCCTCAATGACAGCACTGTTCCCCTCGTCATTATCAACCGTCAATCTAGATACTTCATTTCGTGCCAGCGTTTGGATATGTGCAATTTAACGTCTCAAAACCATCATGTGATTATGAGAGACGCCGTAGTGGAAGGCTCCAGAAACTGTGACTACCTGGGGTTCGTTAACGTGCACCGAAATTTGAGCACACAGGCCTACAGCATTTTCGCCTTCATCGAAAATGCAGCCGCCGCAGCTAGGATTCAATCCCGTGACCTACGGGTCAGCAGCTGAGTACCTTAGCCACTGGACCACCGTGGTGGGGCCGTGCCAGCGCTTTCTTGTCGCATGGCCGGTAATCGACGCTCACTTATCCTCCTACCCCGATGCGAGGGAAATTGTGTCGTCATTGAAGGCGTTTTCAAAATGAATGGTTGTTGCGTTGTTTGGTGTGTTGGTTTCAATTTAGCCTGATAAATTATCCAGATTTCATCGCTCCGCGTAGATTACGAGTGGTCGCCTTTGCAATATTTCAAAGTGGCTGTGTGTTATTTGCAGGAAGGACTTGAATTCGCCCATTCGACTCACCCACTTATGTCCAATAGTTAAAATCACCGCCATATCCACGATGTGAATGATGTTAGAAGAGCTTGCTCGGAGATGATCGGGTAACACACGACCCCTCCATACACATCTTCTATCAGTATATATAAAAGTATACTGATTGCATACGCCATATTTATTAATTTACATTTCGATGCATTATAAACATTTTGATGAAAATTTTATATACACAAGAGATGTTACTTTCAAAACTACAAAATGGGCCTCACTCGATTAGCTCAGGGCGTCGTTTCTCTTTAAAAATGATTGTTTTATGATGCATGCACTACATACATTATATATACACCACGGGTGGATTTGGCTACCAATGGCCCTTGCGCTATAAACCCCCATGATTCGTTACCATAAATTATAAGAAGGGCGTTTCTTCGTAAGCTCGGGGACTCGTTTTTTTTTAAAGATTATTACTATGTGATCACTACAGTATGCTGCCAAGGATTCATCGATGATGAGACGCAATGAAAAGCTCGAGAAGGCAACGTCGATACAGGGGCCTCTGATGTTGGTGGGACATTTGCAGTCGTACGATTCGCATAGGAGAGTGTAACGTGACATCATGTGTTGGACTAGCCAATCGCTGTGCATGAAGCGAATGTTGAGATATCCGACGAGTACGAAGGGACTGCGTTTGAACTCGGTCCTGTATGCATGCATTGCCTTCTCGGTGTACTTGGTGACATTTCTTTCTGACAAGTTCGGTGCCAAGTACATGGCCATCACTGCTATCTCTAATGAGAGCTTCACAGTGGCGTACTCCCCGTTATGGCTCTGACTGGTTATTGCCAACGCGAGATCTTCAGCCGCATCAGGCTGCTTGACGTAGATCCCGACACCGCACGCACGACGCTCCGCTTCTTTGGTTCAGACGACTGGAACGAACCCAATGATGTTTCCAACGTTCGATGACTCCGTGAAGCAGAGCACGTCGGCTGCGGTCAGGAAGGGATCATGTTCGATGTGATGAACGTGTGCGTTGAGAAGGCGCACGTTCAGGGGAGCACGAGGGAACTCGGTCGAGCGGTAAACCAACGCCTTGTAATGTTATAATGCCTACAATAGTAGGGTGCGTAGATATGAGTGCACCTCCGCTTCTAGGATGGAGACACTTTTTGAGACTCCGTGTGGCCTGGTGGTCATATTGGTTCCGAAGTGTAGGGCGGCGCGCATAGGTAAGCGCTAGAACGGTGGTGCAAACACGCTGTTCTTGACTTATTGATATCCGTTCTTTGGCTGCTATGACATTCTGATGTGTGCCACTGTGTACTAGTTTACACGCGAAAGGCGTGCGGATGTTTCGGTTCAGTCGTAACAGCGAGCGAAAAAAGAAAAAGAAGCACAAGTGAAACACAACAATTAGCATTGGCACACAACCACTCCTCAGCAAGAGATGCGCGGTTAGTTTTTGACTTGTCTCTCATGTGGCCATGTTTTTTTTTTTTCAAATCATTGGCAGTGAGCATGCTTCTAAAAAAATCTTTGTATTGCTAGCTGCATACAATAATCACCACGTGAAGCAACATTTACAGAGGACGTTAAGCTTAGCGTTAAGCTGTGTGGAGTGAACAGGTGCTTCAGCTACCTTGCCGACAAGCTTAAATTAGGACGAGTTAATCTAAGATCATGCTAAATAAGCATAGTAAAAACAATCAGTAGTAAACGGTACAAATCAACACTGGCACGCATTGGTAACAAGTAAGCTGCGAGATTAAACCAAATTACGCTTAGAAAAAGGTTAATTAAGTCAGTTTATCTGGATAATTGAGTTTGTACAAGCCAATTTAAGGCTAGTTGATGCCAATCTATACTGATAGATACCAATTAAGTGTGGTTAGCGAATATTAGTGGAGATTATGTTGGATTATGCTAATTCGGTTTAAGATAAGATGACATAACTATGACGTAGATTAGACCAGACTAGGCCATGTTTTTTGGATTAAGCATGACTAAACAAACCCAGATTAAGCTAATTCTGAACAAGTCAACATAACGTGAATTGAGAATGGCTAGCCGTTTGGGTGGCCGCGTATGGTCACATTAAACCAATCTTATTACATTCGATTAGGCGTGATTTAGGTCATATGAATCTTGAAACACCAAATTTTGAGTGAGTTGAGATTGCCTATTCAGTTGGAAGGCAGAATATGGCCACAAAACCGGGTTAAGCTAATTCACATGAAACTAATCAGATGGAAGTGAATTCGGAGTGAGTTGAAATGGTCTAGCCTCTTGGAAACCGAAGCATGGTCACGTTTATCAAATCTGGATTAGGGCAGGTTAAGCTAATCTAAACTAAGCTAATCTTGAGCAAGTTTCCTATCAATAAGTTGAAATTGCCTATCCATTCGGACGACTGAGCATTATCACAATAAGACAATAAATTCTGAGTAAATTCAGTTTGTTTTGTCAATTTGATGATTGAGTATGGCTACAAACAGTATGAATTAAAATGAATAAGGCTAATCTGCATATAGCTAACAACAAACAAGCAATTTCGAGCGAGATTGTCTTGCTTGTTGGATGCCTGAGGGCGGCCACGTTAATGCTGCCCGGATTAAGGCGCATTAAGCTAATACTAAACTTTATATTGTGTAAGTTCAGATTGCCTAGCCAGCTGGAACAAAATAACACAATGCGGACTTATCCAGATTAAGGTAATCCACATTACTCAACTTACGAGCAAGTGAAGTTGGAGTGAGTTGAGATAGTCTAGTCTGGTGAATGCTGGAGCGTGGTCACGCTAAGACCTTCTGGATTACGCTAGACTAAGCTATTCGAATGAAGTGGAGCTAATCTGATTTATTTTTCATTGCTAGTCATTTATGTTAGTCACACTCTCTTACCATGCCATGTCAAAACTTGTGGTCACAAAGCCGAATGACTTTTTCATGTGTGTTATGGCGCACATGGCATGAATGGCATGATTTTCATGTTCGGACCAGTCGGTGATAGAAGTTATGCTCTCTTATCATGTGATGTAAATTTTAGTAGACACCAAATTAATAAAGTGGCTCTTAGAGCTCCATGACAGGGTGATGTATGTCATGGTCTACATGACATAAATGACAAGGTGTTCGGGTCATGATCAGCTATTTAGGTTATTCATATTCTCTTATCAGGCCATGTAAGCTTTTGGTACTCCACAAGTTTATAAAACCGCCTTTAGAGGATCTCAAACGGGTAACATATGTCATGGCGTGTATAATATTCACGACATTTTTTGAGTGTTATTACCGGTATTTTATCTTCATCTTACGCTGTTATAATGCCCTGCCAATTTTGTATACATAAAGTTAATAAAACGGCCGTTCGAACATTATGATTGTGTCATGTGTGTCACTGCCCACATGACATGCATGAGATAATTTTCGTGTTATAACTAGTCATTCACGTTAGGCATACGCTCCTTTTATGCCATGCCAGCGTTGGTACACATCAAGTGAATAAAGCGACTGTAAGAGCTCCATGACCGATATCATGTATTCCATGGCATATATGACATGCATGACAGGGTTTCCGTGTTATGACCAGTCGTGTATATTTTTTCATGCTCTTATCATACCATGTCATATCGGTATACATGAAGTCCACCAAATGGCCATTGTAACTCCTTGACCATGTCACGTGCGTATGCCATGGCGTGAATTAAATGCATGTCTTCATTTTCATGTAATGAGTAATCAATTATGTTTTTCGAATGCTCTTGTCATGCCACGGCAATTTTGGTACTCGTCAACTTAATCAATCGGCCTTGAGAGCACCAGCACTTACGCGGACAGTGAGATAGACAGACCAATAGATACGCTCAAAGTGTCATTATTTTGCCATGTAATACTTGGTGCGCAATAATTAGTTCCTCATGTATTTGTTACGAACATTATATGTACAAGCCATACAGCCTGAAGGAATAAACTGAGCCAAATGACCACGCATTTCGCATAAAGCAATCTTTCTGCATGTCAGGAAATGCCAGCAAACGCGAGCATTTGAACATATTCCCAAAAGCAGTGTCTCCACCCTGTTCCGGAAGAGCGCGTTGAGGCACTCTAACGCTTTGGTCAGCAGCGCGCCATTTAGTGAGCACTGTTGGAATCACCGGAAAGGATGTAGTCAGTGGCGACCGAAGAAGCGTACACTGGCAACACTGGTGTACACGTTGGCAGCCGCCGTACAAAGCGCGAGAATAAGAAGCTTGCAGAGCAAGCTCTTACAAGTTAATTGTGTTAATTTTTATAAATACTGCCATAATTTTTATTTGTACTAATCTGAAGACGCCTTATGCACAGTAAAGGGAACACAACACGTCAGGTAGCACGCTGATGCCTTCTTTCTGTTGTTTTTCAATAATAGTGGACAGATTTCTTGAAACTCCCTGTATAGAGGTGTGTTTAGAGGCTCACAACGTCGCTCGAAAGCACCATTTGAGCTCGATCATAGTTGGCTCTCATTGGTGACCGTTCCCGTGCATAGGCTGAGTGCATGCAGGACTGAGAAAATATATTTCCACCTCGACAGCTCTGTGTCATGTGACCTCAGCGCGAACGTCACACTGGAGTACAATATCAACGAAAGGCAGCGTTCTATACCTGGCGCTACCTAAATACTGCTACTATTCTAACGTCAGTGATTGGCCTGTGTCACTGGGAGGCCAATAGCCTACGCCGCGTCACTTTTCGTGTACACCATCAGCAGAACGTTGTGGGCCCGTGTGCTCAGATTTGGGTGCACGTTAAAGAACCCCAGGTAGTCTAAATTTCCGGAGCCCTGCACTAAGGCGTCTCTCATAATCATATGGCCGTTTTTGGGACGTTAAACCCCACATATCAATCAATCAATCAATCTAGGGGGGTGCAAACCCATGTTGCGTCGCCCTTTTTGCCCTCCCTTGCTTATGCATCACAAGCAATGATACGATAGCATCCTGAGAATAACGCACACTTTTTGAAAACGCATGCAAACAGTCGCTACCGAATGAAGGAACAACAATTCAGTGCCCTGCAAAGTTTATCGACAATAGGCCAAAGTCACTAGACTAATAAAGCTATGATAACACGTAATACATGCCTTTGAAATATTCAAACATTCTGGCGATCATCAACTAAGAACTTTGCTAAACAATTTCGACAATTCAACTTCTTAAAATATTGTTTTTAGAGCATGTTTGGAACAAAAATTTGACTCGTGATAAATTTATGGTTTAGTGTTACTGTCTCACCCGCCACGTTGATGTACTGGCACTCGGTTACTGATCGAATCCCGGCCGCGGTGGACACTTTTTAAATGGAGGCGAAGATGCTTGAGGTCCGTGTGCGCTTAGGTGCACATTAATGAACCTTAGGTGGTGGAAATTTCCAGAGTACTCTACTACAGCATCTCTCATAATCATATGGTAGTTTTTGAACGTCAAACTCTGTTAAATCATAATACAGTGCCATTCGATTACTACAAAGCGTTTCTTCGGCTATCTCCTGTAGAGGCGAATCTTCTTCTGGTCTAGGGCAGTCCATCTCTCCGATGTAGCCAGCACAGCATATTCACAGACAGATGGACGGACGTTTTGCCTCACTCATCATCATTCACTCCGTGGATACGCCATAATTTTTTGTGAATTATTTTCTGCCTCCCAACATTACGTTCTATAGCTCTTTTTTTCCCGCTAAACAAGGTGCTGTTCTCTCGTTTTGTCTTGAGTGCTATGTACTTTTTACGTAGTTTGTCTTTTGTTACAGCTATTCGTTCAAATATATGTAATTTAAATGCTGCCCCCCCTTATGAGCATAATGCCCAAATAAGGGTCAACAAATGATGATCATGACAAAGAAAGCAAATGAAGAGCAACAGAAAAATGATTTCAGTGGCGTCTGTGACAAATACGAGCTGTCTTTGAAGCTTGGAGAGGTCGTGACATTTTCTGTGAGTGCATTGACGTCATCAGCGGTCAATGCCATTCAGGAATACGAGGTTGCGCGCACACACACGAGCGTTCAGGCTGAAAATTATCGCCGTTATCCGCGGCATCTTGCATTACCGGCACTTTGAAAGTGGCAAGCGACTGGGGCCTCGCATGAACGGCAACAAAGCTGCAAAACCGGGTTTTGCTCTCATAAAAAAATAGAAACGTCGGAAGATTGTCGAATTTCACCGGCCTATGAAAACCCGCCGCTATGAAAGCAATGAACTAGCCGTTCACAACGTAAGAGGGTATGCAGTTCTAGTTGGAGTTCGTAAACTGGCACGCTGCGGCAAATTATACTACAGGATATGTTCTACTAAAAAACAGACCCTTCTTTGGCCCGGGTGCTGCCCACTTCGACAGGTTTCTTAAAGCCAATACTACTGCAGATAAAGTTAATGCATTGATAAAGGAAGACGCACGTGATCACTGTGAGGTATCATCCTATAACAGAAGGACGAAAGGGAAACATTTTAAAACAGGTTTAAATTGAACGTGAAGTAATCGCGCTAAAATAAAATGAGAACAATCGCAGCATCCAGTTGCAAACTATCTACGCATCTCAATACGGCAACATAAATAAAATTGGCAGATCCAACGTACCGTGGAAGTCGATGATATGCGAAGCACGAATGAGGAAGGTTGATATGCCACTTTAAAATTAGCTCAACGTTACGAGGCGGACGGACGCGGTACACAGTAAGCACAAGTAGAAATGTTATGCACACTCACGTGTCTAGATAAGATGCAATAAGCATGTCGTTTATAGTCCCGTAACGACGGCAGCACTAACGTTTGCAATACCAGCACCAGCAGTGGTAGGCATGTAAATTATGCCCCACATGGCTTCCATGTCATGATTATCTAGTTTGCCCCTGACATATGTCTTCGCCGTCAATTCACGTCACGTAATACCAAATGTGATATATGTAAAGCTAGTGAAATAGCCATGAGCGTGCTATGAGCGTAGCATGTAGTCATGTTTTACATGACACGCATCTCATGATTATCATGTTTGCAGCGGTCATATACCTTCGTCTTTCATTCACGTCACCTAATACCAATTTTGGTGTGTGTGAAGCTAGCGAATACGACCGTGAGCGCACCATGAGCGTGGCATGTAGCAATGACTTAGATGGCATGCGTGTCATGATTTCTACGTTAGGGCCTGTCACTTATACGCTGGCAATGTAGTCATGTCATACCATACCAGTTTCGCAATATGTCATGTGAACGAAACCACCTCAAGAACGGTAAGGTCATGACATTGTAAATCACGACGTTCAAGACATACATATCTCTATTTTCATGTTATGACTAGCCAGTTGTGCTCGTGATACAGTCATTTTATGACCATACCAAATACGTCGTTGATCCTACAATTGAAGCGGCCAGGAGAGCTAAAAGTCGTAGGCGGCTAGATAGAAAGACAGACAGATATATGCGGTCAAAGTCACCGAAGTTCGCTAAAAAATGCTTCGCATTTAAAAAGCGGAATTCGGTTATTTGAACGACAAAACATAGAAATGAGGGCTGTAATAAATAAGGTATGCGATGTGTTATAAATTATTTGAACATGAGACACGTCAAAAAACGGAACATTTTACTGTTTTGGTTGCATGGCCGTACGAAACCTCCATCTTAAAAAAAAAAAATCGGCTGATCCCACTTTGAGAATCGACGTTATGCGAAGCATGCGGAGGGAAGGTGACCATGTTGCACTTTTTTTTTATTGAGCGACACGTCATTAAATGACGCCAAATATATTGTAACAAATGTATCAGCCTCACAAGGAAGATGTTCTATTTACATTGTTTATTAGGGGCGAGCTTGTGCCCGAAATGAACGACGCAGAGCAATTAAAAAGAATCGAAGGTCGGCAGTCCTCGTGAGTGTCTGCCTAGAGCACCTCCAATCTCTTGTTCACGCGCGTTAGATGTTGGGTGGAGTCCCATGCGCAGGCAGGCCCGGCTCATGCATTGCGGCTGGCTTCATCACTCGTAATTTTGCCGTCAGCGTTTCTCTTCGTTAACCACGTTCGCATTGTGCGGAGCATTGGTGATTTCCCGTGGCATTATGTGCAAATGTTTCCCGCACAGACATATGTTGAATAGTTGCAGATGTTAATATAACCAGTTGTTTGCACTTGCGCAACGATACCAACTGGAACATGCGTATTAGCAACACCAGACGCTGATATGAAGAGCTGATGCTCGCGAGGATGCTGGCCCTGGACACTGCTATATAAATCAACTTCTGCGCATGGCTACTAACCAAAATTGACATTAACCCGTCATGACGGCTGTATCAAAGGAGTACATATGTAATGTTTAAAAAATTGGGTTGGCAGCACTGCAACCACTAGTGACGTTTCACGAAGATAAGCGTCTATAAAAGTAGTTCCGAGACGTGGTGTAGCTCTATGATAAAATGCTTCATTGCCATGCAGAATGCTTGGGTTAGATTACAGCTCAGACCCTGACATTTATTCTCTGCATTCGTCGGGTCGACGCTACCAATGTCGGGTATTTCTTAACCCTCACGTGTTAAAACTGACCATGTGTGTTCTCGTCGTTCCTGGGTAGTTACCAAGTGTCAATCACCTGTGGCACATACCCGTATACCAGTAGCATAATAAAGTGGCATTACCCCGTATACCAGTGGCATGAATAAAAATTGAGCTGACCGGAAAGTTACAGCAACGGGAAATCAGTCCTGCTCTCTAGCGTACGCAAACTAACATGAACCTTCACTGCATGTATGGTTCTTGGGTGCCATTTTAGATATGTTAGAAAAAAGCACACACACACACACACACACACACACACACATATATATATATATATATATATATATATATATATATATATATATATATATATATATATGTAATTTTTGAGATCAATCAGACAATGATGCAAGGAATGTATAGGGGAAGTTATTAGAACCAATGTGTTGTAAATAAGAAGGAAGAAAAGTTGGTGAAAAAATAACTTGCCGTGAGCAGGAATCGAACCTACGACCTTCGAATAACGCGTTCGATGCTCTACTTCTCGTTATATATATATATATATATATATATATATATATATATATATATATATATATATATATATATATATATATATATATATATATATATATATATATATATATATATATATATATATATATATATATATATATATATATATATATATATGACTAGCTTTTGACAATGTTGTATCGCCTTCTTTGCGTTGATTCTTAAGAAGTTTTAATCAGGAAAATCACATACGGCTAGGGGATTGGCTGGGTGAGGACGCTACGTTTTTTTTTCAGGTTAACATAAAATCTTTTAACCCTTCTCATTTCATGTGCCTCCACGGCTACTGCACCACTTGTAAAACACATCTACTGAGTAATCTAATGATGTATTAATACAGGTAATTTATTAAAGAAGCATCCATTGCAAGCATTACGACGCTTGTTATTGAGGTAGGTAAAGTCAAATGAACCTGCACACTCTCCCGAAGCCAGCAACGTACGTCCACTATACTGGTTTTACGGTAACGAAATATTGAAATACCGATGCCCTCTTTAAGGAGAAAAGCACCTTAGGAACTATTGTGTTTGTCCGTGGTGCGTTGTCTGTTGTCCGGCACAGCACAATCAAGCTACCCACTATTCGCCGTTACGATGATGATGACGCTCATGACGATGAAGAACAAGTGCGTTCCAGACCAGACATTCTCTTTCTGCCATGGATGAGAATGATCGTTAAAGCACTCTCTCCCACGGAACGCAAAGCGACAACGCTGACAAGAAGCTGCTACCCTGGAGTTTAGGGCGCGGGATGCGGATGGCTCAACGGCAAAACACATTGTATATACTTCATACGCATCCGTTGTCACTCATTTAAAAGCGTGAATGGGCAATGTGACGTGCGATTCACGGTAAGAACGATCCCAACGCATTGCCCACTCATCACAATGTGTAGAGGTTTTCTACTTTACGGCAGAACACCTTTATTCACAAAAAGTGCCCGCCTGGTATTGTTCCTACAAAATAATATTTCAACAAATCCAGGTCTTGAACACGGCCCATATGAAAAACAAAGTATGCTAGAGAGAAAATTTAAGGAAAGTTTGATACTTAATGGTCAATGGCAAAGAGAACTTATGAAGCGAAAACTCCGCGGACTTGGCATCTTATAAACGCAATAGTGGCTATGAACTCGTTTCGGAGGCAATACGTTGCAGGTGTCGGCGTCGGTTTCGGTGTCGTTGGTTGTGAGCAAAAAATAAGGGTTCACCATAAGTGAAAACTTGAGATAGACGAGAACAAACAAATAATAAGACATCTTCGGCTCGAGTAAGAATCAAACGCAGGTCTCGTGTGCGACAAGTAGGTGTTCTACCATAGAGCAACGTCAGTGCTTCAAACTGGTTAATAAAGCAAAATAAAAGAATGTTCTGTTTTTTGAATCCCGACGTGAAACTCCAGGTACTCGGCTTCTGACCCGCAGGCCACGGGATCGACTCCCGGCTGCGGCGGCTGCATTTTCGATGGCATTCAGAAATTCTGAAATGAGGCATATTTCAAATATTGCAAAAGGCTTTCTTCAAAATATGAGCTGACATTTTTTGAAAGTTCTGTCCTACTCCCCTCCGAGTTTTTCTCGCTCCAATCGTTTCATTGTACCAGCGATTGTGGACTTAGTGACTGTGGCCCGTTAACTGATGTGAGTTTGAGACCCCTGCAGAAATTGAAGGACGTTAGACATGCCAATAGTAAAACAGTCCGATCAGTGGTCAAGAAAGCCTTTGTCACAAAACCTTCGTAAAGTGTAAACTGGTGTTTGAGATCCTAAACAGCAACTAATTTTGAGACATTCCCTAACGAGACAATCTGAATAATTTTGGCCACCTAAGTTTCAATAATGTGCTCGGTAAATTTTCCCGAGCATTTTTGCATACCCATCATGATTTAGGTGCTGGGACTGATATTTTTATTTTAATAACTTGTCTATATTTTACATGTTTCAATTATTCAAGTCCACTGTAGCGGTGGTCTTGTCTTTTTACGTGTAGTATTTGTGAGAATTCGCTTGGTATATGGAAGTGTTCAGTGAATACTAACTAGCCAAATTAAATGCATTAACGAGCGAGATTTAAGCCATGACCTCGAGCTGCACAGCAAAACGCCACAGCCATTGCATGCGCTAAATTGAGCAATGCTTCGTGAATTCGTGCGGGCCTTTCTAGATCCAGCTCCTACTTACCAATATGCGTTTTATTGGTTAGTTCTTTTTTGACATGGGCTGTCGTTAAACCTTACGTAATGTTGAGTCCAGCATGAAATATGTTAAATGTTTTCTTTCGGACAACTACAGTGTAATAGCTTTAGGTGAATTCGAACCGTAAGTCCCCGCGGAAGCCCCCGACTAGTATCCCCAAAAGCATCGCCAAAGTAACAGCGTTTCCTCATCGGCAGGCGTTTGGATATACCCAGTTACGTAATAGAGAAAAAGACCGTGGTAAATTCCTACCCCATCGACATGCGCAGAGCAGAGAGAGTATGCATCAATTTTCCTTTCTGCGGCTTAAAGATAAACTTTCCGTGACCCATGCACGTTCTCATGATAAGATATTGAACGTTTGTATTTTATTTGTGCGTCACAAAAAGTACTCGTTGGGTCCGGCTGCTTAAGTAAGCTGACAGAGCGCCAAGTTAGACTGTGCATGCTTGGAAGCTACGCATCGTTTAATTGCTTTTAAGTCTAGAGCGTGTTCGATAAAGCTCGCCTTTTCGCAAAGTGCTCCTAAACCACTACGAGTACGAAGATGAGAGAGCAGTTTCCTTCTCGGCTCCACAGCCCTTCATACAGGCGCTATATCCTCTTTGCCACTTTTTTTTTATAAAACACGTGGGCGATTTAGCATGAAGCATTGATTCATCCAGATTGACAGCCTCGCAACTACACTCAAGTATATCCGCTGGAGCAGTGGAAAGCACTCTAAATGAAATAAAAAGTACGTTGATCGCGAATGACGGTGAAATGGGACAAGGCAGGACGGGCATGTTACTGAATGCAAAAGCTTATGGTGGGAGTCAACCCGCGACCGATATTCCTCGTGTATCGCCCAGTCAAGAGCCTTTGCCACAATGACGTAAAGTGCCACAATGACGCCATGAAACGCGCAAAAAAGGTGGGAATCCCCGGGAGAGAATAACACGCGCGTTCTCTGTACTTTTGTGGGTTGTTGAGAAGCCATTTAAAGAGCACAATAAAACGTTTTCTGAAGGACTATATATAGAGACGACGCACGTGTTCTAGCTTCTATGTTTTTAATGGCAAGAACCATATGAAGCTCGGTGAGGTGATGGTTATTGTTATTTGATATGGATAAACAAATACACAAGGACACAGAAGATATAGGAAAAGAACGGGCTGTCAACCAGAGCAGGCTGAGCACGTGCAACAGAAGGTACACCTGCCTACTCTTTCCAAAGGAGGGTAGAGCGAAATGAGGGAAGACAGAAGAAGAGTAATAGAAAATAAGATAGGATAGCCAGGCAAACAAAAATGTTTAAGGTGTGGACGAAAATAAGTAAAGACACAAAAATACTGTAAATAGCTTGAAGACCACGCTACGCCGGTTTGTTGTTTAAGGTAGCCTAGTGTTACGTGTTAGCTTTCAACACCAAATTGAATGAACGCGCCGTTTTGTACAGGCACGACAATAAAGAAACGTATCTAATGGTCAGTGCCTGGTATATCGGTAACAGTCGTAGGTCACGCGTGAGCCAACCGTCGATTAAGTTGCGTAATAACAAATGAAGTACCTGAATAGTTATCTCTCAAGTACAGACCACGACGCGAGCCAGATTGAAATGTTCGCCTTGGCTTGGGCATGGGCTGATAGGTTTTCGTGTCCACCTTATTTCACGCCTCTGTGTGCATTTTGAGTTGTTAATCGGCCCTCGTAGTGTCTTCGCTTCTCTCGTGTGTCTTTGTTTGCAAGTTTTTTTGAACGCGAATACATGGCAACTAGCTTATTTCTTTGTTATTCGAAGCCCTTATAGGTTTATTCAATCCCACCATAAACGTATGTTGGTGGTTTTATATTACTCGCTAAAGAATTTCAACGAACTGTGGTGCTGTGGAAGCCATTCTCAGACATGCGTACTCGCTCGAGGTTGTCCTCGCTTTAATCCGCTCCCAGCCTGGCGTACAAGCACGAAGGCCAGTTGAATATCGGCTTTGGAAAGTTAGTAGGAAAAGGGGGTCGTTGTGAGAGGAGGACGTAGAAAAGAGGTTATACTGCGGCTATATGGTCTGGAAGAGATTATTCATAGCACTGAATGGCAGTGACGGGTATCGTATTGTATTGTAAACTACTGCGCGTTTTTTTTTCTTCTAAGATGAGCACTGCAGATTAGTCCGCCATGGTGGATCAATGCTTACAGTACTCGGCGGCTGAGTCGAAGGTCACGGGTTCGATATCGGCGGCGGGGGTCGCATCTCGGTGGGGGCTAAATGGTCGAGGCCTGTGTACTGTGTGACATTAATGAATGTTCAAGAACACTAGATGATTTCTGGAGCCTTCCACTCTCTCAAAATCATATCGTGGTTTTAGGACGTAAAACCGCAGATATTAGTATTAGCACTGTACATTTCACTTTTTTTTTGCTGTGACGGCAGAGGGGAAAAAGTATAAGTTTAATTGAAGGTTTCCAAACTAATAAAAAATAGGATCACGTTAATATATCTATACGTTCTACTATAATACTATACAACTATAACTGACATGCTCAATGTTTCGGCTGGCACATGGAAACTGTTTTCTAGAGATTTAGTTTAGAGTCAGCCTGTGGCTAAACTCCGTTATAGTTAAACGTCTTCAAAGTCGCGTTGGTATGTAGATACTGTCAAATAAGCACGACGATTTATTTATTCATCTGTATTTGTTCGAATTTTACGTTTCAAGACCACGATTGATGAGGGGTGCCGTAGTGAACAGCTCCGGATTTTAGGACCACATGGGGTTCTTGAACATGCATGTACCCAAACTAAGTGCACGGGGCTTTAGCAGTTCGTCTCCACCGAATTGCCGCCGCTGCGACCAAGATTCAATCCCAGTACCTTTCAATCAACAGTTCAGCACCTTAACTATCTCACCACTACGAAAGGCATTCATTCATTCATTCATTCATTCATTCATTCATTCATTCATTCATTCATTCATTCATTCATTCATTCACTCACTCAAATATAGTTTACCCGCCACGTGGAAAACATTGTGCAAAGTGTCGCAGGAATGAAGGATAACAAACTATTATACAAAACAAACGTATGTGTAACTGCAGTACTTGTTTAAAGTTCCAAATGGGTCCCGCCGCGGTGGTCTAGTGGCTAAGGTACTCGGCTACTGACCCGCAAGTCGCGGAATCGAATCCCGGCTGCGGCGGCTGCATTTTCGATGGAGGCGGAAATGTTGTTGGCCCGTGTTCTCGGATTTGGGTGGTGGTTTGGGTTAAAGAATCCCAGGTGGTCGAAATTTCCGGAGCCCTCCACTACGGCATCTCTCATAATCATATGGTGGTTTTGGGACGTTCAACCCCACATATCAATCAACCAATGTTCCAAATGGCTTGTTAGCATATAGTGGAAGATGTCATGGTTAGTCTGCGAAGCAATGAGATCCGGGAGACCATTCCGCCGATGGACAACACGTGGAGGCGCACATATGCTAAGTGCATTCGTTGAATTGTAAATGAGTGCAACTAAATTAATTATGTAGTCTGCATGAGGTGAGAAAGTTGTTTTTAGCTTTGCTACAGCTAATTGCTCCCAGCTGTAATTAATTAGTCGTGGTTTAATTACACATTGCAACATTCTCTACGCATTGAAACATTTGGGAGTAGGCGGAAGCTCTTGCGTAACAAAAAAATGTATAGGCTATTGCTAGGAATATACATTATCTACGCACATTATACATTCACCATTCGTCGTATCCTAACACATTCGGAATTTTAAGCTTGATACTATTAACGAATACATGCATGAAATTCCCGCGGCACCAGGTACTTAATGACCAGATTACTCCTACTCTTCGCAGCCCCCTTCAGAGCAAGCATACATATTCTTGACCCCAGCTATAATCAGTCAGCGCGGCCAGGGCTAGGGGCTTTGGACTTATAGTTACATCATAAACGAGGGCGAACCAAATCTTGCAGCTAGCCTAGCCAGCACGCAATTAGGCCAGGCCGGTAATTATCGTGGTCATCCGCTCTGTGTGATCAGCAGGCCCCCATCAAAGATGGCTGCCTTCTGCAAACGATGAAAATTCTGGTTTATACGACGAGTGACGTAACTGAGTTCCAGCCAATTTTGTAGTGTATAAATATTTATGCAGGCTTACATGAAAACTAAAAAAAATGTAATAGCTATAGGTTCTTCTCTCTTTGTCGCTTACCATAATGCAGCTCGGCTGAATAAACATGTCAACAGAAAGGCTGCTGTCAAACAGGTCCCGTAGGAAGTTCGATGAAGTGACTCAAGCGTTCATGTATGAACGTACTGCTTCACTCGACTTATGGCATGCTTGATTTTCTACTTCCATTTTATGATTGATGTTTCAGTTAATGTATTGCCAGCGACATCCGATATTTGTGGATCGTATAGAGACAGACATCACGTGTGGTTTTCTTCAGTAAATGTTTTTCCCAATCCAAGTGTGGACAGCCTGTGGAAGGTGACCACGAGGGTCCGGCTTGTTAAATTAGATTTGCTTATTCAGTAGTTAGACACTTTGATTGGCAGAAATATTTGCTGGATAAAACACATTTGATGTCTGCCGCGCAACACCCCAGCCTGCTAAGCTACAACAATGGGTGGCAAGTTTGATTACCGACCATGGCAGCCGAATTCCGATGGAGGCCAAATCCTGTCAACCACATGGAAAGAGAGAGAGAGAATAAACTTTATTGAAGAATTAAAATTACGTGACTAATCCCGGGTGGAGCCCTCTTGTAGAGCCCCACTGGCCACAGCGGCTCGCCGGGCCTGGTCTAGGGTCACCAGCTGGCTCCCCAGTGCCAGCTCGGAAAGCCGTGCCTCCCAAGACCACGTTGTGAGTGTTTGTAGTGAGCGCACCAACCTAGATACTGCATTGGCTGGCCGCTCGGTACATTGGTAGGTTATGTGTGTAAGTGTGGCTGTGTGGTTACTACACCATGGGCATACCCCTGTTGTGTATATCTGTGGAAAAATTGCGTGTAGTTTTGATATGTGGGGGTATGTGTTTGTTTGGAGGCGGCGCCAATCCCGGGCTTGTTGGCTGCTTAAGTTCGGATGTGGAGGGGCGTACGTGCGTCTTGTAAGGCGTTGGTTTTCCAATATCTGCCTGCTTGTTACACTTTGCTCTTCATGATGCCCCGTGAGGTGTCCTGAGGAGAGTCCTGCGTCTCGGCCAGTAAGTCCGCGAGCTACGCAGTTTGCCTCCTCGTCCCCCCCCCCCCCCCCCCAGGCCGTCATGCCCTGGGCACCAAGTGACGCCATGTGCCTCCATCAACATGGACCCCAAAATATCAGTGACGCACCTTGGAAGTGTGCCTCTAAGGTATAAGCGACATGCAGCTTGTGAGTCTGTCAAAATATACGCTGAGCGCCCCCTTTTTTCGGCTTCTCTGATTGCCAAGGCTATGGCTGCTGCCTCTGCGGTGGCACTTGATCTGGTGCGTAGGGACGCGCAGACCACGACTTTGCTTTGGTTAGTCACTGCCAATGCATATGCTTGTTTTCTGGAGCCTTGTGGTGGCGCGGGATAAAGACTGACGTCGGTAAAGTAAGCGTCTGGATCGCTACTTCTCTGCAGGAGTTTTCGTGCTCGCGCTTGACGGCGTTTTTTGTTGTAGAGCGGGTGCATGTTTTTTGGAACTGGTTCCACGATTATTTGATCACGTATTTGCTTGGGTACAATGACTGTCTCATCGCCACAGTATTGAGGGGTGAGAGGGTATCCCAGCCTCTGTAGCAGTGTTCTTCCCTGGAGCGTAGTGGTGAGTCGTTCTCGCTGTGCGATTAGCGTGGCGGCGGCCAATTCTTCATACGTATTATGCATGCCGAGTCCCATGAGTTTTTCTGTGCTTGTGCTGTTCGGAAGTCGCAATGCTGCTTTGTACGCAATTCTGATGAGTCTGTCAATCTGCTCTATTTCGGGCTTGCGTGTTGATTGAAAGGGAAGAGCGAACGTGACTCGGCTGAGAACGAAGGCATGTACAAGGCGTACCGTGTCGGCCTCTGTCATCCCATCATTACTTCGCGCAATTCTAGCTATAAGGGATGGAGTGTCATTTAGGTGCACGTTAAACCTATATTTAAACCGGAGTCCTTCACTACAGCACGCCGCATTGTCATATTGTAATTTTTGCGCTTGAAACCTTAGCTATTGTCAATATCGCAGTAGCCCATTTCTTTCTTTCTTTCTTTCTTTCTTTCTTTCTTTCTTTCTTTCTTTCTTTCTTTCTTTCTTTCTTTCTTTCTTTCTTTCTTTCTTTCTTTCTTTCTTTCTTTCTTTCTTTCTTTCTTTCTTTCTCTCTTTCTTTCTTTCTTTCTTTCTTTTCTTTTTCTTCCTTTCTTTCTTTCTTTCTTCCTCTCTCTTTTCTTTTCTTTTTTACTCTCTTTCTTTCTCGCCCATGCATGTCTAGAGTCAATATTGCGGTATACTTTTGGATTTTGCCCGAATGCATGAGCAGACGTCGGAAACGCAGGCTGCAAGCGATTATGAATTTTGAGAGGTGATATGTACGCTTCTTTTTTTTTTTTTAGTAAACTCCCAAAACTTTTGAGTACATACGCTGCTCGCAGTCGCGAATGGCCAAAAAATATGAAAGGAAACAGGGCCGTAACCAAGCTGTACAGCCACTGTGCCGCCAAATTGCGAAACAGGCTCAGACAGGCAGACTCTCTGAACCCGGACGCTATTTATCTTCCTGCAGTAGGGTCAGAAAACAAACACGGTTTCGTTTATCTTTTTATGATTTACCATTGAAGCTAATTACTACCGCAAAAAATTAGCACATGAGACATGTTTATTTATCCATGCTGACATTATCATAACCGGCAACGAGCGCGCACTTTGAAAGTTGTCTGCTTGTAGCATACATTTTCCCCCAACTATACTGTGTGGGAACGAGTATTGCATGAAATTCTCTAACATATATTTGGTGTTGGGAATTTAATGATCAAGTGTGTGATTTTTAGTTCCCAGTGCGCCTGGCGATGAAAGGCGATGGCACATGAGTGTACTAGGGAAACAAACAAGATAATGAGGAAGAGGAAGGAAAGCTAACGATTGCAGAATAACCAGCATGCACCGTGCACGAGGGAAAAGCTTGGACAAGCTTGAAAGTTGTGATTTTAAAGCGAGAAAGAAAAACAAGGAGGGGGCACTTTTACAACTTAAGGTGATGCGTTATGTGACATAACTCATAATTCAAGATAAACACAATAGGCCTCAGCCGCTTATGCAAGTCTGTTGTCTTTAAAATTTTCAAGAATGTCTTCGTGGCCCTAAGCTTCGAGTTGCTGAATTATGCATGCACGTAGCACGCTACCTTAGCGATAGCGAAAATGTTGGTCGATACCTGGTCTCCCCGTTGGACTCCTATGTTAAAAGGTATGCTTAATGCTATCAAAAACTAAACGAAGAAACATGGCCAGTAGAGGGGGTGGTTGTTCGCGAGTGGTACGGAGAGCTTCATTCATGTTTATATTTAGCCAACGTCCGTTTAAGCAAAGCTATGGGACATGCTTTGACAACAACACTGAAAAGACAGGTGGTAGTATTTGGATACTAAGCTTCCGGGACCTGTACATGGTTAATTGAAAGTAGAGGAAGCGGTAGGCCAGGAAATGATAGGTCTTTTCACTAAGTTTCAGCGTGAAAGAGAGTGGGTACCTTTTTTTTGTCGTTATGAAGGTGAGAGGGGGCTTCATACCGTTTTCACGTGAAAGTGAAAGATGTGTGTTACTTGCATCGCGAGTATGAGGGAGGAAGAGAAAACTGGAGGGCACATGGCCACCCTCTGTTCATTTATAACCAAGGTGATTGAACAAGCAATCTGAACGATTGTGAGAGAAAAGTTTTGTAAGTTCAACCATGTTTTGAAAATTAAAAAAAAATGAAAGAAGGTTGCACTAGCCGTGCATTAACTTAAGAAACAGTGAAGATGGTCGATCTAAGGAGCTTAACGTGGCCTCCTTGGTTGATGATAGGTCGTCTTGCCATGGCGTAGACAGAGTACATTCGAACCACAATCTGCCATGAAAAAGTGCCCATACTTTAGTGGCAAAAACTAACGTGAAAACTTGGCAATAGCACACCCGTTTAGAAGCGCGAACGTTTTGTCGCTCGTACTCGGCTCGCACCACACCGGGAAAACTCGGCGCGGAGGCTGCGCAGACTGTCTCCGTCTGTTGGCGTGGCTTGGCGGTGGCTCCTTCTCGGTACATGCGTGGCAGGGTATACGTTAAACCCAGGGGATGCACAACTGTGACTTGATTATTAACGAGCAATGGCGCGGTGAGTTTTTCGTGGATACCCGACGTTTTACCTCAAGTTTTCAAAGCGTCACCTTTAAGGAATGCGCTATAATTTCCGCATAGCCGCTTTTCAGCAAGTTCTGATACTTGATATCACATTAATTATTTGTGGGGCTTATCAGGCCAAAACCACGTAGATATGATTATGAGATGCGCCGTAGAAGAGGGCTCAGCAAATGTCGACAGCTGGCTGTTCTTTAACGTGCACTGAGATTCTGCCGTGAATGGTCCTTTACCAATTTGCTCTGTCGAAACGCGATCGCCGCAGACTAGATTGAAGCCATCGCCTTCGGGTCAGCAGCCTAACACCATTACTACTGCACCACCACGGCGTAACTGCTAACGCATTAGCCTAGGCTGCCGACCAACACAACAGCACTAGCCAGCAAAAATTGTTGAGTATTGCGTTATAGAACGTGACCAAGTCCGTGATGTCGAAGTTGAAGCACTGACAAAAACAGTTGAGTGATCGGCCAGTTCTAGGAAGTTTTATTAACGGTTGCTTCAGGTAATAAGAACACTGTGCCACCGAGCGCAGCTGCTTAGACGGTTACGCAAAAGATAGTGACCTTGCCCAGTGGACCGAGCCATCGGTCAGGCGAAAAGTGTTTGGTTCTAGCTTCATTTAGTTTGGGCCACTTAATAAACATACGTGCGTAAATTATTATAGACAAGGAGGTCCCGCAGACCGTGATGGAAAGGTGACCTCGTGTCTGAGAATTTATTGCGAAAAGTATCTAACGCAACCCACATAGCAGCGAAACGCTGCGGGTTTAAGCGTAACAAAATTAAACGCAGTTAAAACAAGAACTCGAGTAAGCACATATAAAGACGAAAGAGAAAGAAGGGAAAAAAATAACACTGATGTATATAGCCATACATCAAGTGCAGTAAAAAGATCAACTTATTAAAACACTAATTAGCACTTCATTGAAAAAGCAATGATGAATACTGTTTGACGTGTAGCTCTCGCAAGAAGACAATACTGCAATGTGTCCAGTCTGTCTTGTATAATTGTCTCACACCAACTAAAAGCAAAAGTACAGTGACTTTCGAGTTTGTGAATTTCTTTGTTTATATTTCATTATTTTAAAAATATTTTGCATTGTCTGATGTATGTCTACGGATTCTACAAGGAAATACCCATACATAAAAGTTTAATTCTTAATGTGTTTATCAGAAAAATGTCACTATTATTACTAACTAACAGGGCCGATTTAAGTACCGCAAACCGACATACTCTTAGTATATTCTGGTCGTGAGGCTTATAGTGGAACTGTCACAAGAAAAATGTCTGACGGCAATATACATACGATAAAAATTGGCAAATTGAATAGCAGCGAGATATTATGTCTCTGGCACTCGATGGGACAGATCGATGAAAAAAAAAAAGCACAAGTTGGAAAAACGTGGAAAAGAAACTTAGGTTCAGTGAGAAAGAAAACGTGCAAAGGAGAAGGAAGGCCGGGAGGTGAATCAGACTAGCGGTTGCTTTGCTAGCCCACAATTGAGATTAAGGAATGGGAGCCTCGCCAAACAGATTTTGAGCAGAATATTCCCATTGCCTGGCTACATCAGAGAAATCTCTTCATGTCTGCTGCAGTATTCAGCTACGCTCCCTCTCTTCCTATTTTTCTCATTATTCAGAAAAACAAACAGATTAAAATTTATTCAACCGTTCACCCTCCTTTACGCGAATTCTCATCGAGAAATTCAGAAGTCGAAGCTTACTTGATCCCTGGCTCCGAATCAATAAAAAATTGGCAGTTCACATGTACCATGGGAATCGATGTCATGTGAAGTATGCGGATGGAAGGTGAGTGTGTTGTCATTTTTTTATTGTGCAAAACGTTACGAAGTGGCGCTAAAGATATGTACAAATGTGCTCAGAGAAACTTGTTAAATAGCCGCATATGTTTTAGAGAACCAGCTGTTTACACATGCAGTAACGATGCCAACAGCAACATGAATATTATCAACACCAGAAGCGACAAGGTGATATGAAAAGCTGGTGCTCGCGAATATGTGGTCCTGAACACTGCTACATAAATCAACTTCAGCGCATGGCACTTAGCTACAATCGACATTGACCCTACGTGAGGGCTGTATCATAGGAGTACATATCTAATATTTATAAATTGGATAACCCAACACTGCAACCACTATTGAGGAACACTGTAGCTCTATTTGAAAAGTTGTTCCGCAACGTGGTGTGGTTATGGCGTAGAATACTTGACATGCCACTGAAAATGCTGGGGTTCAATTCCCGCTGGGACCCTGAAATTTATTCTTTGCACTCGTCAGGTCAATGCTGCTGATGTCAGCTTTTATCTTAACTCTCAGGTCGTAATATTAACCGTGTCTGTTTTCACACATCCTGGGTAGATAAAAACGTGTAGCACATACCCGCCACCCGGTACGTGCCACACGTGTTTATTTACCCAGAAAGTGTGAAACACGTTTGACGGAAAGGGTTTGACGTGGTAGGTGACGGGTTTTTGACATTATCCATGTCATGACCAGCGAGTCATATTCGTAAAACCAACTTACCCTTTTATACTAATTTTGGTTTACCCCAAGTTAAGAAGGTTGTCACGAGAGCCTCCAGACGTACACGGCTACATAGATAGATAATAGATACGTAGATAGACGCCGAAAAGTACTTGTAGTACGCGAAAAATGCTTCGCATTGAAAAATATTCGATGCACGCGACGCCTTTTTGAGGGGGGACCAGACAAAAGGAACAATTCGTAAACCTGCACGTTGTGCGGTGCACCTCAAGCTTGCCAACGTGTTCGCTGGTAGAAACAAAATACGAAGAAAAAATAAACGGAGGGATCGCGAGGTTAACCAATGTTCTTTCCCTTAGGGCATCTTCTCTGGGATTCAGAATAAGAAACGTCTGCTCAGCTATATGCCAATTTCTCGTTGACACAAGAAGAATTCCCTCTTAATATTATTTCATATCAAATTTCTGTTCTTCAGAATCCTTTCATTAGCTCATTGTTTTTCATAGTATTGGATTATTGCATATAGACGCTTCTTTTTAAGTTTTTGGTTATTACAGTAGTTATAGACTTCTGCCTCATCCTGTTTTCAAAAATAAATCATCTCTCTTTATAATAACCGCCACTTTGATGGCCCCCCTACCCCTCTCGTGGTGGGTAGGAGCCAAAAATAAAGTACAAAGAAACAAGGAAAACAAACAAACAAACAAACAAACAAACAAACAAACAAACAAACAAATAAACAGTTGATATAGTGAAGTACGGGACCAGGTGGAAAGGTTGAACACGCGTGCTTTCTTTGCTTCTCCTGCATTTGACGAATTTTCAACCGCCCACCTCAAGTGTGAGAAATGTGAGGCTCTATCCCAACGAGCGGACAATCGTTCGGAACGTCTGGATTTTCAAGGATGCGTTCATTGGTTTCGGTTCAGACAGAACTGTAGAGTCGGGCAAAATGCGACAAAAGATTTAAAATAGTGATAATTTTTTTTATTTCACTCCTTACAATTAAACGTCAATGCATAAACTTTCCTTAGTGTACATGGTATGTGCCACATAAATATTGCCATGGTGCCTGCATTCAGAAAATTATTTTAAAAATAAATAAATAGTGCTACAGATGTCTCACTTTGCCCCAAACTGCGGGGCAAAACGAGACACTGCGTGGGCCAAAACGAGATAGCGGAAAAAAAAATCATTTCTTCAGTTTTTGCAGTAGAAAGACTTGAAATTCCCTCTGTGCGCCCTTACGCAGTCTTAAGGAGCCTAGTTTTTCGACTCCACGCAATGAATCTATAGGCAGAACGCGGTGTTGTGTTGCTCCGAAACATCTTGCAGATCAAACACCGCCAGTCTTTCATTGTGCTAATATAGTCTTTTGTTGAACGGTTGTACCACAATAAATTATTCAAAAATCGAAGGCTAGATATGTTTTGACATATTTTAGTGAGCTCTTTTTGCCGTTTTGATGCAAAACTACTCAGGTGTTTCATGGCTTTTAACTTCGGTCGGGCTTTATGAGGCAATGAAATTAAAACTGTGCTATATTCAGCTTTTCTGGCACTTGTTTTGTTTTTCAGTTACATTGCTGGAGAAACGTCGTTACAACTCAATCACAAGACGTTTTTATAAACGACTTGACTTGGAGATTCCGTCAGTTATTATGCGTCTCCTGAGGGCATCTTTGGAAACACGGAAAAACCTCGATGCAGCGCGAATGAAGCGACTTGTCTCATGAAGGGCAATCAGTGCTTTTTCATGTCATTTTTCTCCCAGGAAGCTCTGTATGATATTCTTTTGTATGTATAAGTCCTCCTAAACAGAGAAATATAGTATATATTCCGTGAAAGTTAATGCTTAAATTAATAGGACACTGTCTAAAGAAATTTTATGCCTTTTTCTCGCGTTTTGCCCCTCCCACATGCCAGAATTCAAAGCAATTTCTGTCTTGTTCCCGAGCACCAAACGAACTAAATTTTTGGTGTTATGTAGCTCCTAGTGTAAAGTAACAATATAAATATGTACGTTGCTGTACTGGTTGGAGCATATTCATGCACGGATCCACAAATTTGGCCGAGCAGAATTTTGCCCCTTTTTGACGGATCGTGATCACACATACACCAGCCGAGTAATTTTTACCACACGAACGCTCAGAGCAATCATCATTTTTTACACCTGAAAAGATAGACAAGGAGCAGCACTTATCGCTAGAAAAAAGAAACAAAGAAAAGCAGTTTTCGTATTATCTACAGAGGCCACCGAAATCGAAATGTTGCATTTGCCCCATGTCTCATTTTATTCCACCATACCCTACGCTTGCGGCGACTGTGTATAAGGTGCATAATTGATTGATATATGGGGTTCAACGTCCCAAAACCACCATATGATTATGAGAGACGCCGTAGTGGAGGGCTCCGGAAATTTCGACCACCTGGGGTTCTTTAACGTGCGCCCAAATCTGAGCACACGGGCCTACAACATTTCCGCCTCCATCAGAAATGCAGCCGCCGCAGCCGGGATTTGAACCCGCGACCTGTGGGTCAGCAGCCGAGTACCTTAGCCACTAGACCACCGCGGTGGGGCATAAGGTGCATAATTAAAGAACCAGAAGCGAATTGAGCTGCGCTTAGTGTAGCAGCCCTTTTATTTTTATTTAGTGGCAGAGATATCGACGCAAAGAACAACAAAAACATCATCAACCACGACGACGACGATGACAACAACAACAACAACAACAACAACAACAACAACAACAACAACAACAACAACAATGGCGGTGGCGGCGGCGATGACCACGACGACGACGAAAAAGGCGTTGTTCGTAGCACGAGTTGCATTGCGCCCGTCGACATGATGTCGTGCATGCGCAAGTCCGTCGCGAATTTCGGCATATCAGAAAAGGCTCGGGTGGATAGCAGGAAACATTGCTTACGAAAAGAAAGCTTCGTAAATTTTTATTCAACTAGCTCCACGATGCGTTTAAAAAAATGAAATTGAGGCTGAAGGAAAAAAAAAAGAGAAAATATTTGAAAAGGTGTCAGAAGAAACGAAAGACAAGGGCAATTATCTCTAGTTGCCCATGACACCGAATGGACTTTGTTACAGCATCTCCTTTGCATGTCGCCTGCATGTTGTTGCGTAGTTAACCGCACCTATATGGTTAATTAAAAGAGAAATGCGTCGCGAAGGTTCAATCATACCACGCGACAGAAACAGGAAAGCGGGGCGTTGTGATTAACAACATGACAGGAACGCATTCACAAAAAGCAACGAGCACGCCAGCAATACTATAGGCTACACGAGCTGCCAGGTCACCCTGAAACGTTCACGTTTTTTTTTCTTCGCGCGTTTGATCACGGTTCATCTAAGCCGGGTGCAAGTAAGGACAATATTAACAAAAAAGGCAAATTTAATCAATTTCTTTTTTTATATTGGCATTCCGTCCTTATATGAGCGGCAGCTTTTATCTTCGCACATTTATTTGGCGCTTTTCACTTCAGCGAGTCGCCCCACGTTATAAGATATAACTTAAAGGCGATGAGGACAACGTGAACGCTTTAATAAATGGTCGCCCTAGACGGCGGAGGTGATCGCGGACTTTTTAGCCCCAAGGTGAATGTCCTTGTCGCATTAAAATAACAAGTACTTTGGACGCTTGTGAACTATTAAAAGAGGTAAAAATAATAATGACGTTTAAGATTAAATACGGACGTCAGCGTGCACACACACACACACACACACACACACACACACACACACACACACACACACACACACACACACACACACACACACACACACGCACGCACGCACGCACGCACACACGCACACACACACACACACACACACACACACACACACACACACACACACACACACACAAATAAAAATAAAAAGTGGCCGAAACTTAAGCGGATTATCGTATAGTGTAAAGCATAACGCGTATTGTTGTAACAATGGACGACGACGAGCATCTAGCTTGTTGCAGGGCTTGCCTCCATGGCGAAATCGATCAGGAGTGGGGAATGTTCTGGAGTTACGTTTCTACCATCAGGTGGTGACCTATTGAATGCATGGAAATACCTCTATTGGGTGGCCAAACGTAGGCTGCAAGCGCGCACTGGCTCTCTAGATAGGCTATAATTAGGGTTCTATTTTTTTGGAGTTCATAAACTTTTGGAGCAAATTCGGCGCTTATTAGACTTTATTTCTCGTAAATCTCCGATTCTCCAAAATTTTGTATTTCATTTTGCATTATAAGTTGTTGCAATGTCTTCTTATTAATTTTATTTCCAAGAAATGCGCTGAATTGTTGCTGATAGTCGTGTTTGTGCCACCCTTTTAATTTTTTTCTCATTTCCTGCTCATTTACCTTGTTGATAAGGCTGTTGATGTGCACCGCTGTAAACTCGCCAAAATGTACTTCTGCGCTGAACAGGAAGGTGCTTCTCATCTTTTTCTCTCAGCCTCCCTCATCTTGTCGATAAAAAATAAATGACCTCTAATTATAAGCATCATTCTATCATTCTCAATACTCTGATATCACAAATGAACTTCTATCTGAACACGAAAACATGTGAACACACTATGTGTATTTTCAAGTTCGGGTACGTTTGAACACGCAAGCTCGAATATATAGAACTACAAATACTTCAATACAAAATACCTGTATTTGTTGGTATCACAGCTTTGAAGCTTGTTGTTATAGACGCAAACGTACTTTACGAGGTTGCTGCCTCTAATGAAGGCGCGCTCCTTTCTAGTGATCATTGTCGGCTTCGAAAATGCCCTTTGAATCTGGAAAGTGCCCTTTTAAAATCAAAGGTTGTCAAATTTATTTCGAATTGCTGAAAATTATACCAGTGTGTGTTTATCGGAGATTTTTCGAAGTTACTCTAAGAAATGGAGACCGAGCTACAAAACGTAAGTACACTGCAGTGCTTAAAGACAAAACAGCCCACACACCAAACTATAAGTTTTGGAATAGCAGGTATACACAGGGAGGTTTGCTTTGTTAACAAAAAAGTTCTCCTCATTACACACGTTTGTTGAACTGAGGATATTTAAACAAGCTTTGTCGTATTACTGTGTAAAATTGTGGAAATAGCAGAGTCAGTAAGTAGCGCAACTTTGTGGTCAGTTTCTAAAACAACCTAGCCGATCGATTTCTCGTTCGTTTCGTAATTAAGAACTGTGGATGTCATATTACCTAAAGACCTATAATATAGCTTACCTTGCGTAGTTAGTACTGCATAATTAATTGAGCAATTTAGAACACAACAAATGAGTTTTGTGTGTCAGACGTAAACGCGTGGTATTTCTTGAGACTGCAGTGAGCCCTTGAGGTTGCCATAAAATTCGAAGTCAGTAAACGTATTTATTAAAATGTCCTGAGGAGTTTAAGTCACGAAGGTGTCCGCGAGGGACATCCCAGCCGCCGCTACTGTAGGCGACGCCCGAGTCGGGGCGAGAACGCGGGGGCGTTCCGCTAGTTTTTGGGCCCTCTGGGCTGCTTTTAGCTGGTGTTGGAGCTTAGTTAGGGCTCCTAAGTGCCTCTTCCCAATCGGACTCACTGGTGAGAGGTCCCTGAGGTAAATAAGAACATTTCCAGACCATATGTGCGAGTGAACAGTGCACTTCTGATGAGTGTGGACTTTGTGAATTTACGACCGAGTTGTAACGGCTGAGTCGGCCTCTTGATGGGCACGATCTCGTTTGTTGCACGCGAAGGGCTACCTCTTGCGCGCGTTTGAGCTTTGAGTGTGGTAAGTGGTATTGCCTTCTGTCGTTTCAGTATTGAGAGGTAATTTTGTGGAAAGTGAGTAAAGGGCCATTAAACTGTACATCTGGGCCCAGCTCTTCCGTGGCTGATTGATTGTCGTAGTGGGCCAGCTCTTGCGCTCAATCATGACGATGAGCCATTTCATTGAGGTTGGGTTGCTGTGGGTGAACGTCTTTGTCCATGTGGGCAGGGTCCAAGAGAGGGAGTGCAAGCCCGTCTATTTGCGTGTTTGTAAATTGTGGGCTGCTTCTCGAGCGATGTGGCCGGTTTCGTAAACCCGAATGGGGGTGCGAGAGTTTATGAAGACGTTGGTGTTTGAGGGGTCGATCTTCGCTAAAGCTATATAAACCTGCTTGGTAATGGGCCTCGTTGCTAGCCTAACCGAGGCGGTTGAGTGTAGGGCTCCGTCGCCATCTACGGGAGGAGTTAGCGTATTGCGCCGCATCGACGAATACGGTAGAGTGACGATTCGCGGTCGTGTGGTCGAGGATCGCACGAACGCGGGCCAGACGCCTGCCTTTCTTGTGTTGCGAGAGAACATTTCGGGAAAATGAGATTACCGTGTATGCATCGCGGACAGCTCTGTCGAGGGTTACTGTGCGTTCAAGGTAGGGATGTGGGGACTTGCCAGCGTCGCTTAGAAGTCGGCTGCCTGCCTTGGAGGAGGAGAGGTGGGTCACTTGGGCCATGGTCTGGGCCTCGATAACTTCATCGATGTAGTTGTGCATGCCTAGTTGGTCGAGATGAGAAGTACTCGTGTTTTGAGGTAAATCAAGGACTTAATGCTTTTGCGCATGAGTGTGTTTAGTTTCGTCTTTTACACCTTCGTCCAGTTGTGGGCAGAGGTGACGTAATTGATATGGCTCGTCAGGAACGCACGCTATATACGCAAGAGGTTGGCCTCTCCAAGGCTTCATCAGTGACCCGAAACTCACTGAATGATTTGAAGCATATATTACGTTTTAGCTGTGATGCGTGTTAACGTTCGTGCAAGGCAGCCGGTGGCCTGCCGAGAATGTGTATACATAAAGTGAACGCGGGGTATTATTTTCCCGTATTTGGAGTGTGGCACTGATTGATGATTGGTATGCGGGGTTTAACGTCCCAAAACCACCATATGATTATGAGAGACGCCGTAGTGGAGGGCTCCAGAAATTTCGACCTCCTGAGGTTATTTAACGTGTACCCAAATCTGAGCACATAGGCCTACAACATTTTAGCCTCCATCGGAAATGCAGCCGCCGCAGCCGAGATTCGATCTCGCGACCTACTGGTCAGCAGCCGAGTACCTTAGCCACTAGACCACCGCGGCGGGGCTTGGCATGTAGCGCTGTGGGTAGCTCATATAAGGGCGTTAAATAATGAACACGTTAGCGAGATTGACGGTACAGTAGCAACTATGATTTCGTGGGCGACAGTTGCAGTGCTATGCTTTTTTAGGAAGGCCTCTGTGTTATTGAGAGTGGTTTGAAGGGCCTGTTCTACCTCCGCCAAGGTGTCTCCCGAGCAGCAGGTGGTGTTGTCATCTGCGTATATAGCATGGTTTATGTCATGGATGTCGCGGAGTTTGCCAGACAGTCCCTTCATTACTATGTTAAAGGGGAGTGGGGAAATTACGTCCCGCCTTAAACAAACATAGGAAGAAAGTATTGCTTTGCAACTGTTCTCAAGAGAAGTACCAAGAAGCGCCATGTTCGGCTATCACAAAAGGCTATGCAAAACTATCACAAAAGAAAGCTAGCAGCTAGGAACCTTTAGAAATTACACCTATGATTAGTTGCTTTTACTACAAAATGGTCACATCAGGTTGACATCCCAACTAAAAAAAATCTTGCACCACTTCTTTTTTTTAAACTTTATAACCAGCAAAGGTGTGGAGGATAATGTGGAGGCCGGAATATAATACAGCTCTACTGGACTGAATTGGCCATTGCATTCCCTGTCTGTAATGCATATTTCGTGAAAAAGCGTACACAAACTTGCGTCTGCGTAAAACATTGTCCAGCTTACGCAACAAAGAATACAATTCTACCTTATAAGAACGATGAGTTAAGAAAAGACAAGTATAGTATGCTACTCAGTTGCACAAAATCTTTTCGTCAGCCTTATATCCACGCTCGCACGCATGCCCTGGACGTTCCTATTTTTGTCGCCTTCTAATATATGTGCGTCCTTGGTGACCTTCGCAGAGAGGGTGCTGCGGAGCCCACCCAGTAAAGGGGGCGTCAAAGCGTACACTGGGCAACGAGGCGACGCCGCCGTGTCGTCAGTGCTTGACAAGGTGGCCGAGGTGACGACACAGCTCATGACAGGTCAAAATGAGACGCCCGTGCACAGACACTGTCTTCGAGTGGTCAAGAATGACCTCGTCGAGGACAATATTTAAAATGGTAGCCGATTCGGATGTATGGGAAAGCACGGTCCAAGTGACACAGTCTGATACCAGGGTGTTTGTGCGTCCCGTAAGAGAGCAAAAAAGAAATGTATGACAGATCTACTCCTACGAAATTGGACAAAGTGCGTAGCACCCGCACCCAACGATTTTCGTTGGTATAGCTCTCAAAACGTCGATGACGCCAATCTGAAATAAGTACGTAGGGCTTCCCCGGAATGAGTAGAATCTTTCAATCAATATTAGAGACACCGCATATCAATCAATAAATCTTCGCAACACGCACCAGCATGCAGTGTTTTGACTTCTGCGTCGGCAGCCCGTGCCCAACGATTATGAAAGTAGTGAACTGTTCACCGCATTTCTCATTGGAAGTGACGTCGCGCAATATACCCGCATGTGTGCTTCGTCAGCGAGCCAAGCAGCATAGTCAGCACTCTGAGCTTATTGTTCTTGTGCGCTGCGCCGGTGCCTGGCAGCCATCGTGTGGATCAATACCAGTCTCCTATAGGCCTCCTCGCTAGTTCGCTTTGTCTGGAGTCCGGACGAGCCACACAGATGAGCTGAAACTACTATATCAATATTTGGGGGAAAACCTTTCATCACAAGGCGACAAATTAAGTTGGTTGTGTGGGTAAAAAAGAGATACCCGCACGCTCTGAAGAGGCGCAGTTGTGAAATTGTACGCAGAACTGGCGAAATAGCGCACACCGTCAACGAAAAAGTGTGCTAAAGAAAAAAAAACATACAGCTACAATATTCACCTAATATTTATGCAGCATTTCATCAAAGCCTAACTCTGCACACCTAACTTGGAAAACCCGAGGAGAATATGTATGGCGATGGCCTAAGACGGTTGCGGCCAAGCTTCTATGACGTCGTTGTCACTTCTGTTTTTTTTTTGCTTGACCAGCAAATAATACGCAGGGACCATACTCGTCAAGCTTTGCGGTCGTAAGTGCTCATTTTCATAGAGCCTAGCCTTCGCTAATACATTATGCCCCGAAGCGCAGTAGAAGGATTGACCGGATTACGTTCTTACATAGTATTCTAGGAAAGAAACTTTTTTTTATTTTGTACTTGCGAGGATAGATAAGCTAAAATAATTATAGAGCCAAAATGAAGAGTCAGTCTGCCACGGATATTAAAATTATACGCATCGGCATTGAGTGCGAGTATTAATTTCTATGTGCAAGATTTGAAAGTTACTATTACACCGTAGGAAAAAAAAGTAACTGTGCAACATTTCGTTTTCATTATTTCTTTTTACTGTGGGCAACTCCCGTGATATTGCAATGACATAAACAGAAACAACAAACACTGCGTTGAGTTACCTTTTTTATTTACTACCGTTACGGCAAAGTATCGCTGGTCATATTGCGTAACATTTAACATAACACAATCACTATTGAAAAAAAAAACGATAACAGAAGACTAAAAGTTGGTACTTATGTCTGCCTTTTTGTTCCTTGAATGATATCCATGTTTGCACACCCGCTAAATAGTAACACAATTTTTTCGCAACTTTCTCAAGCTTGACTCGTTCAACCTACATATTCCTTTTCTTGTTTTACCACATCCCCGGCCACAAGAGAGTTATCAGTCTGCCATAAAACAATCTGTTTACACACGAAGAAGCACGCCCAAGGCTATGACAACGTGACAGTTCGGTTATGTGCATTTTATGCCTTTTGTTTTTATTTTTGCCATAGGCGCTTTACTTGTTGTATTGTAGAAAGTGCACGGTTTCCATCCAAAATATGCAGCAGTTCATTAGAAGACTCTAGGTCGACTCCTTCAAGCTTTTTGTAACATCCGGCGTCCTTTCGCGTAAGTGATGTTGTTTTTTTTGAGTGGGTGAAGCACGGACAGGTTACCCGCCAGGATCTACGGAGTTGCGTCGAAAGCAGTACTATTGCATCGCAATTAGTCTGGAAGGTGCAAATCAGCGACACAAATCGCACACACCGGCGGGCATGTACTTCCCTCGAGAACCAAGCATATATATATATATATATATATATATATATATATATATATATATATATATATATATATATATATATATATATATATATATATATATATATATATTTTATAATATATCACCAGGAGCGTGACACAAAGCACTGATACTTGAAATAGTTAATTCACTCAGGACATGAGGGTGCGTGTGCACGTGTATAAAGCGCGGAGTGATAGTGGCATGAATAGGCATATTGATCAGCTACGTCTAGGTCACAAGCCTTCCTTCGTGCCTGTATTTCGCCGTAATTATTCACTTAATTACTTGTTTTTTTGCGGTATGAAAGAAGAGCAAGAAAAAAAAAAAGACTGACTGCGAGGGTCGCTCAAACTCCTACATTGGCACTTATTTGTCGAGTAGCTCGCAGTGTCGTACGTGTGTCGAAATGCTAAAGTCTGGTATCTCTCTGACGGCAGCAGTCGCCTTGCGCAATGGCGAAGTTTGCGACCCGTGCTGCAATAATTGCGGCGCAAAGTCACGGCCCAAGGTCGCCGACCACATGGCTAATGCCACCTAGCCATTGTTCCTTCATACAAGGCGGCGTAGGTGTAAATTCATCGCCACCACTACTCTGTTTTATAGCTCTTTCCGCCGCTATTTTGCCTTCCTGAAGAAGGCTGGGGTGAGTCATCAACCGAAGAGGGTTCCAGTTTTTAGTGCGGCGTGTTTCTCTTAAGGGGAAATCGTGTAAGACGAAAATATAACTTTTTAAAAGTTTTGACCCCAACAGCCTGCGATTTACGAAAAACATTATGAGGCAGCAGCAAGCAAAGGAATTAGAAACAGAATGGATTAAAAAAAGAAAGACAGAACGAAGCAGGCAAGGCCAACAGCAATGCTGTATCGAGTAGCTATAGAGGCAATTGTAATCTAAAAGTGTGTTTTTAAAACACACGTGGTGGTAAGGTCAAGGAACTACAGGGCTTATCGAAAGTGAATTTTTCGAACTGTCGACTCTCAGCTATACTCGACTTATACACTTAGCACATCGGGCAACATTGGACGAGAACGAAAAGAAGTAAGTACTCAGGACCGAACAAGTGTGGTCAGCGATCAAGCACTTTAGCACGGTGCGCTGAAGTGCTTGACGATTGCACGCAAGTTGGTGCTGTAGAAATAACCCACCACATATACTTGTCTTGCAAAATATTTACTGCGTAAGCTAGGTCATAATTATCTATTGCCTTGGCATTATTGTGTATCCTGAAAGCAAATCAATAATTTTTTAATTGCACATGCAACACTCTTTGATACACACGCTAAGCATTAAGTGCGAAGCAATATATACATGCATGCACTTGCTCTCTGTTAACGTTCTTATGCTATATGCAAAGCTTGCGCCATGATCGCAATAAAACTTTTGAAGCACAACCACAACTTAACTTTACACGTGAGGGGCACTCATAATGCTGAAGTTTTGTACAGCCGTTTCAAGAGCTTCCTGTTATTCTGAGGACCCGCTATGGTGGTCTTGTGGCTAAGACACTCCACTGCTGACCCGAAGGCCCTTTGAATAAATACCAGCGGCGGTGGCTGCATTTTCGAGTGAGGAGAAAATGATTGAGGCCCGTGTGCGCAGATTTAGGTGCACGTTATAAAGAACTTCATTACCTTAATGCCCTCCGATACGGCGTCTTTCATATAATCATATCGCAGTTTTGGGACGCTAAAGACCTACAATTATTATTAATATTGTAGTGAATAAGAAAGACGTTGATACCATCAGGTCAGCTATCATCAGCACAAGAAGAAGGCACGAGATCGGCGATCAAGCACCGTCATCTGGGTTCGCCTGCGTTCCTTTAGAGCTACCACCCGCTTGCTCAGTCCTTCAATAAACCCCCTTTACATTTGGTGGATCGTGCTGGGTAACTGCATCACCTACACCCTGGAACTCCGATCCCGCACGCTGCCGTCGACCATGCAAGTTGACGCTGCCCAACAGACAGCACCTCTCGCGGCTCCTACTTGCCCCGGCCCGGTTCACCAGCGAGACCCCCCGATCTTTTCGGGCGCCGAAGACCAGGACGTCGAGGACTGGCTGTCGTCCTACGAAAAAGTCAGTGGACCAAACAGGTGGGATGACGCTGCTAAATTGAGCACCGTCAACTTTTACTTGGCTAATGTGGCGAAACTGTGGTATACAAACCACGAATCCGAGTTTGAGAACTGGGCCACTTTCAAGCAGGCAATATCCTCGGTTTTCGGTCGCCCTGCCGCGCGGAAGTTGCGCGCCGAACAACGCCTGCGCTCACGGGCACAAGAACCTGGCGAAACGTTTACCGCCTACATCGAAGATATACTCGATCTCTGCAAGCGCGTCGATGCCGCAATGAGCGAAGGTGCCAAGATCCAGCACATTATGAAAGGTGTTGATGACGACGTCTTTCAAATGCTCCTGGCGAAGTCTCCTGGCACGGTGTCTGAAGTGGTAACTCTGTGCCAGAACTACGACGAATTGCGACGGCAACGAGCTCTCACCCGTCGTCCATTTCAGCCTAACCAACCACTCGCTGCACTGGACGTCGTACCTGACCACTCCCGCCTTCTAGCACAAATGAAAGACTTTGTGCGTGAGGAGGTCGCACGTCAGCTTTCCCTCCTGCCGTTTTGTCAGCGCCAAGAGCTCCCGCAGCAGCAGCAAGAGCAACCACCGACACCGTTAGCTCCCATGCTCCGACATGCACTTCAGGACCAGATTGCCGAGGCTATGCCAGTGCCCTTTCAGCAGCAAGTCGTCGCCGCGCCTCTTACTTATGCTGATGCAGTAAAGAGGCAGCAGCCACACCAGCCCTCGCCGTTCAATGGACTGCCGCATGTCACCACTCCTACTAAGTCTTCCGTCGCATGGGCTCCTCCCCTCGCTACCACAGCCTCGACTCAGCCGTATGCCGCGTGGGCGGCGCCCCTTGCTACAAATGCCTGGCGAACGCGCGATAACCGGCCGATTTGTTTTGCGTGCGGCGGACCTGGCCATATCTCCCGATACTGCCGTCGTCGCGTGCCTGCCTACACAGACGTCCGACCACGAAGCAATTACACGGACCGACCACCTTTTGGTTATGAAAGTTCGGATCGTCAGTCAAACACGTCTTCCCGTGACTATCCGGCAACTTCGTCTCGTCGCTCACCTTCACCCAATCGACGCTCCTTGTCACCCATGCGTCCACGACCAGCCCCTCAAAATGAGGGAAACTAGCCGTCGCAGTTCAAGGGGCAAGAAGTGCGCTATCGAAATGTTCAAGTCCTCGCACCTTGCCGTCAAATATCGTCGAAGTTTTTGTAGACGGCGCCCATGCATACGCTCTTGTGGATACCGGTGCCGCTGTGTCTGTTATAGACGCCAAACTTTGCCGCAAGCTCCGAAAGGTGACCACGCCGCTTGATATGTTCTTACGTGCAGCAAATGGAGAACCTGTTCGACCTATAGCCGCCTGCACTGCCCGACTCAAAATTGCGGAGGACCACTACATTGTTGAGTTTATCGTCCTTTCCTCGTGCTCTCATGACGTCATCCTTGGCTGGGATTTCCTATCCCGTAATCGTGCCGTTATAGATTGTGCCCGTTCCGAACTTGAACTGCTTCCGTTCTTCGAGCAGCCCTACGACCACACTAATCAAGCCGCGCACAAGCTAGTTGTTCAAGAAGACACTGACATTCCACCGACAACAGCTGTTTTGCTCCCTGTGGTATCCGACGGCATGCGTGATGAAGTAGCATTTTTCGAGCCATCCCGCCTCTTTCTAAGTCGGAAACCACTTCTGCTCCCTTATTCAGCCCTCTCAATTTCTGATGGAGCCAGTGCTCTCTGCCTTACCAATCCCTTTCCGCATACCATCAAACTGTTTAAAGGCGAGTCTCTTGGATGCGTACAGCCCATTGATAACGGACAAATTTTTACAGTGCCGCAAGAATCATCCCAAAGTGACCTCGCCACCGTCAGTGCTCTTAACCACTCTCATCTACAAGCTTCAAAAGTGTTCGATTCGGCGATCGCAGACGGACTGTCACCATCTGAACGATCTGAACTCCTCCAACTGCTGTACCAGTACCGCGAATCTTTCGATGTTGTTCAACCTTCACTTGGCCGCACTTCTACCACTCTACATTACATCGATACCGGCTCCCATGCGCCACTACGACAGCGACCATATCGTGTTTCTGTGACGGAACGCCAAGTTATTACCGAACAGGTGAACGATATGCTGCAACGTGGCGTCATTCAACCTTCACAAAGTCCATGGGCATCACCTGTAGTGCTCGTTAAAAAAAAGGATGGTTCCGTTCGCTTCTGCGTGGATTACCGGCGCCTAAATAAGATCACTCGAAAAGACGTGTATCCTTTACCCAGGATTGACGATGCCCTTGATACTTTACAAGGTTCCGAGTTTTTTTCATCATTAGATTTGCGCTCAGGGTACTGGCAGGTCCCCCTTGCCGATGCCGATCGACCAAAAACAGCCTTCGTGACACCGGACGGTCTGTATGAGTTTAATGTCATGCCCTTCGGCCTCTGCAATGCGCCTGCCACCTTCGAGCGCATGATGGACTCGGTTCTTCGGGGTTTGAAATGGCAAATCTGTCTCTGCTACCTCGACGATATAGTCGTCTTTGCGCCAGACTTTGGAACACATCTCGAGCGCCTCAAACACGTCCTCACGTGCCTGAAGAATGCTCAGCTCCAACTCAACCTCAAGAAGTGTCACTTCGCTGCTCGCCAACTTACGATTCTCGGGCACGTCGTATCAAAGGACGGTATACTTCCAGACCCGGCTAAGTTACGTGCTGTCGCCGACTTCCCCAAACCAACGACTATGAAGCAGTTACGGAGCTTCGTGGGGTTATGCTCCTACTTTCGCCGGTTCGTGCGCAACTTCGCCTCTATCATTGCGCCTTTGACCGAACTTATAGGCAGCACCACTGATATTTCAGCATGGTCTTCTGAGTGTGACCAAGCCTTCTGTACCCTTCGTCGTCTCCTCACTTCGCCACCAATACTGCGTCACTACGATCCTACGGCAGCAACTGAGGTCCACACCGACGCCAGTGGTGTCGGCCTCGGTGCGGTTCTCGCGCAACGCAAGCCTGGATTCGCCGAGTATGTCGTCGCCTACGCCAGCAGAACTCTTACCAAGGCTGAATCAAACTACAGCGTCACCGAGAAGGAATGCTTGGCGATTGTTTGGGCGCTTGTCAAGTTCCGCCCATACCTTTATGGCCGTGCTTTTGATGTAGTAACGGACCACCACGCATTATGCTGGTTATCGTCGCTTAAGGACCCATCAGGTCGTCTTGCCCGTTGGGCTCTTCGGCTTCAAGAATATGACATTCGCGTGGTATATCGTTCCGGCCACAAGCATGCCGATGCTGATGCACTGTCACGATCTCCCCTATCCCCGGACATCGCATCTATTTCCTCGGACAACACGTTGTCAGCGCTTGACGAGGACACCATCTCTTCTGCACAACGTAATGACCCATGGATCGCTTCGCTTCTTGACGCGTTATCTGAGGCACCGACACTTCCAACCACTCGAACCCTGCGCCGCCAGGCTCCGCACTTCAGTATTCGGGATGGCCTCTTGTACCGGCGCAACTATTCAGCAGATGGTAGGAAATGGCTACTAGTCATTCCCCGAACGCTGCGCTCTACCATCTGCGCGTCGTTTCATTCCGACCCGCAATGTGCTCACGCCGGTGTTTTGAAGACCTACGAGCGCCTACGAAAAAGGTATTACTGGCGCGGAATGTTTACCTTCGTCCGCCAGTTCATTCGCGGCTGCCACGAATGTCAGCGGCGGAAAAGCCCGCCACATCCTGCAACAGGTTCATTGCAGCCACTTCCATGCCCAGACCGGCCATTCGACCGTGTAGGAATTGACCTCTACGGACCACTACCATTAACAACGGCAGGCAACCGATGGGCTATCGTGGCAGTGGATCATCTAACACGGTATGCTGAAACTGCTGCTCTCCCCACAGCTACAGCACAAGACGTCGCAACTTTCATACTCAATCGTTTTGTGCTTCGTCATGGTCCTCCTCGAGAACTTCTCAGTGACCGAGGGCGCGTTTTCCTCTCCGATGTAATACAAGCACTTCTTCAACAGTGCCATATGGTTCACCGGAAGAGTACAGCCTACCACCCACAGACGAACGGCTTGACTGAGCGGTTTAATCGTACTCTGGGGGACATGCTCGCTACGCATGTCGCTTCTGATCAAACAAACTGGGACCTCGTTCTCCCATTTGTGACATACGCGTATAACACCGCTACGCAAGTCACTACAGGGTTTTCCCCATTTTTTCTCCTGTACGGTCGCGAACCATCACACACCATCGACACTTTACTCCCATACTCGCCAGATCCCTCCGAATACAAGCCTGTCTCGGAAGCCGCTCGTTACGCAGAAGAGTGCCGCAAGCTAGCCAAGCGGCTTACTACATCCGACCAACAGCGCCAGAAGGAGATCCGTGACGACAACCATCGTTCTGCACCGACGTTCGTTCCTGGAGCACTTGTATGGCTTCATGTACCGCCCTGCGCCCCTGGTGTATCACCCAAGCTACTCTCCAATTATCATGGTCCCTACCGCGTGGTCGAGCGTACTTCACCCGTGAACTACGCCATTGAACCCCTCACGCCACCGAGCGACCGTCGTCGGCGTGGACGTGATATCGTTCACGTAAACCGTCTGAAGCCGTACTTTGACCCGCTTGTCCCCACGTGTTAGATCGCCAGGATGGCTTCAACTTTTTCGCCGGGGGTAATTGTAGTGAATAAGAAAGACGTCGATACCACCAGGTCAGCTATCATCAGCACAAGAAGAAGGCACGAGATCGGCGATCAAGCACCGTCATCTGGGTTCGCCTGCGTTCCTTTAGAGCTACCACCCGCTTGCTCAGTCCTTCAATAAACCCCCTTTACAATATGACATTCTGCGCTCCAAAGGAGGCACGCGAGTGGATGAGCCGACAGCTTAGTCCGCTTTCTTAGTGACCCTGCATCAATTTTTGAATTCAGCTGGTGTCATACCCTCCTACACTCTTCAAGGTCATTTTTCAAAGTACTTCAACTTCTTTAAGGTAAACCGCGCATTTGATGAAAAAAAAAAGAGAAACAACGTGTTCAAGGTCAATGACGCGCGCCGATGAACAGTAGTGACGATCTTGCCTTGTTTTCACCGCCCCCCCCCCCCACCCCAGTCTGCGTAGCTTTCAGCACACCCACTGGGGTGAGAGGAAAAAGAAATAAGTTAAAGCGTGCGGCAAATCTCTGTAACTCCGCTCGTATTGCACGAAGTCTCAAAAAATTTGCAGCAGTTGACTCACTATGCCATACGCTCTTTTAATGAAACCATCCGATGATCACTTGAAAAAGTGTTGCAGTGCCTATTTAGTGAAAAACTCGTGTAAAGGTGAGTCAAATGACCAAGAGCATTACAATTATTTTCTGAGGTTGTTACCGTTATTCAAGCCCGAATATAGATTTTCTGTGCACTACTAAATGTTTTCGGTACACTTGCATTGCATGCCAGTGTCATAACATCATCACGTAACTTTCACTCCTTCGTGTGGTATTGACCCTTTCGTTAGCTCAATTTACCGTACAATGTTGGGTTGCCTTTGTGCAGCTTCTTCAAGTCCGGCAGACGGCTAAGGCCCGTGAAGTCCTGGACGAGCGCTCCCATCCATAAAACCTTGTTTCACATTTTACCCGATCCTACTTTTCCAAATAGTGCTTGCCCTTTTCTCTCGTTATGCTACGGTGGTCACAACAACTTTCTCCTTCGTATGACGCTAAAGCGCGAACTAAGCAACACCGCGAAAAAAAAAATATTGTTGCGGCAGAGTAGCACAGCTTGCCCTAATTCGCGAAAGGCTGGGCTACAGCAGAGCTGGTGGGCCCCTGGCTTGTCCTGGATTGGCTACGCTTTCACCCACTCTCCTCGCTCTTTCCTATCACTTGCTATACTATGCCATACGTGGTTACTATCCTTACTATTTTTTTGCTATTCTTTTTCTGCCTGTTTCTTTCTACCACTTTCCTTCTCTATTTCTTCATCTGTCTTTCTATCTATCTCTCTTTCTTAATTTCTCTCTCTTTCTACGTTTCTTGTCTTTCTCTCTCTCTCTCTCTGTAGACATTCTTCTCTCCTCCTTTTACCTCACCCCGACTTTCCTTTCTCGCCACCTCGATATATTATACTATAACAGGGCTACTCCTTGTTCTGCCAGCGTGCCTGGAAAGCCGAGTGGTTACCACGCTAACCTTCGGGTTGTGACCACGCGGGTTCAAATCTCGTCTTGCCTAGAAAATCATTTCGCCACGAATTTATCTTTTTTTCTCTTTATCTCTTTCTTTCTTTCGCTCTCTACTCATTCTGTCACCCATCATTGCATTCAAAATCGGCGCTCGTGTTGTGGTAACGAAGCAGATGAAGAGAGCGTGATGCAGTTAATGACGATGATAATTTTCTGTCTACGACACACGTCGAACCTCGAACATAACAGCTGTGCTTTAAATAACAGCTAAATGAATTTATTACGCAACATGGTTTCGTAAATACATGCGCTTCAGTACGCATCATAACTCAGCGTGTGAGACAGCGGGGCCCATCTACCGGGAAAATAACCATATCTTCAGCTCGGAGAGTACCAACCATGGAAAGACTCCTTCGTTGTAGCCTAACAGACAAACTCGTCTTTTAGGCTACAGCATAGGATTCTTTCAAAGGTCGTTACTTTGGTTGCTACCTCCAAACGTGGAGGTAGTAATCATTCCTGTTTACTGCAACTTCGTCAGAAGGACATAGGTTCAACAGATGCCCATGCAATGCAAATTATTACTGTTCACCCTTACTTTCTATGCTGTCGGCCTTAATATGGACTGATAATTAAATCAGCTACACCTGTTATTATTCCATTCACATGCATTATAGGTCACTCTGTTCCTATATTTAGGGGTGAAGCATCTAACGGTGTGGCTGAGTCTGTCCTCCGTAGTAGCCACCCCTTACTTCTCACAATGCACACTAGAGAGTGCTGTGCTATGAAAGTACGTGCTTCTACAGTAATAGTACTTAACTCTATGGCTAGGTGGCGTGAGCCACTGCCCGATCTAAAGGGCACAGCCAGATACATCCATCCATCCATCCATCCATACATGAATTGTTCACTAGATGGCTGGACCAGTGTTGCGTGTGGTTTAGTTAGATAGGAGTTTTATAGGATGGTGGACAGACAGACAGACAGACAGACAGACAGACAGACAGACAGACAGACAGACAGACAGACAGACAGACAGACAGACAGACAGACAGACAGACAGACAGACAGACAGACAGACAGACAGATGACTGAGCTGAGAGCCCGCGAAGTTTCGCCCCACTCGTTATCATTCACTCCGTAGATATGCTGCTAAAGTCTTGGAGTGTGGAACACGCATTTTCATACATGCAATGTTACGTTGTGAGCATGGTCCATTCATTAGATTGTGGCTGCACATAGTATGAACTGACTTCGTCATAAATATTTTTAGAACAACTGGGAAACTTGAAATATCAGTTGCTTGGCAAGTAAGTGCGCCGAAAAGGTAACTGAGTTGTTGGGGGCTCGTAAACATAAAAGAAGGGCCTGAAATAAATACCCGTTAATAAGACTGTAAGCAGTCTCCCGCAAGTGTTTTTTTATAGAGCCCCATTATATTTGAGCCGAATTTCATTGGATGTGTGATAAAGAAAGTCAAAAGAAATACACACACACGTATGTTTATTTACGAATATTGGATGCAACTTGGCCAGAGAAGTTGTTCTGGGTAAAGAACGATCTTGTTTTTCTAAAATATCGATGAAATAATGACGCCGTAGCGGGGCCGACTTGTGGTCAGCATTTCTACGCTGTTAATATGTCGCAGAGCGTAATGGATTGTAACAATTCAGGTTATTTTCTGGATGAACCGGACATTATCGTCGGAAAAGTCTCACTACTAACGAGAGAACAAAGGACTGGAGCTATAGCTATTTCAATATATCGTCATGTCATTTAATTCATATTATTGAAAAGTGGTTATTATATCGAACAACAGCAGTTGCTCATTCCTGCATCGCAGACAAAGACAAATGTAGGCAAACTCGTATGCATACATTGTAGACAATTCACTTTGAATGGTGATTTTATAATAAAACAAAGCGACCTACCTTATAGGCTATTATAATTAGACATTGTGAGTTAAAAGCTGATCACTCGAGGTAAATATCGCGTTGATTTGAGCTGAAGGACTAATATGCGGAGTAAATGAAGGAGGAGGGGGAGTTATAAAAAGAAAACAGTTCAGAATAATATAGGAAGGATTCAGCAAGCATATGTGTTAGTCTGACGTTAAATATACAGTCTTATACATTCCTGCACATTTATACATCGTATACGCAGCGCACAACTGCAAAATTAAAAAAAAATGGAAAAGTAGCAAGCAGGGTATCAACTTGTGTTAACGTAGTCGGCGTCAAATCACATACCGCAAACCTTATTGCAACAAGATTCAGATTATAACGACGGGTGTTCGAGAGGTATTTATCAGTGTAAACATCAAGACGCCAAAGTCCCTCTCTCAGAGTCAATGATTGTGAAAGAATTCGAACCCTCTGGAGATTATATTACGTGAAAACAAAGCTTCGCACTTGAGCCCTCTGACATCCCGCCTTCACTTGAAAGTGCGCACTCCTGATGGGAGTAGGGCCCGTCAATACGACATAAGCCACAGCTCGTCATTGTAACAAAGTAGTGCGGTTAGGTATATATATAGTGATATAGGTGGATATTTGGGAATGACCCTAAATACAAAAAAACAGCAGCAAAATAAGGATTGAAGAGAAGACGCACTGATGGACCTTCAATACAGCCTGTGCTTTTTTTTTTCGTTTTTTTTGCAACAAATATCAGTTCAAGCCCTACTCGTTCAGTTGTCTTCGGTAAGTCCTAAGGTCATTTATCATCAGTAACAGAAATATTTGAACAATAGACAGAATATTTCTCCTGCATTTTGCTTTTATTAAGCTCCCTACCACTTTCTTTTACTACAATTCTCATAGACAAGCTGTAACATTAGCGTTTCCATAACACAAATCAAACGGATGAAGTGGAATATGCTCAAGCGTATACACTGACGATAAGGTGTTATATCCCCAATTTCGTTGGCTTGCTTCTTGTAAAAATGAGAACCTGGAATGATTTTTTTTCACCCTTCTGGTTCGTTATGGACGAGTTTTTGTATATCTGGTCTGCAGTACATTCGTTAAAGTTTCAATATTTACTTAAAGTTATGAATATTTGATTTCGCCACCTAAAGTTACCACAGCAAAAGTGAAGGCTTTAAAATATTTACAATTGCTTGAAACAGTTCCATGTGTATCCTTAAATATCCCAGATTTTTCGTACAATGCACCACTGTGATTCGCTTCGTACCGTCATGCGTAGAGCTTGCAATCACGCATTAAAGAGCGCATAGTGTCGTCGAGTAATTCGTATAGTAGATCCTTTATGGGAACTGGCACAATGATTGCATTTTTCTACAGAATCCCCGTTTTTTATTTGTGTGTGTGTGCGCATGTGGGCCTCCTAGCTTCTGCCCCGTCCCCGCCGTTGTTCCCGTGTCGCTCTTCATCTTTAGCATTATTGTAGGTACGAGATGGCACCAATATATGTCGTCATTTATAACCCGTCCTGCAGAAAACGACGGATCCAGGTCTCTCCTGGAGACCTGCCAACGAGCTCGTAATCTAGAAATATAGCATTGCGTGTCACATCGCTCACTTTTGGCAAGAATGAAATTGGCAAAAGCTGCTTCAGCCTTACGCAAACGATGCGTTCCGAGAGATCCTGTCTATCAGTAGTCATTGCCCCACAGAGAACGTAATGAGATCTGTACCGGCGGCAACGGACTGACAAAGATTCTAAGCTGATTTTTCATGTTCTACTTAGTGTGTATTCAGCACATAGTTAAGGCATGCTTTTACAGTGTGAACCCATGTGTTATTTAGACTCAAATCAGTAGCTGAAGTATGCCGGCATTCGAATTTCATTCCACCCAAACACATGCCAATATGTATACGATAACTTTAATTAACTTACTAATTACCCATATGAGCAAGTTACAAAAAAAACAAAATGTATGAAAAAAGAAAGGCCTGTGCGAAACACATGTGTAAGTCACTTCTGTGCGAAACAAGGCTCTAACACACATACACAATTGTCTACAAATACTTTCCACATGCCACTAGATTACCATTCCTGTTAATATAACTTAGTAAAGTGAAGTTTTCGGCTAATTGGTTTTGCATTATGAAGCAGGAACTGCGCAATATTCCACACGGGGACATACAAAAGAAGCAACAGACAAGCGCTGAACACCACGAACAACAGAATACCACGAACCTCGCGTCTGTCTGGCGTCCACTGTAGGACCAGCATTAGCGCAGCAACAGTGTTGCGAATTAGAAGCAAAACCCATTTATTTTCAAAGCTAATTTTGCGTGGGCCCGTTTCTCTATTGATCAACACTCTAATGCCCCCGTATATTGTATTCGGACTCTAGCACTGGAGACATCGGCAAAATATTATTTTAGCGCCAATAATTGCTCACCACTCCGTACAGTCGAACAGGCAATCACCATCGTTTCCCAATGGGGCCCCAGAGTTTACTTTCATGGGAACTCTACTGATATTGTTATGACTAGAGAGGAAATAAAGGTCGGACGGGCAGCCGAAGATGAACCTAAAATTAGTTCTTATTTGCCACCCAAAGCATGCTACGTAAGGTGCGCGCTAGCCAGATTTGTGGAAATAGGTGGTTCATAGACACAACATAGATGCTATTACTACATAGAGTATACCTTACTTTATGGTTTTCTGTGAACAGTTTTATTGACCCCGTATTACGTACCCTTCCACGCTGTGCACAATTGTTTGTTGTGAATCATATCACATTGTACAGTTTAACTACACCTCGCATTGTACTATTAGACAGGTTCGAACTCTATCCATCAAATATTAGAGTTTTCCTGCCTACTCTAGATGCTCATGAAAAAAAAACAACTGCCCTGCCCACTTGCACACATGCGCGCGCTTTGATTGCAGTGTCCTCTAACGTTCCACCTACAAAAGACATTGATGTAACCGGGTGTCTGCCCAGAGGACCGGAGCCAGCCAGAGTCTCGGGGAGATGTCGAGGAGAGGAGCCGGTAGCTGCTAACAGTAACTTTTCATTACATTATATACAGGTAGCGTGTTATTACATGATGAGAGGAGCATCATGGAAGCTCTTGACAAAAGCATGATGGGAGCTTCTGCAAGCTTGTGAGAGCTTGTCGGGAGTGCCTCGGCGCTCGCGTTTTATGCCCTGTCCTTCCCAGTATTATCTGCAGAACAAAATCAACGAAAGCCAGGACAGTCCAATGAAGTTTGTCATCTTCACCTACGCCCCCGAAAGGGGAGGGTGAAACACCGCCTCCTTTCTAACCCACGACAGGGGGAAGAGGCACGCCCAGTTCAGCCCATGGCGAGGGAGAAAACACTGCACACCACGCACGACACAGCACAGCACGAAGACGTTGAGTTTTACGGGGAACTCAATTTCGTAGTCTGTTACAGTGATGGGCACACGGGCCAAGGCAGACAGCAAATTGGGAAAACAGTGGCATTAAGGTGCCATGGATAACGTGAGAAATGCATCCGCAGACGGTTCTCAGACGCTGGGCCTTTTGCCCTGGCACCTTGACGACAAAGCAAGCCGCCTCGACGGCCAACAACTCTTCTTAATTCGTAAGTCGATCAGGCGTGTCCAAAGGGTTTTACGAGGGGCACCGACGACCTGGAGTAACTAGAAGAACGATTTCTCTGTTTTCACGGCTCTTGGTGCATCTCAGGGAGCGCTGACTCAGAAGAAATCAGGGTAGGCGCAACCACAATGTCTCATGCGACAAAGCGGCGCCATGCCAGGTAGGCCTAGATCATAATGTGGACGTTGACGCACCCTGTACCAATCTTTGGACCTGAGCCATGGCTAGCAAACGCCAGAAACGAACAACTCAAGACCCGAGGCACAATCGACAAAGAGCACTCAACTGACCCCGAAAAATGCCAGGTTACAGTTCTGGTAAAACTCCCTAAAAATTTCCAATTGGTGCGCTCATTCGCGAAAATCAAGAATTAGATAACTAAGCCCTAACAAACTCAGACCTACTACATGCGACGCAAATAAACAGCCTAACGTTTTGTATCATTTCACAGAGAGAGGGGAGTTATTAGTAAAGTTCGCAGAACGTAATAATTTGCGGATCTTGAACACCTTTTTCAGAAAACGGGCTAACTGTAAGTGCACGTGGCGAAGTCCTAATGGAGAAACTAAAAATGAAATAAACTTCATTCTGGTGGTGGTGGTGGTGTTGTAGCAGGCGGGGTTAGCCTGGCCTGTATGACCGGCAACTGTTCCGCCTGAGTATCTCCTGAATTTGGAAATTGTCACCACGTGTCAGACAGCCCAGTGTCTCGCAGGAAGACCAACAAAATTTCGTTGCACGTTCGTCCTTGTTGCCGCGGGTCCTTCAGGAAATATGACGTCATCAACTGTCCGGTGCCTATGCCAGCCTTTTTGCAAGGTGCGGATCATCACTGCTCTTTACACATCAAACTGTGGGCGAAGCCAAATGAAATGTTCAATATCCCCGATGTCACCACAGAAGACATAGAACGGGGAAGCGTATCTCCCAGTCTTGAATGACCAGGCCGGGGTGTATGCGGAGCCGGTTCTTATGCGGTACAACAGCGTCGCTTGTTCACGAGAAAGTCTAGGAATTACACATGCTTGGTGTGGAAACTTGTAGATCGCCTTGAAATGGTTGCGTATCACATCTTTGTTGTCCTGGTAAGTCTTGGAAGATTTTACTTAAGGAACAGATGTACGTGCTTCGCATGCAAAGGCATCAGCGTTTTCATTGCCTTCAATGCCAACGTGAGATGGGATCTACTGGAACTTTATATTAAAACTCTTTACGTGTTTACGTGTTTGATTGATAAAACTCTTTACCATTTACGTGTTTGATTAATGCCATAGATTGCCTGGTGAAGTTTTCCAGAGGTAGGCCACGATTCAGTCTTTGTAGCGCCGATTTGGAGTCCGTCAGCACTACAACATCTCGTGCAGAAAAGGATCGCAATTTTCGCAAAGCCGCCGTGATTGCAGCGCTTTCTACCGTTGTGGACGAAACCACGCGATCCAGGCGGCCCGATCATGACACGCCAAGACAGGGTATGCAGAAAGCCGCTGTGCAGCTATCCGTTTGTGTGCACACTGATCCCTCGGTGTACACTTGTAGGTGGCTGCGGTACATGGTGCCCAAGTGGTCCAGCGCAAGAACTTCTGCTTCCGCGGCTGGAATGGTTCGCTTCGCTGGTAGATTGGCTACGCTGAAGTTACATGCAACATCCACAAAAGACCATGGCGGGTCCATAGGGCGCCGTTTAGGCAGTTTCAAGCATAAATATCGAAATGTGTTTAGTGCCGCGTTGAAATGTGAGCCAGTTCTTGCTCTTAGCCGCCGGAGAAGCGCTGTGCCTGCGAAGGACTCGCCCAGTCTTGACAGCTGCGTCAATAAGGCCTGAGACGCCAAAAGGTGGAGCGGAAGAGACTCAGTTTCATTGGTGACCTTCGTGCTTGAAGCCGCCTGAGGGACTCCCATCGTCAAGCGAAGACCCTTCCTGTGCACTGCCTCTAGGCGTTTGAACTGGCTTGGTGATGGTGATATCAGGGGCAGCTGATAAAGAATGCGGCTTTTTATAAGCGCATCATTCAATTTAAGCATGGACATAGGATTGTTGCCCCAATGGACCCCTGCCATGCGACGAAGAGCGTTGATCCTTTGCACTGATGCAGTGACTATACCATCAACCGCACGTCGCCATAATAGCTTGTTGTCGATGGTAATGCCCAGGAGACGAACACTTGTTGCAAAACGAATTGAGTGGCCTCGAATATTCAGCGAAAGACGTGTTCACTTCCGTCGCACTCCCGGGAAGAGCATGAAGGCCGATTTTTCCACTGATAAAGATAGGCCAAGTGTCAACGAGTGACGCTTAATGATTGAAATAGCGCTCTGTGCTATCCGGACCAAACGTTTGTGCTGGTACCCTGAGATCCAAATGCAGATGTCATCGGCGTTTATGGATATTTTAACTGCTTTCAGAGCTAAGTGCAGAGTGTCAGGATGGCTGGCCATGACAGCCTTAAAAAGGAAGAAAGATAGAACACTTCCTTGTCCAACGCCGAGGGAAACGCGTCTCTCTTCGCTCGTTACATTTCCAAGCTTAACACGGACACTGCGGTCTCTGAGAAATTCATGTACGAACCGAAGAGCATTTCCTGACACACCCATGGCTTGGAGCCCGTTCACGATGCCTGCCTGAAGCACACAATCATATGTCTTGGCAACGTCCATGAAGACGGTGAGTGTCGAGAGTCCGCTGACGTGGTGGTGCTCGATGTGGCTTAATAGGTCCAAAACACTGTCCAGGGCACTCAGTCGTGGGCGAAATCCGGTCATACACGATGGCCATCGTCTTGCTTGTTCAAGGTACCAAGTTAATCTTGTACATATTAATCTTTCCATCATTTTAGATACGCATGATGTAAGAGATACCGGTCGATATGATGCAAGGCTTGCAGGATCCTTTCCGGACTTTAGGACTGGCACCACCCATGCTGCCTTCCAAACAACTGGTATCTCTCCCGTGCTCCAGACATGATTAAATATGTCCAGAAGGGCCCTTTTTCGCTCATATGGCAGATTTGTCAGTATTTGATTGCTGATCAAATCGGGACCCACGGCACAGCGTCTTCTTAATTTGCTAAGTGCCATATCCAGCTCTCGAAAGATGAATGGCGTATCCATCGTGTGAAAAAACCGGGGTGACAGAGGAATCGCCACTCCTGCTGATCTGACAGATGTGTACACGTCTGCGAAATCCTCTGCAATGGTTTGCAAATCTATCCCTTGTTTCAAAGCGAGTGCTTCGAATGGCCTGTGTGAGCGGATCTTCCCAGAAAGACTACTTATTACTGCCCATATGCTTGTAAAGGGCGTAAACGTTGATAAACTCTCACAGAAAGCGGCCCATTGATTTCGTCTTAATTTTTTTGTATGGCGACGAATCGCAGCGTTTATTCTGTTATATTCGGTTTTCACAGACAGATTTCCTTTTATTCTCATTAGTTTCCGCTCCGCTCGTCTACGTGCTGCGCAGACGTTCTTCAATTTCAAGTCAGGAGCAGGAAAATGGCCGGGCAGTTTGAGCAATGAAGTTGCCTTTCGCTTGCTTTGCAACATATCTGCGAACAGCTCACTGGTTGATTTGTCCAACGCTTCTCTGTAGGTGTCCCAGCGTGTTACATTGCAGAATTGTCGACCAGCAGTTCGAAATCCCCGGATATTGGTGAAGATGGGGAAATGGTCGCTGCCCATCCTGTCTGGAGCCGTGGTCGATGATACCAGAAGGTTCGTGGAGTGAATTACAAGGTCTATTGCACTCCATGAATCTGGTGGCCTGAAAAATGTGGGTTTGCCATCGTTCGCCACACATAAGTCGGCAGCATCCGAAGCTGCTAGAAGTTCCTTGCCTCGAAAATCTACACTCCTATCTCCCCAGAATGGATGGTGCGCGTTAAAATCACCACAGATTATTCGAGGAGTGGGACATCGAGTGCAAAGGTACTTTATGAAAGTGTCCATGGAGACCTTTTTTCGTGGGTTTATGTACACCAATCACACTCAGTTTTCGGTTTCCAGGCACACTTGCACAGCAGCGACTTCCAGTGAGTTGGAACAGAGGTTTTGTACTGGTAAGGCGACGTGAGGTATTTACCGCCTTATGTATATCATTGCGCTTCCATTTGCAAACGACGTTATGCTCGGGTTGGCGTGTCGAGTGTACTCTGGGAGCGTCCTTGCATTCGGTAGACCGGCTTCGGAGAGGGCTAGAATCGGTATTGGAATGTCGCGCAGGAAAAGGTTGAGTTCGCACAGACGTTTTAGAAGACCGGCGCAGTTCCAGTGCATTATTAAGGGCACTTTTGAAGGACGAAATAGACCAGGTGCGCGAGACCTTGCCATTATTCTACTGTGTGTATGTGGAAGCAGAGCAAAGTAACACTGACTCTAGAGCCAAAACTGCTTCCAACATGTCCTTCGTTGAACTCGCAGGCATCTTAGTGACGTGTGAACGTAGTGCGGTGAACAGAGCGCCAATAATGTGCTCGAGGTTTTCTTGCTGTTTGCTTCCAGATGGTACTTGAGGTGGGTTCAGTGCACCAGCGTAGGTGCGCTTGGCGTACTCTTTCGGGATACATTTCTCACCAGCGTTGAGCACTTGCGTTGACTCAGTACTAGCTCTTGTCAAATTTAGGCGCGGAAAATTTTCTGCGTACTCGTTGTCCAAACCGTCATGTTGTGGCGCGCAGGACGTCTTCTTTGTGAGCGATGGTTCGTTCACAGTCTTCGGGCCGAGGACAAACGTCTTATTTTTTCGCTGCGCAGCTGTTCGTGCTAGACAACGGCAGTAGCTAGCTGGGTGGTCGCCGCCACAGTTTGCACACACAAGTTTTTCTTTACTTGTACACGTCTTAAAGTCATGAGGCCCCCCACAGCGCTTACACCTTTGTTCCCCACGACAGTGCTTAGCAACATGTCCAAAACGCTGGTATTTAAAACAGCGTGGCGGCATCTCCACGTAGTCTACAAGCTCGTGTCTGGTGAAGCCAAGGTTGATCTTCTCTGGACGTTCTGAATTAGGAGCGAATGTGAGAACCACAGAGTCAGTGCACCTTGATTCCCACTCAGAGAATGAGGTTTGGACCCGTCGTATGATTCTTCTTGCGTGGTATACTCCCTGAGGTCTCAGGTAGGTTAACAGCTCTTCATCCAAGTACTATCTTGGGACTCCTTTTATAATGCATGTATTTTTCATGTAGCTGTGTGGTACACGGGCAGATATGGCAAGGCCGCAGATAGTGTTGGTCTTTAGAAGCATATTAGCTTAGTGTTCTGTCTCTATATCCAAGAGCAGGGCTCCCTGTGCTGTTAGATGGCTCTTAACTGGGGCTCCACCGAGAATCGTTTCAATTTCCGAGTATAGGTCAATAGGAATTAACACAGGAATGCCCACCGTCCTGTCTCTGCGATGTCGCACAAGGCGGAAACCACCCCTGTCTATGTCTAGATCTGTGAGGTTCGCTCCGTTGTGGTCCCCGACGACAGTTGATTCGTCCTCTGATTCAACGCTGTGTTGTCGCTTGCAGTCAGGTATGCTTGCGCTAACCAGCTGGTCCTTCTGACCTGGTGTCACACCTTGGGAGGTCATGGCGGCGCTCTCACTGATGCTTGTTTCGTTTCTTCTAGCACCTTTCTACGCGGCGGGCTGCGCAGCACCCGTTGGTCGCTGATACGGCAGGTACCTTTTTGAGTCGTCCGACGTCTTGAGCAGTGCTGAGCCGTAAAATAAGCAAAAATAACAATAAATGCAGACAAAGCTACTTATCCAAGCAGCAACAGCTTCGTCGTCTTCTCCTCCTAAACTTCATTCTGTGTGCAGACCCAGGCATTGTACCGGTTGTTGAAGAAGTTGGCAAGATCAGATGCAGTGACCATAGAATGGTAAGAGCTCGTATTCACCTTGATTTAGAAAAAGCGAAGACAAAAACTGATACGCAAAAAGCCAATTAGTGAACTAGCGGTGAGAGGGAAAGAACAGGAATTCAGAGGTTATCTTAATAGATTCGAGGCACTAAACCAGGTAACCGGCGTTAGCGTGAATGAAATGAACGATAATCTTACTATTGTCACCAAAGAGTGTGCAATGTAAGTCGGAGGTATTGTCTCTAGACAGGACACTGGCAAACTATTTCAGGATACGAATAATCTTGTTAAAAGACAACAAACCATGAAAGCCTCAAATGTAACTGACAAAATAGAGCTAGTGAAGCTTTCGAAGTTAATCAATAGGCGTACCTTAGCCGACATCAGAAGGTGTAACATGGAGAGAATGGAGCAGGATGTAAAAAGCGGCAGAAGCCTAAAAGTTGTGAAGGCAAACTTGTGCATCGGCAGATATTGTATGTATGCATTAAGAAAAAAAAAGGCAATGTCATAACCAATATGGATAGGATAGCCAAAGTAACGGAGGAGTACTACAGAGAGCTGTACAGAAGCCAAAACAACCAGCATGATACTTTGAGAAACAATAATAGTCCAGAAGAATTTGACATTCTATATGTAACGACAGGGAAAGTAAAGAAAGCCCTAGAAAGAATGCAAACAGGCAAAGCCGAAGGTGAGGATAAGGTAACAATGTAGCTTTTGAAAGATGGCAGAGAAATGGTTTTAGGTAAACTGGCCATTGTATATTCTAAGTGTCTCTTGATGGGAAGGGTACCAGAATCTCGCAAGAACGCCAACATCATTTTATTGCATAAGAAAGGAGACGTCAATGGCTTGAAAAATTACAGGCCGATCACCTCACTGTCCGTTCTCTACAAACTATTTACTAAAATAATACCTATTAAAATTAGGGCGACATTAGTTCAATCAACCGAGAGACCAAGCAGGATTTTGTACAGGCTATATATTCATGCTATCAGTCAGGTAATAGAGTATGCACGGAATACAACCAACCCCTATACAGATTTGTCATGAATTACGAGAAAGCGTTTGACCCAGTTAAGACATCATCAGCAATGACGGCACTACAGAATCCGCGCGTCGACGAACCCTACATCGACATACTGGAAAAAATCTGCAGTGGATCTACAGCTACAATAGTTCTCCATAAAGAAGAAAGCGGCAGAATCCCAATAAAGAAGGATGTAATGCAGGGGGACACGATCACTTCAATGCTATTCACCACGTGTTTAAAGGGCATTTTCAGGTCCCCAGATTGGGAAGAGTTAGGTATAAGAGTTAATAGAGAGTATTTCAGTAACCTGAGATTCGGTGATAAAATTGCTTTGATGAGTAACTTAAGGGACGAGTTACAGCTCATCATTACTGAACTAGAGACGGAAAGCAGAAGAGAAGGTCTGAAATTATTATGCACAAAACTAAAGTAATGTGCAACAGTCTAGGCAGAAAACAGCACTTCGCAAGAGACGCTGGAAGTTCTAAAAGAATATGTCTACTTAGGACAGGCAGTAACCGCAAAGCCGTACCATGAGAGTTAAATATCTGGAAGAATAAGGATGGGGTGGATCCCAATTGGTAAGGATTCGCTAATTATCAATGGTAACCTGGCACTAACCCTTAAGAGTATGGTGTATAACAGCTGCATTTTGCCAGTACTTACCTACGGAGCAGAAACCTGGAGGCTTACAATGAGGGTTCAGCTTAAATTGAGGACGACGAAGTGAGTGATGAAAAGGAAAATTGTAGGTGTAACCTTAAGAAACATGAAGAGAGCAGAGTGGGTCAGGCAACAAACCGGGGGGTTCAGAAGACCATAGTTCAAAGCGAGAAGAAGAAATGGACATAGACCGGGCACGTAGCACGTATATAGGCAGTATAACCGCTGGTCATTAAGGGTAACTCTATGCGTTCCCAGAGAAGGCAAACGCACGAAGGGGAGAGAAAAAAATAGGTGGGCCGATGATAATAAAAAAGTTCGCAGCTATAACGTGGCAACGGAAAGCACAAGACCGAGTTGATAGGCAAATGATGGGAGAGGCATTTGCCCTGCAGTGGGCGTAGTCGGGCTGATGATGACGATGGTGATGATGATAATGCATATTGGTCGCTTCTCGTGGTTTGGTTAAGTAGTTATCACTTGAGTGTTTTACTTGTCTATGTTTATATTTCGTAAATTTTTTTGTTTGTTTGCTCAGAAATAAGTGGGTGCTTGCGTGTGGTTATGAAGAAATTGGTAGCTAAAATTTCCTAATCATGAATTTGGGCCACCGAATCTCATGTAGCATATCCATTCATCTCTGTGGAGCTATTAAACAGTTTAAACAAGCCTCTGATTATAGTAGCCGGCGTGATGACGACATGATCCTCATGGCGCAAGGCACTTATCACAGACAACTCGAGTTCATACCTGTACAATATCTTCAATTACAAAGTATGCTCTCGCACTTGTCGACGCTTAGAGTTTCGTGGATGCCCCTCCCCTCTATGCCACCCTATGGGTTACATTAACAGCGAAGCACTTTACCTAGCAAATCATTACCTATTCAACCTGTATCAAAAAGGGTGATCAACATTATAAACGGGCTTACACCACATATACTTGGTTAATCCCACTACTCGTCATTGGTCCCTAAAAATGAAGACAACAGTTAGTTCATCAAACAGGTATGTGCCACAGAAATTTTCGCGGCCTATCAGAAAAACATCCTCATCCTAAACGGGCACCCAAGTACCACTACACAAAGCTTTTACTAGAAGGGAGCAGGCCCCAAATGGCGCGAAGTGACGGTGATGAACCGAAGTCCCCGAGTGCGGACGAGAGAATGCTAAGGAATAGGGAACAGGAACGGCGGCTACGAAAAGACCCTGAAGAGATGGAATACCTACACCAATGACGACATGCCAGTGTCGTGTCTGTGACTGCGACTGTGGCTCAACTCGAAGCTTTCTGCACTGTGTATCAACGTAGAAAGAACTTAGCATCACCTAGCTAAAGTCTAACAATGACATAGAAGCAACCAGATAAGTCCATCGTTCAATTTTGCTGTTTCAAGGCTTACGCGTGTTAGGGCAAGCTTAGCCAATTAAATGCGAAGCATTCCTTAGCGAACCTCGGTGACTTTGAGCATATCTATCTATCTATCTATCTATCTATCTATCTATCTATCTATCTATCTATCTATCTATCTATCTATCTATCTATCTATCTATCTATCTATCTATCTATCTATCTATCTATCTATCTATCTATCTATCTATCTATCTATCTATCTATCTATCTATCTATCTATCTATCTATCTATCTATCTATCTATCTATCATAACGAAGTGCACTCCATGACTATGAGAGAGAGAGAGACGGGTGCCAGCGTGTTTTATAGCTCTCGAGGCGCTGCAGGAAAAGAAACATCGTGCCGCGAGCGCCGCCGCGATCGTCGTTCTCTTCTTCTACCTACCATTGGTGCGCTCGAGGCCGGCGCTCCCAGCGCGTGTGACCCAGGACCACAGACATCGCAGGGCAAGGCTGGACCCTAAGATGCTTCCCCCCTAAAAAATCTTAAGCTGATATCAAGGCTGGAAAGGTGCGCTGGTACTTGAACCTTCCTCTGTGGGTCGAGTTTACATAGACGACAGTTCCGGACTGTGGGGTATATCAACCAAGTTAGCGACAATGCGTCAGCAAACTTGTGAAGCCCCTTCGCAGCCTCTTTTTTGACAAAGATAGTGAAGCTGTCTGAGCGTCCATGAGGATGGACTTTGCTGTGACGCTTTTGGTAAGAAATGACTTTCCCAAAAGCATACCTGTTTTTTTCATAGGAATGACAGACAAATGAAGAATGTGCCTCTTACTAGAGTGATGAAACAATACATATATTTACTGTTGTTTCCGTGACCATTTCATGACCGAATACGACGTTCTGCACACTGCAATGAACGAATATACTAGAGAACATTTTCTGAAGAGGAAACCCTCGTGTCGGGGCTCTAGCATCGCAGGACAGCAAGGCGACGCGGGAATTGATGCCGCTTTTAAAGTCGACCGGCTTAAGAGATCGCCAGTATGCTTGTAAAAGACAGGTCCACATGTACTTCGACAATGCTTTCTTCTCTTTCAAATAATCCGTTCATTCCAGCGTAGGGTTGCAAAGTGGACACGTGTCTAGTTGACCTATCTGTCTTTCAATCATTTTGTCCTCTTAAGCAAAATTGTACGAGAAATGTAGAATTGTCGAGCGCTGTAGACTTTATAGAGATATCAGCTTTGATTTCGTAGTACAAAAAGTGCAGGTGTGTCTTCCCCAAAGGTCAAGAATGTGTCGCAGCTCCAAGCTTGAGTCACACTGCAACTCTGACGTGGTCTTGTTAAAAAAAAACAGCTAGGCCTGCGCGAACGCGCCGCACAGTCCTAGTGAGAACTAGAAGAAGAGCTTTTCCAGAGCATTTTTTAAATCGTTTAAACACTCCTGGTACGACTGCTATAAGCACACTTGTATGGTAGCCACTACGCCATAAATAGTGATAGTTTTTTCGCAGTGGTGAAGCGTCAACTATGTCATTATTCGTCATTACTCGTACAAAGCCGCAAGATGAAGTGCAGAAACACCGGGTCCTTCCTGACTTCAGGTAAGTCTACCGAGAAATCTACTCAAAAAACCGCAGTCAGTTCGATTAATTTTGTACCTGAGCTTGCTACCAATAACTTGAAGTGACTCAACAGACAGCCGGTCTCAGTCCTTTTCGAGGCGGCGGTGCCAAGTGAAGTAAGGAACGTGAGTGTCACTCACGAAAAAAAATGTTTTGCTATCGACGTTGCACATGAGACTTCACCGAGCGGAATGAGTGAAATCACGGAATTTGATGGCATAAATGTTCACTCGCACATCCCATCGAGCACTGGTACCACTACTGGTGTCATCTATGATGGCGACATCTATGTTTTAAACACAGGCTTGACCTGTATTGTGAGGTCAGTGGTTGATGGCATCAATATTATACATATGTCTCGCATGGGCAAATCTCGGTGTACAAAACTATCAATCAAGGGTGAATCGCTGCCCTCGCATCTCAAGGTAGGCCATTTTAGGCATCTTGTACGACCATTACACTCAAGGTCACTTCAATGCCACAGATGTTTGATGTTCGGACAATTGAGCGCCGGCGTGTCAGAGCACGATACTTTGCTCGTGCTGAGCTGAATCTCACGCTGCACTGCAGACTCCTGCGATGCCATGGTACTCAAGTGCCGCAATTGCCTCTGGTCCCACAACGCTTCGTCAAATGACTGCCCTAAGATACAGAAGGAAGAGAGATCCTTAAGCAGATGGTGCGAAACCTGTCGTCTCGTCGTGAATATGTTTCTGTCGTCAGAATGCGGCGCTCCCGATGCCGTAGTGCTTTAAGGAACTCTGTGATACGTACTTCACAGGTGACACAACCTTCTTTGCTTCCTATACCATACGTGTCCACGTCAATTTCTGAGGACAGGACCGCACCAGAGCTCATGGACACTCATGTTTGGCCGGCATTACCAAAGCAGCAGCCAGAGCCACAGCCAGAACCACAACCACAGTCTAAGCCAAAGTGCAATCTACAGTGAATTGAATGGTGACAGCAGACCGAGCCAGCACTGACCGAGTCAACGACAGCGCTGATCCCCCATGCTATCTATGCCCGAAAAACTTGGATCATCTCTCCAAAGGGAATCTCGATGGGATGCGAAGCAGCAGCGTCACGCATAGGTGTCGTCACGGGTTGAACAGCACTAAAGCGGGTGCGGCAGTGAGCGCTGGAAGATTCATTTGAAGCGATGGCTGGCGCAGGTCTTGTAGGTGGCACGTGCAGACATGTTTAAACGCGTACGTTAGGCACGCGTCAGGTTTATTGCGCGTGAACCGACGAGTCGGTGATGAAGCGAGCGGTGGTTGCGGTAGGTGTTACGGGCAAACAGACGAGGCGGTAGCCGAGGCGCTGCGGCAAACACGTGGCAGATGAGGGAGAGAGTGACTTCAGCGCACACTGCCAGGGGAGCGTGACGTCAACGCGCAGTAGAAGCGTGACCTACTTGGCACTGCGCCAATACCTGTGGCGCGTGGCGCCTTCGTACAGAGGCTATATAGTCAAACAGTCTAATAATAAAGCTGCTAGTCAAAGGCTAGTCACACAGGCTAGTCAAAAAGCTGCTTCGCATCTAAAAGACCAGTACATCCCTGTGTCGCTACAATCTCTCCTGGACAGCATTATGCTTTTGAATGAGTTAAATACTCCGACATCCCAAACTGCTCTGAAACTGTTGGAGGTTCTCAATCTAGCGTTTTCAGTGCTTCACTAGTCTGCATGAGTTCCTCACGACATTCTCCAAGGCCGCGGTTTCCCAGTCGCATGTCTGAACGCTGAAGTCATGTTCGTGAAAAAAGCTCCGGCCTCAGTGACTGACTGACTGCACTTCCTTGTAAGTGCAGTTCTCTCCTTCTCTCTTTCTATTTTAATCCCGACCAGGACTACCCACTCAAGACGTCATATTATTCTTAAAGCAACGATATCTAGATAGAGGAAACACTCGGGACACTCGTGCAATACTCGGTCTCGATTTATAAAAGGCATTCGATACCATAACGCACTCGTCCATCTTGAAAGTGATTGCAGACCTCGGCGTGGGGCATCGATTCTACTACATTATCCGCTCTTTCCTCACTCGACGCAGCGCCGTCCTCCACGTGGGGACCTGGTGTCGGAAGATGTGCCAATCCCCCATAGTGGGTATGCGCCACGATCAATAGGAGAACAAGAACAAGAAGTGAAGAAAAAGAAGCTTTGCGCTTATGCCTTGGCCTTCCCAAAACAGTTGCCAACAATGTGCTGTATCTCGAATAGAGGGTTCTCCGCTTTCTTGTAGAATTCGCCTTCTGACTGTTCAGACATTCTTAAGAATTTACGAATCACCATTACGACATTCAGAAACAGCCTTTATTTCCACCCCGGAATCATTTTTTTCTGCTAGATGGCCGCGATTTCACACGCCACAAATTATATTTGTGCAAAATTTACTGGAGCCTCTAAACGTACGTATATGCGACATCATGCCGAGTCGTGATAATTTAGCCCCGGTGAAAATTCAATTCGATGACATTTTTTCTAATAATGCCAAATTACTTCCCCATAATATTTTGGATCGTTTACTACAAGATCACCTGCGCCGTATTACAACGAACGTTATTATTGCTACAGACGCATCGCATTACGACGAAAAGTCAGGGGTTGGTATTTTCTGCCCAATTTTAAATTGGATTTATTCCCTTTGGCTACCCGATTTCATACCCGTTTTTGTGGCTGAGTTTCTGGTAGTGGTGCTCGCCTTACGCAAGTTAGATACAGCAATTACATCACCTGTCATAATAACAGATTCCCTAACTCTCTGTGCGGCACTTTCTGTTGGTGCTGATAATCAAGTAAGAACCTGCGCATTTGATAAAAGTACGATTAGTTTGGGTGCCTGGACATCAAGGTTTCTTTCTAAATGAAATAGCCGATTCCTTAGCTAAGTCGTCAATCAGCGAACCAATTCTACCACTCTGTCCATCATCCGCTTATGTGACTGCTGCTCGATTCTGCAGACGTACGCTTATGCAAGTCTTTAAAGGTTCAGCACTAACAAACTCTACAGAATATCGCCATTTATTATATCCCTGGCGAAGAGACTTTTGCCGCACTCGAAAACAAGAAGTAGCCATCACAAGGCTGCGTTGCCGGGTACCAAATCTAAATTTCTATAAACACAGGTCTGCTCAGGCACCTTCGCCACTGTGTGCATTCTGTGATGAACTGGAAACAATAGACCCTTTCTTTTTGACCTGCAGGCGGTTTAACACATTACAAAAAACCCTATTAGAAATACCTTTACGAGGTATTGGTATGGACTTATCTCTGCCTGTAATTTTGTCTTTTGGAGCTTCCATTTCTGGTTTCTCTAATGCGACAGTATGCGCGGCCGTCCGGGACTATATTGATGAAACTAATAAGTTGACTAATTAACCAGTTTCATTATCCTAACAGGTCTACATAATTATATACGTATAAAATCATATTAATGCTCTATTCTAAAAATAAATTCGTTTATGTAAATATTTGCATGCATTACATTAAGCAACACACTTTCCTAGGCTATCGGTAATCTTTCTGTTAAACCTCCATCATTCAAAATCTGAACAGTAGATTTTGAAACCACTCGATTCTTGGCCAATCCCCCACAGTGGGTATGCGCCACTTACAATAGGAGAACAACAACAACAACAACAACAAGTGAAGCTCGGACAGCGGGGCACTCTTCAAGGATCCGTCCTCTCACCGACGCTCTTCAACCTCGTGATGATCGGGCTTTCCGAACAACTATCGAAAATCGACGGGCTGAATCCCACTATCTAGTGGACGATGTAGCCATATGGTACCCCACAGGGTCGAATGGCTTCATCAAGTCCGCCCTGCAAGAGGCCATTGAAACCGCCGAGTCCTACCTCGAACACACTGGTCTCAGCTGCCCACCCGCCAAGTAGGAGCTGTGGATATATTTGCCCAAACGCCGGGGTGCCAAACCCAAAGGGTGGAAACCTCCGGAGGAACGCAACATCACCCTCCACAACAGAGATGGTCGTACAGTCCTAAGGGTAGACACTATCAGGGTCCTCGGCATTATCGTCGAATCCCGCGAAACCAACACCCAAACAGTACAGAAGCTCAGGACTAAAACTGAGAACGCCATACGACTCGTACGTAGAGTAGCCCACCGGCACCATGTCCCCAAAGAAGACAAACTGCTGCGTCTTGTACATGCGTTCGTTTCGTGCCACTTTACCTACGTCGCCGCTATACACAAATGGCTACGTGCTGAGCGCGATCAACTCAATGCGCTTATTTGCAAGGTGGTAAAACGAGCTCTCAGCCTCCATTTCACCACTCCAACGTACAAATTCCTTGAGCTTGGCGTACACAACACGCTATAAGAAACGCCGAGGCTCAAGAACGCGTGCAATTGACCCGACTTACGACCACCAAGATGGGCCGCCATATTCTGAGCGAGCTCGGCTTCTTCTCATCGACGGCTAGGGATCCCCCAGAGCTGACTCTGATTCCCCATGATATCCGCGACCTTATCACAATCACTCCCATTTCGCGAAATGTACGTCCCAAACACAACAGAAGCAGGTGCCTTGCGCGGGCGACCGCCATTCTCAAGTGCCTAGACATAGGAGCGGACAACATCTATTTCGTGGACGCCGCTGCCTATCACAACAACCAAGCCTTCGCCGCGGTCGCGGTATCATCTGTGCACCAGATACTTAACTCTGCGACAATCCTCACCTGAAACCCCGAAGTAGCGGAGCAAGTAGCTATAGCTATAGGTATTCTCGACCGCGAACGGGAATTCATCTACAATGACTCCAGACCGGCCATCAGAGCCTTCGAACGTGTCGCCATCTCCAACCAGGATTTACGTATCCTGCGCAGCGTGGATCCGAGTGCCCTGAAGCACCTCACTGTCATCTGGTTCTCCGTCCATCTCGGCCGGGTGCGCGGTGCTCCATCCAACCTCAATGCGATCGCCTATGATGCAGCGCGCGCTCTTACCGACCGCGCCGCCAAAGAGCAACCCCATTTTGCGGAGTTAGAGGCCAATCAGGATGGACACATTACGTACAACGACATAACAAAGCGCTTTTACCTTGAACGCCACATTTTCCATCCCCACTTCCCGAACTTAACAGACTGCAGGCGCTAACCCTACGCCTATTACCGACCCACACGTACCGAAACCTTGCCACGCTTCACGTTTATTATCCTGATGCATGCCCCAGCGACACGTGCCCCTTGTGTTGACACACGACGACACTCGCACACATGCTCCGAGAGTGTAGGAATACTTTTCCCTAATCTACCTCAAACAAGTGGGAGAGGTCCCTCAGTAGTTCACTTCTTGCCGGCCAGCAATGGGCCGTTTAGCAGGCCCCTGAAGCGGCCGCCAGGAACTCCCCTCCAGTCCCTACGTAGGAGACACCCGCTACGCGTTAAGTGCGTCCTGAAGGACTAAAATAAAGTTTTTTTCATTCCATTCCATTCCCCATTCCCTCCTACCCAGAGCAGGGTAGCAAAGTGGACGCTCGTCTGGTTAAGCTCCCTGCTTTTCCTCTTCTTGCTTTCTCTCTTCGAAAAAGCGTGATGCCCACTACTGACTTCCATGCAAGGTATTATGTGCACTTTACTGATGATGTAGCCGACGACGATGAAGAATTATACCTGAGGCTTTTGTAATGGGCGGGAGCACTGAATGACCCAGTATAGTTATACATTTCAAATTGTATGATTTCTGGTTGTAACGTTACTGTTCTAAAATGCTTCATGACACAAGTAAACGAGATCTCTTACTCGACATTTATCGGCCATGGGCTGAGGTGCTGCTCAGGCTTCAGCCAGCGGCGATTACTACCGCGTTGTACTTCCTCGCTTTCCCACCGGTAAGCTCGTCGTGGACTCTGTTTTTATACATGCGGGCTTAGCTGATCACCCTTACCGGGTTCAAAACTTCAGAGATGCTCTTCGGGACATCATTGACTTGAAGGAAATAAGCTCCATAGGTCAATTTTAAATGTCTCATGTTTGGATGGTCACATGCAAGTCAACACTGACGAAAACAAAGTTGGTCACAAGAAGCGAATTTTTAGTCAAAAGTCGTCGATGCCTCGTTATTGACCCGGAGCCCACGCAAGTGAAGTTGAAGCTTATGTGACTTCCTGAGCGCTTGGAGGACGCCTATGTTCGCGAGGCACTGCAAGCTTTTGGGAAGGTCAAGACAATATCACAAGAAAGCTGGAATGTAGTGGACATGGAACAAATGCGGACGCTAAATAGGGATGTTGTTTTGTCCCTTGCTGATGGAGTTAGCGTTGCTGATATTCCTCATATTCTTGTTGTCTGCGGAGTGCAAAGCCTCGTCCTGATACCTGGCCGCCCACCACTTTGCCTTCTGTGCAGTAAGGTTGGACACATTCGTCGAAACTGCAGGACCCCTCACTGTCTCAACTGTCGACGCTTTGTTCATTCGGCCGAGGACTGTGTTATGACATACGCCAACAATCTGCTACAGTGCACACAACAGCCAGATGATAGCCTACAAGAGCATATTATGGATGCCACCGAGGTTCTGGACGCAACGGGAGACACTCCGTCAATTTCAGATGCTGCAGGCTCTACCACAAATAATCCAGAAGAGGAAAGAAAGTCACTCACTGATGACACAGTTGAAACTTCTGCGTGCAAAGAGCTAAGTGAATCATGCAAGCAGCATACCCAAAATGGCTCCGCACAACCCCTAGCACAAGTAGGAGTTCCTATGAAGAGTGCTGTTGCGCTGACCCACAAAGATGCCGAAGATGCCAGTACAAGACAGAAACTCTGGGCTGGATCCCGCAGAAAGTTCTTCACCTGCTTGTGCTGCAGCTCCGCAGCAGCTTTTTCATCATAGTGCAGTGTCAGAAGAGGATATACAGATCTCTATGAATGCAGCAATACGGAAACGTCGCGCATCGTACAGCTCGGATTCAAGCAAAGGGAGTGACCCAGCGTCAGTGACTAGGAAGTCACGCCGTCGCCGAAAGCCCAAGCCCAAGGGGAAGTGTCGCCGATCCCGATCTAGGAGGCCTGGTGGGGGTTCATGCGAAGCCTCAGCGCCAACTCTTGGGACTAATCAAGTAGGACGATAAGCGCATCGGAAGGTAGTCACCATGGCGCAGTCTGAGCGACTCATCTTTGCTACCTTGAACGTATGCGCCCTTAGGTCTTCGCAGAAACAGGCACAGCTCTGTAGACTTCTCAATCGGAAGCGTCTCGACTTTGTCGGCATCTAAGAGACAAAAATAGAGAGCGAGGAAGAGACCGAAAAGGCCCTGCGAACTTTTCTGTCTCAGTATATAATGTGTGTGTCTCACATGCGAAAGGTTTATCCACGGGCTGTTGGTTATTTCTGAGAAAGAGCCTACCCTGTTCAGCATTCTGCACTAGTGTTGATCAAGAGGGCAGGTATATATGCTGTGATTTTTTTGATGCAAGGAGCGCCATGGTGAATTATCAATGTGTTTGTTGAGGTTTCGAAACGACTTGAATTATTTGAAAAAGTGCGTAATTTAATTGACGTCGACAGATGCATGGTACTTACGGGAGATTTCAACTGCTTTTGTGAAGCTATTGGTCGTTGAAATCCATCTGGAAAGAGAGACAGGAGTGGCGAGCTTTTATCCGGTATTGTAGATAATGCAGGACAAATTGACATTGGGGTCTCGAATCGGGCAACGGCATATACAAGAGTACAAGGCAGTTCTCATGCTCGCCTTGACCGGATTTACGTGTCCTCATCACTCCTATCTCGTAAAATGTGCTGCAGCACCGAAGCTGTATCATTCTCAGACCATTGTATTGTCATAGCGCAAATGGGTAAAAATCGTCACAAACAATTCCGTCCCCAGTGGAACCTTTGTAAAATGAATGCGAAGCTCTTCTGTGATCAGGAATTCATGAATCGTGTCCTGATAGCAATGAGACAATTCTTTTCGATTGGTTTGCATATCTTCGCTGCATGGGAGCTTTTTAAATAAGAAGTTCGTGTCATATCATTAGAAATCGGTGCTGTTAAGTCTTTCTATAGAAATAATGATGAAAAGATGCTTCTTAAAAGCCTTTGCACTCTTTATGAGATGGAATGCGCAATGCCGGCAAAGTACATCAAAGACATTGAGAATATCAGGTGCCAACTACAGAGATATGATGCTGCTCGCTACCAAGGGGCATGTATTAGATCTCGGAACCAGCACACCTTAAATTCTGAGCAACCAACGCGCCAAGCTTTAGTTGATGAGCAACGCCATGCGATTTCTAAAGTTATTCCAGACTTGTACTCTAACAATGTGCTCATAAACGACAATAGAGACATTACTTTGGCGTTCAAAAAGTACTATAACAGTTTATTTAGCTCTTCCTCTGATGAACCTGACGCTAACCTCAAGGCTAGTTTTGTTTCTCTTGTGAACCCCTTGAAGGACAATAATTGTGCAGTCATTAATGGACCCATTACTATACAGGAAATTAAGCAAGCAATCGACAACTTGCCGTTATTCAAAAAACACCAGGCCCTGATCACATCTCAGGCGAATTTTACAAAGCTTTCAAAAAAACGCTTGCTCCTATATTGCTGAATATTTTTCAAATGAGTTATGACAAGGATACACTCCCACAATATTTTTGCAAAAGTCACACTGTGTTAATACCAAAAACAACTGACAAAGAAAAACTTCGCTGCATCGAGAGCTACAGACCAATGTCGCTGTCAAACGTGGACTACAAAATTTTCACAAAAGTATTAGCAAATATGTTGCAATTGCTATGTCGATCCTCAGTGGGTCTCATCAGACATGTGGGATAAAGGTTCGATCCATACAAACCAATACTTATGTCGCTCGAACAGTGCTTCAATACTGTCATGGTTTTCAAAAACATCTTGCAATGCTACAGGTAGACCTTGCAAAAGCTTTTGATCGTGTTCGTCATTCCTTCCTTTTTTTTTCTTCTCGAACAAGCCAACGTTGACAAAGTGGTTCTTAAAAGCGTTAAAATATGCTATAATGAATGCTCAACTCGTCTGATAGTTAATGGCCAACTCTCCAAGCCTGTTTCTATTCGCTTTTCTGTAAAACAGGGATGCCCGATGTCACCTCTTCTATTTGCACTTTAACTAGAACCACTGTGCTTAAGCATAATACAGTTGAGTTGCATTCGTGGCTTCAGTATATTAGGCAGTGCCGTTAAAGTATTGGCTTATGCAGACGATGTCGCATTTTTTTCGCACAGATAAGCCAAGTGTCGAAGGTGTGGTATATACTATTGAAAAGTTTGGCGTAGTATCAGGAGCTTGTTTAAATGCTACTAAAAGTTTAGGACAGTGGTTTGGCTTGTGGGGTAGCACACCGAATCTCTCTGCAGGGATTAATTGGACAAGAACTCCTCCAACATACCTCGTTGTACCATTTCTTGCATATAGATTCAGTGCGCATTACTGGAAGGAATGCATCCCTAAGCTTGAACGACAGGCCCAGACATTCGTTCCCTATCAACTTTCAATTTTTGGGAGAGCTGAAGCTTGCAACACTTTCTTAGCGATAAAGCTTTACTATGTATTGCAACTTATTCATTGCGCAAGATTCTATATACAACGCTTTCATCAGATTTTCGCTACTTTTATAGGGTCTTGTACTTTTAAGCCCATGCAACAATGAAAGGGTGGAAGGTATTGTAATTAAACTGAATAAAAGATACAAGATGAAGGTAGTATAGGCTTACGCGCCTACATCCAGCCATGATGACGCTTCAGTTGAAAGCTTCTATGAAGACGTAGAATCGGCAATGAGTAAGGTAAAAACACAGTATACTATAGTGATGGGCGACTTCAATGCAAAGGTAGGGAAGAAGCAGGCTGGAGACCAGGCAGTAGGAGATTATGGCATCGGCACTAGAAACGCCAGGGGAGAGCTACTAGTAGAATAGGCAATATGCGAAATTAACAGCGCCATCTAGTGAACACAGCAGGTACCATATTCGCCATTTTGATGCTGGCGAGGCTTGACCCCTACGCGCGGGCGACCCACATGCGAATGTACGCGTTTCAACGCTTCGACTGTCGCAGTCAGAATTTTTTGCTGGCGAAATTCCAGTGCACTGCTGTGTGCCGCTGTGCAAGCAGCGCGGAGTCACAGACAGCGATAGGAGCAGGATATGTGGCATGAATTACGATTTTGCAGCGATCATTTAAACGCAAAACAGGGTATGACGTACACAAGCTTTATGGGCATAGTCTAGGATGCATGTATCTCCGCGGTGCGCGGGCTGCACAAGAGCAATGCAGGACTAACCATTTTTCTGTGTTACGCGGGCAGGCCATGTTTTTATAGGTTTGTCAGCTTTGCGGCGAGGTGTTTTCACTACTTCAGGCCTCTACACGACAGTGGTGCTCTTCGATTTACCGTCTCGAACTCGCTGAGAAGCTGTGCGGCATTCAAAATTTTTTATGACTTCGGGAAAGCCTTGGACTACCCGCAGTCTATCCGCGGTGAGTCTGAGATGGTAAATCGAAGAGCCCCGGAAATTCCCTGCAGTCGAATAGAGAGTCCGCCACTGCTGGTGAAGTAACTAGTGTGACAGAACCGAACTGTTTGGACGGGCTTTTTTGTGACGAGATTACACCATGTAGGTAGACGACGTAGAAATGTTATTTTTGAAGGTGATTGCGCACAGAGACGTGCAGAGCTTCCGCTACTCCGAGTAACATGCCGTACACGCATCCTAGAAAGGCAGCTCGGTTACTTGTCCGCCTTCAAGCTCCATTGTGTCTACAAGTACGGTCACCCCGCAGCAATAAAACAGTCATTCGGAAGATAAGGGCTATGCCCACTTTGGAACAGAAAAGTATCTGCTCAGGCACTTGACTTCAATTCCCCCAACGTGCGCGGACGCAAGTTTTCCATTGGGGCTTCTCACTAATTTTTCTTTACCAGCGAAATAAATTCGAAAAGATAGCAGGGTGCACTGCCGTAGGTTTCGAAAACTGACACCATGAGTATCGCCAGGGCTTGACTGAATGACGTTCTGCATGAGTTCTGAGCACGGCAGTCCTATTTATTCATAAGACGGGATTCATTCTCTGCATTTTAGTCTCTTTGGCTCAGTTGCATTGCAGCTATTTTTTTGTGTTGCAACTCACCTCACTTGAAAAATGTTTCATTTGCATTATAAAACATACGGCTGTGGAGACAGCCATAAGTTGTGTGGGATTCAGCATTTTGGCTGCCTTACACTAACAGCTCATAGAAACCTTTGAAGCTACTTAGATATAAAAAATAACTGATTTAAATTCCCTAGAGTGTCCACAAGTGACTAATGCCTCTTAAGGCTTGCTGTGAAGGGCCATATCTAGGAAAGGCTGCTAGGAAACGGGAGTGTGCGCAGAAAAAACTAAGGGGGAGGGGGTCACATTACAAGTGCATCATTAGTCCTGCAATGCACATAAAAGTGTGACCTCTATTCCCTGTGAGATGAATTCGTGATAGTGCCTGTGTTTGTAAACAACAATCGTTTAAACAGCTAAGAGAAACCTAGCTCATGACGTCGCACTTAATATTTGTTTCCTTATATCTTGTAGGTATCCTTCCACCACTTTCCGAAATATGCATTAAAATACAAGTGGCAAAATGTGGCAAGATTCCTAAACAGTTTGTCCACATCACATGTTCGGCCACTGGGAAACGTCTTGGTGTGGCCATCGCAGTAGCTCAGCGCAGTGAAGCAAGTGTTCAGGAGTCATACGGTCGTACTAGCGAACGCGTTGCCGTCGACCACTCGCCCACATTAAAATGGCAGCGGGGTCAAAATGCGCAGTGTTGCCAGAGCACAAAGCAATTTCGCATATGGTCCATTCGCAGAACGCTATAATTTGCGGATTTTGAATACCTTCTACCGAAAACGAGAAAACCGCAAGTGGACATGAAGGAGCCCTAATGGCGAAAATAAGAACGAAATTGACTTTATAATGACTGCACAGCCAGGAATCGTGAAGGATGTGGAAGTGGTTGGCAAGGTACGATGCAGTGACCATAGAATGGTACGGTCTCGAATTCGCCTAGACTTGAAGAAGGAACGACAGAAACTGATACGCAAGAAGCCATTCAATGAGCTAGCACTGAGAGGGAAAGTACAGGAATTCAGAGTGTCGCTGCAGAACAGGTACTCGGCTCTTAGTGAGGAAACCAACCTTAGCGTAGATACAATGAATAATAATCTGACGAGTATCATTACGGAGTGTGCAGTGGAAGTTGGAGGCAGGGTAGTTAGACAGGACACTGGCAAGCTTTCCCAGGAAAGGAAGAACCTAATTAAGAAGCGTCAAATCATGAAAGTCTCAAGTACAACAAACAAAAAAGAACTGGCAGAGCTTTCGAAGTTGATTAATAGGTGTAAGGTATGCGATGTAAGAAGGTATAACATGGAGAGAATCGAACACGCTCTGAAAAACGGAGGAAGCGTCAAAGCAGTGAAAAGGAAACTTAGGATAGGCAAAAGTCGGATATATGCACTAAGGGACAAAGAAGGCAAAATAACTACCAATATGGATAAGATAGTTAAAATAGAGGAGTTTTACAGAGATCTGTACAGTAGCCGAGACAACCACGACCTTAATACTATAAGAACTAGCAGCAACCCCACCAGTAATGATAGAAGAAGTCAGAAAAGCTTTGGAGAGCATGCAAAGAGGCAAAGCTGCTGGTGAGGATCAGGTAACATCAGACCTGCTGAAAGATGGAGGACAGATTGTGTTAGAAAAACTAGCCCCCCTGTTTACGAGGTGTCTCCTGACGGGAAGGGTACCAGAGCCTTGGAAGAACGCTAACATCATCTTAATACATAAGAAATGAGATGACAAGGACTTGAAGAATTACAGGCCGATAAGCTTGCTCTCTGTAGTATACAAGCTATTTACAAAGGTAATTGCTAACAGAGTAAAGAAAACATTAGAATTCAATCAACCAAAGAAACAAGCAGGATTTAGAACAGGCTACTCAACAATTGACCACATTCATTTTATCAATCAGGTAATAGAGAAATGCTCAGAGTATAACCAACCACTATACATAGCCTTCATAGATTACGAGAAGGCGTTTGATTCAGTAGAAATATCAGCCGTCATGCAGACACTGCGGAATCGGGGCGTAGATGAAGTATATTTAAACATTCTGGAAGAAACCTACACGGGATCAACTGCTACCGTAGTGCTTCATAAAGAAAGCAAGAGAATACCAATCAAGAAGGGTGTAAGGCAGGGGGACACAATCTCCCCAATGCTATTTACCGCGTGCTTACAGGAGGTCTTCAGAAGCCTAGAATGGGAACAGTTAGGGATAAGAGTTAATGAAGAATACCTTAGTAACTTGCGCTTCGCCGATGACATTGCATTGCTGAGTAACTCAGGGGACGAATCGCAACTCATGATTACGGAGTTAGAGAAGGAGAGCAGAAAGGTGGGTCTTAAAATTAATCTGCAGAAAACGAAAGTAATGTACAACAACCTCGGAAAGGAGCATCGCTTCGAGGTAGGTAATAGTGCACTTGAAGTTGTAAAAGACTATGTCTACTTAGGGCAGGTAATAACCGCAGAGCCTAACCACGAGATTGAAGTAACTAGAAGAATAAGAATGGGGTGGAGCATATTCGGCAAGCACTCTCAAATTATGACAGGTAGATCGCCACTATCCTTCAAGAGGAAGGTATATAACAGCTGTATCTTGCCGGCACTTAGCTACGGAGCAGAAACCTGGAGACTTACAAAGGGGGTTCAGCTTAAATTGAGGACGACGCAGCGAGCAATGGAAAGAAAAATGGTAGGTGTAACCTTAAGAGACAAAAAAAGAGCAGAGTGGATTAGGGAACAAACGGGGATTATAAGGTTATCATAGCTGAAATCAAGAAGAGGAAATGGACATGAGCCGGGCACGTAGTGCGTAGACAGGATAGCCGCTGGTCATTAAGGGTAACTGACTGGATTCCCAGAGAAGGCAAGCGGGTTAGGGGGAGACAGAAGGTTAGGTGGGCAGATAAGATTAAGAAGTTTGCGGGTAGAAATTGGCAGCAGCAAGCACAGGACCGGGTTAACCGGCGGAACATGGGAGAGGCCTTTGTCCTGCAGTGAACGTAGTCAGGCTGATGATGATGATAATGATGATGATGATGATGATGATGATGATGATGATGATGATCATGATAATATATTAAAGCCAGTTAGTGAGGGTGGATTAGGACTAAAACACCTTTATCTATGGCAAATAGTGTCACAATTCTTCGTTTTTCGAGACAATTCACATCCTGTAATCCGTTCCTTCTTGCAGGTTACACTTGTTGATTGCTTGCCAGATTTAATTGTTTCATCAAACTTCTCCGAACGCCCATGCTTGTGGGGATTAATCAGGAAGTTTGCATCGCAGTTCAGTTTCTTAAAGCTCGCTTTTCTGTAGAATACCTGTACACAGTATCGCGCAAGGTGCTCTATAAGGATTTACTAAGTACACTCTTCCCACCTCCGTTGCACCGCTCACTGTACTCACATCTTCCAGGCCACGACGCGTTGAAGTGAGTGCGCAAATTGCACATTTCACCGAATTCAAAAACATTCTTCTATATAAACTCCACTCTGGAACATTGGCGGTAAACACATGGTTAAAAAGAAAGGGTATTTCCATTCCGTCTGTTAACTGCCGTCTATGTGATGTGCCGGAAACGACTGAACATTGCTTTGTTAGCTGCAAACATGCCATACTGTTTTGGGATGTCTTTCAGCGAGCCCTAAAAAAAACGTTTCATCATTAATTTTCACACAATACGTTATCTTCTACCAACAGCGCTTGATGAAGTACCATCTGATATGTTTTTCCTAATGGGTAAGCACAGCTTGTGGAAGACACAAATGCAAGACCGCATTGCAGAGCCCACCACATCTTCAAGCACACACTTAATTCAAATGGCTATTCTCCTCAAAAACATTTACGACGAGCTAGACTTTAGACCGGACTGGTACTCCATATTAGAGAACTGTTTGACCTCACTACTTTTTTTGTTTGCATAACACGATGTGAAAAACTCTCCATGGAGGAACTCACGCTGTGTTAGCCATTGAGTGTTTATGAGTAACGCTTGAGCGCTTATTTTCACGATTTGATGGTACTTTTGTTCGCTTGATTTTGTCTTTATGCGCAAATGCTTTATTAAATACCACGCAAAAAAAAACGGCGTAGCTTAGTGGTAGAGTACCGGTCTTCCTCGCAGAGGGCCCTGGTTCGATTCCCGTTCTGTATTCGGAATTTTTATTCAGTTGGTTGTTTATTTCGTGAGATAATGGTTACGAACTCTGGCGGTGGTGGCTTTCAACTACGGCGCCAGACTCGGCTCTTGCTATGATCTTATAACAGCCTTCGCTGTAAAACACTACGCAGAGTCACGTTTTGGGAGCGGTTGGAGGCGTCACTAGAACGCCGTTTTCTTTTTGAGGCATTGATATGGCGTCTTGCATGTTTCTTAGATCGTTCGGCAGCGTTCGTAACAAGCAGTTTAGAATCTGGCCCCCCGAAACTCGAGTCTTGCATTACAGTTTCGAAAAGGCTTTACATTTTTTGTAAAGAAAACCAAATAAGCAAAACTTGAAAAGGACCACAAAGAAAGGCGCTGGTCACCAAGATTATCGTGTTTTCCCTGTCAAGTTTTATGCTTTTAGTTTCATTTATAGAATGAACCAACTACCCCTCAAGACGTCCTACTACCCCTCAAGACGTCCATTTATCGATGGTGCACGTTTCTGTGGCAATTTTAAATCTGGTCCTGCATAACGTTTTAATTCTTTTACCACGAAGTTCAATGAACACTCCATATAGAAAACGTTCATTGCCAACTCTTGTACCGCACCATGGGTAGTACTCACTCGTGTTTCAGATACATTCATACCATGTAAGGATGTGTATGTCATATGAGTTTGTTTGAAGTGTGTCAAGCACATGGCACACCTTTCTGGATACCAAAAAACTAAAATTGGAGCTTATCGTGGAATGTATTCGCTTTGCTTGTATAGTTCATGCTTTAAAAATTTTCTAAAAACAGGTGTATACTTTACGTGCCTACTAGTCTATAGTGTTTAAGACGCTCACTTTAGGAGCGGGGGCCTAGCAACACAAGAAATTCGACTTTTTCGATTCATTTTTATTTTTTTATGGTGACGATTCGTCTTAGGAACGGATGGATAGAAGAACGGACACTCTATAGTTAAGTCGGCCTAGAATTGGCGCCGTCTGACAAGTAGCGGTGCCATATGTATATATACATGCTGCAGGTCTCCAGGAAAAGTTTCACGCAGCAGATTTGAGAGTTCAGTAATGCACTATACACATAAAAAAATTGTGGGTGTGCCCTATTTATGCTATTGATAATATACGACAACTGTATTAGAGACAAAATAAACGTTTTTTTTTAAATAGCAAGTGCACTGTGTTCCCGAGGTCTCCAAGGTCTGTGTGCCAAGGCCTCCTTTTCCGCGTGTGCATGATACCAAACAGAAACATATTTAACTAAACAGTTCCCACACCTACAGACTGTTGGTACTTTGCAACACTCACCTCCGGTTGACAGTGTCAATGACCGTATACAATACTAATGATCAGGAAAGGCAAATATCAATTGTTTTGATATTACAAGCATGCAGTTTTTCCCACGGGAGCACACCACCCGCAGAAAGAACGTAGTTTGACCTACCCCCGGTCACTTTTATCCAATAAGGACTCCGTGTATTTTGTGCACTATCCAGCAACATCATTTCAATAAGATTTATAGGTTATCAGAACGGTTCATGTTCTTTTCTTCAAGCGGCGGTCGTATTTATATGGAGGCGAAATGTTATAGGCCCATGCATTGTGCGATGTTAGTGTACGTTGAATAGCCCCAGACGGTCGAAAGTTCCGGAGCCCTCCACAACGCGTTTCGGACAATCGTATTGTGGTTTTGGGACATAAAACCGCAGGTATTATCGTTATTGTTATTACTTTCTTCAAAATAAAAAGTCAGCTGCAAGTCGCTAGAATAAATATTGTTTACATATTTCCACATTTTCACCTTTGTCTACTTTTTTAAAGGTGACTGAAGAAACCCACTCGTAGTTCGTCGATAAAGTTGAAAAGGCTGATTTGAACGCCTTCGATTGAAAGCTTGCTACATCAAAAAAGCGGACGTGCCACTCAAGAGCGCGAGCTCGGGTGCCTCTTTCTAGGAAAATCACGCTGCAACGACGGCACGCTCTGCGAGGACTGCGCATCTGCGGCCAGGGAGAACGGGGACGCAGAAGCTCACATTTTAATAATCCGATATGCATCGTCTGCCGCGGAGACGATCTTCTCAGACGGAAGGAAAAGCGCGCACGGCCTAATCCGGGTCAATTGCTGCCACCACCGTCGGATTGAACCGCCGTCGCGACATTAAGCGTGGTCGCTTTGCTTTCGTCTCTCTAGCTTTCTTGTTCTTCCCTTTGTCTGCTATTGTGTTGGCCTTCAAGGGTGGATCTCGCCGCTTTGCTGACTGCCGCGATACGCATGTGCGAGAAGCCATTACGCCAAAACGAAGCTGTATACAAAGAGCGAGGAGAGAAAACCGAGAGACACCCGACTGCGAGTTTAGTCATCTGAGAAACAGCCAGCGTAAGTCCCCCTGTTTTGCATGACGATTCAGCGAGCCAGCTGCACCACGTGACTCAAATAAACAACGATATACTGCGCACTGAGCCTGCAGTTTCGTATCCTTGGTATAGATGTTTTTGGCACGGCGTCCACAGAAGCTGTGCGAGACTGCTCTGAAGACCATCCTGTAACGTATGAGGTCAGGCATGCATACGCGGAAAAAGATTCGGCAATATAAAAGTGTTTCATGTGATACGAATCAGGATTCTTGGACTTCGTGAAAGAAAGTGGCACTTGTTTGCCTTCGGTGAAAAAAAACTAATAAAATGAAAGGCAATAAAAACGACATGAACTCTACTATTTTATTCAACTCGCAGCTCACGGCATGCAGAACGGCATATTAAACTTGCACGTGCACTTGACTTTTGCTCAAGTCGTTTCCAACGGGAGGATTTAACGAGAGCCGCATGCATGGTTCCTCGCTCTGTTTCTCGCAAACGGAGGACGTAACATATGCGTTAACGTTATGTATACAGCCAGAGAAGATCAATATCTGCGAAGAGTGACGCGGCTGCTGTTGCGCTATAGAGCAACAAGTGCTGTCTAGGCTTATATGCAGAAACCTCAGTAGAAAACCAAAGTAAAAACAGCGCGGGTTCTGCATGACCTATGCACAATATTGCTTCGACTGAAAAAATATGAAATCTGAAAACAAAACCCCCATTTATTTAATGATACTCGGAAACCATTTCCACACGCTTGGGTGGCCATGTATGCTGGGAGCGTGACCCACGCGAAGCGTGTCGCCGACACATGCACCTGGCCTTGCGATGCGTCCGCGGTGGACGCAAAAGAATGCTCGGCGCATACACTGCACGCGCATGCCTTCAGACTGCCCGCACTGGTAGCCGATAGCAACATGTGTACACGTATAGGCTCCTTGAATGAAGAGGACAAAATACGAAAAAAAGAAGAGACTTTCGCGTCAATGTCGTTTCAGTAATTGATTGCTTTCGAACCAACACAGGAGCAACACAGATGCTGCAATCGAGGGTCCTGCAGTGACCACCACAAAAGCAACCAGCATCAACTCCAACACAAGCCAAGTGGCCGATTAGAATAACAGTAAGCAGAGCTAGTTGGTGCTTATTGATGCTAAAATACAGAGTGAACAAAGATAGACAAAAGACCGAGGTTAAGACACCACAAACGCCGGAGTTTGAAGTGGCTTGACCTCAGTCTTGTGTGCGGGTTTGCACGCCATGTCTTCGAGTGGAAGAGCGTTTCGAATTTCGGCTTGATCAATATGCAGCCGCCGCTGCATCAATCACCTTCAAAACAATAATAAACACAAGAGTTGGGCAGCCTTCCTGTAAGTTATGTAATATTGTGATTGTTACACCTGTTCAAGTGAAGTTCATTTCAGTTCAGCCTACTAGACTAGCTTTCCCACTGTACCTGTGAGGCAAAGTGTGGCGTATTTTTGTTTTACCGAACTATAAAGACTACGATTTCCATTATCCATGTAGAGCCACTTTAGCGCTCATGGAAATACGAAGGTAGTCCGCGAACAATCTTGAGCACAAGCGATGTACTCACGTACCGCTCTGTGAGATCTTTCGTCACCGGCAACCTTGGGGTTTGAGCCCATGCTTCTGTGACGTGCTTGGAATGGGAACTTGAGAAAAAAAAAAGAGTTCCAACTTCACGTGGGGACCAGCGTCGTTCAGCAACACACAACTTGTAGACGTAGGTAATAGCTTCTGTAACACATGCTGCTGTTTCGTTACAGCGAATTAGCTCCTAACAACAGACGTGTTCAGCGTGCGACCCGATTGAGAAGCGGTGAATCAGAACGTCGTGCATCATATGCCCATTTGTGAAAGGGCTGCGGTTCACTAGGCGCACGAGGGGCGCCATGTATTTCTGATGCAACGTGCATATCAGTAATCGTTTAAAATGTTTCATCACGTTTGTTGTGTCTTTATCGGTCTGCTACAGCACTTGCCAGTTTTGAACACTCAGACTGCCGTAGCACCTCTTGGCCAGTGCGGATTCTCTGCGCACTAAGCAATGATTTAAAGTTGCACGTTGCGTGAGTGGACGCCGTGCCTTATTCCTGCGGCACTTCGTTTTCGGCGACAAGATCGTGCACATTGTGCGTGCCAAGTCACAGTGAAACGTGCAAGAGATTACAAACATGCATATTTTCACATGCCTTGTACTATATGAGAATTGGCTAGTGCAAAAATATAACGTAATAAATTACGCACTATCGACTACTTCGTAGATTTTATACACTATCATATCATTCCCGCATAACACGCAATGAGCTGCAGCAGCGTAAAAAAATGGGTGAGATAGTTAAGCTTCATGATGCAAAAACCCAGTGCAAAATACGACATCATAAAACACGCAATGGTTTGACTGTATGGTTTGCGCAAACTGCAGTGGCTGTGGGCAGAAACTGCGGCTCCACAGGCGTTGTTAGTGTCTGCTCATGTACTGGGCGTTGCCTTAATTGCCTGCGACTCCTTCAAATATGTCCTGTAAGGCACTGCTCTCCCAGGCGTCATCGTTGTTCTAATATGTTTTAATAAACATTAGTGGCTGTAGCATCCTTATATATCGTTCACAGTCTTCATAATCGTGAACAATGAACTGAAATTATCAGATGCTCGTTTTTTTATTTTGCAATATACCGAAAGTGCAATCGCTGTTTTGGCTCTACCAAACATGAAACGACATGGAACGGGCTTCTGCTACTAAAATCACGACGCGTGTAATTGCAGCTTTAATTATAAAACGCGATCGCATGGCCGTTTGACGTTGTTGCACTGTTTTCACGAGGACGTTAAAGGGGAGACGCTGTGGTGTTCGTGCTTGTGTACGCATAGTTCGACAAATGTATTGGATGCTTCGGAAACGCTGCTGCAAAGTAAGAGCTACAGTATTTTATGAACGTGCACCATTAGTTCATAGCATACTAGGTCTTCGGAGGCCCCCACTCTGGAGGAAGGTTCGTGAAATAAAAAAAAATTGTCATCTTCTCAGTGAGTAGCACGACCGTACTAAGAGGCATGAACGTATATATAATTCAAGTAACGTTGGCCAAAACGAAGCGTATACTTCTGTTCCACGCATTTGGATCACGCAAGTAGCCAGTTTAGGTCATTCAAATTTAGAGAAACGTTTCGTGATTGCAATCGCTTGCATTTCGCTGTAACGTCTAGAAGTCATCCCGCCTAGCACCTCAGCATCATGACTATCTTTCTCTATTTTCCACACGGCATTGTGTCTGAGCTCATGGAGGCAAAAGGCAGCTTTTGCAACCATATAAAGGCAACAGTGGTCTATATACCAAGCCTCTAAGGCTGCGATGCTACCAAAAATCTTGATGCAACCATTTCGACTAACTTCTAGTTTTAGTTTTGTTGTCTCCGTATACCAGCAGCGACGTTAAGGCAGGCGATTGCCTGTTGGTCAGAGCTGGGTCCAGGGAGTTCAGGAGTTAGGTAGAACTTCATTTGCTCATTGTCACCACATAAACTATGACGAGACACGGAGAGAGTCACTTTTTACAACTGTGTCAGAACATTCCTCCGAGTGACACCCCAATAACGAAAAACGTGAATGAAAAACTAACTTCCCGAATGCTAGAGAGGAAAAGTACTAAATCAACAATGGAAGAAATGCATAGCGATAAACCAGGTTAACAGTATTCTTTGCTACTGTGCACGGGCAGATGGGGTAATCGTAAGGAAAATGAGGAGAAAAGAAGAAAAACAAGGCGGTCATGTGTAATACTTGACGGGTAATGACATTTTCAATGACTTCGACGTTTGACTTCATTCAAGAGTTCATTTTGTGAGGCTGTGTGCAGGACGTTATTAAGACACGCACGCTAACGCCCACAATAGACCCCGGGTATTCTAAAAGTTTCCAGATAATAGCGCTCCGCCTCTCTGAGAAGTGTTACACTACCGAACGAGTGCCGCCTTCCCTTCTACCTTTGATTTGAAGGTAAGTGCGGGACGTTTGTGAAGGGAGTACTCGCTTGAGTGTGGGTGTTGGCAATGAATTTTCAAGTGGCCGTGGCAAGAGCTTCATCCCAACAAGGATATGAGAATGTATCATTTGCGCTGCGCGTGGTATACCTCTGCGTAACTTGATGGCACTCACTCGTGCGGAATAATAATGGCGGCAACATCTGTAGAACATAATCATCTAACTTTGTTTCGCGCCATGTTTACACGTTGGAACGCGGAAACATGTTCAGGAGGGTGTAGCTGCGTGCTTTGTGTCTGCGCGAAGAAAGGGCGCTGCCTGATTTCTCTGTCCAGCGGCTACATGTTCGTAGTGTACTGGTGTTTACGTAGCATCTGTATTCTCGAATATGGCAGTTCTATTTAGAGCGTGGCAGTTGGCGAAAAACTTCCCGCTGTCTGCATTTTGGTGAACTCTTCTGTTACGTATGGAAATTTCGTTTGTGTGAATGTTTATGTCGTGTGAACTCCTATAGGGAGTAATCGTTTGTTTCCAACAAAGTAATGAATCTACAGCTGGGTGAGTGTTCATCCACGCACCTACTTTTATATTTGCGTGATTTATCAGCACTATACGTTGATAACGATTACGCAAGACAGGGGTATCAACCTCACCTACACTAGTGGACCACAGCCACGAAAACTTGCTCCGGAAGGGCCACGGTAGCGAAGATTGCAGAAGCAAGGGGTGTGGGTGGGAGAGTCGTCTGTGAATATTTCAGCTAACGTTGCCTTCCGAGAGGCCTTCCATATATCATCACATTTATCATATAGTGATCATTTCTGAAAAAAATTTATTCCAGGAAATGAGCAAAATAACGACACCATTCTCTATCTCCAAAATGACCAAAATTTCGATGCCGACTTTGAGTTTAATTTCACGGTTATGTGTCAAGACGTTAAAACGCAGGGGTGCGTGCCTCACGAAAAAATAAACATGCTTAAGACCAGTCATGCATGGTTTGTTCGTAAATGTACTTATTTATTTTATACATATATCGAATGAACAGAGTGATGAGTGAGCCACGGGCCACGTATTTCAGATTCTTAATTGGTGTAAGAGAAGGGGAGCCGCCAGTACCACCCGTTTGTGTGCCAAGCTGCCCTCCAATACAATTACTTGTAAAAAAAAAATTGCCCGCAGCTTCCCTCGGGGGAACACTGAGGAGGATGCGGACCATATAATTGGTTAACGGGGTGTTAAAGTGCGACTTACTTGGGTCGATGGCTAAATTGGTTAACGTGGTTGTGAAATGGGGTGTTAAATTGCGACTTACTTGGGTCGATGGCTAAATTGGTTAACGTGGTTGTAGGAGGGGGTGTTAAATGAGTGAACACGTACACACGTATGCGAAAGGGCGGCGCTGGTCGAAGGGACGTCGATCATTGTGTTTGTGGATTCGTTGGAATTCATTTCACCGCGACCTTGGACGTCGACGCGCCGTACAAACCAACCGACGAGCGGCAACTGAGCGAGCGAGCGCCGACCTTGAGTATATATACAGCACGACGGCGCATGCACTGTCAGCTGTTGAATGTTCTCGAAGCGCGACGCCACATGCGCGTCCACTGGAGAATCAGGAGAATTGTAGATGTCGAACGCGGTGTGTAGAGGAGGAAGGGTGCACAGATGGTGGAGGAGTGAAGCGCGCGCGGTGTGTAGAGGAGGAAGGGATGCACAGATGGTGGAAGAGTGGGCGACGGCGCGACGGCGCATGCGCGCGCGTCAGCTGTCGAATGTTTGAGAAGCGGTGCGGACGGCGCGGACGGCGCGGACGGCGCACTACAAGGCGCGAGTATAAGATGCTCCGCATCTAAAAGTAAGGTGCAGCGCGGGGACGTAGTTGTCAGTTCAACTTCATTCTTCAACACCCTAGGTGGCCTCCCCAACGTCTGTGAAGTACCTTAAGAAAATCTGCCTGAAAGGCCGACTATTTGAGTGGAAATAGTACCGAACGTGCATCTTGCCTCACCTCAGCCCTCGTGCTAACATTATTTATATTATTATTATTATTATTATTATTATTATTATTATTATTATAGTAGTAGTAGTAGTAGTAGTAGTAGTAGTAGAAGTAGTAGTATATACATAATTAAAGGCAGTAAAAACTGGCTATCCAGCATACAAAACCTCGGTTTTTCAGGCGCATCTATCAAATAGACAAAAAAATTATGGCAGCTTCGCACTTGTAGTGGCAAGCCTAAAAGAAGAGCCAATATGAATGGCTTTCCTTGTTGTCTTCTCTCTTTCTTTCTTTCTTTCTTTCTTTCTTTCTTTCTTTCTTTCTTTCTTTCTTTCTTTCTTTCTTTCTTTCTTTCCCTTCTCTTTCTTGGCCTTTCCGTCTTTATTTCTCTTTTGCTTTTTCTCTCTCTATCTCTGTTTCTCTGCCTTTCCTTATTTGTTTTTCTTTATCCTCCTTTCATTTTCTAAGTCTCTCATCATGAGACTGTGGTTTTTCAACGTTCAACCACATCAATTATTATTATTTCTCTTCATGTCTTGTTGTGTTTTTTTCTATTTTCAGTTTCTTTTTTGATTCTCTTTCTTTCTCTTTTTTTTCTTCTTCTCTTGGTCTTCCTCGCTGTTTTTATAACTCTGTTTTGTGTCTGTTTTTTCTTTGTGTTTTTTCTACGTCTCTTACGCTCTCTCTATCTTTTCATGACTATTTCCTCTATTTGTACCTGTCACTTTTTTTGTGTCTCTCTATTTATAGTTTCCCTTCCTTTTTACAAATATATCTTTATTTTTTTTTCAGTTTCTCAAGGTTCCCGGGCTCTACTTCGCCGAGTGGAGAGTTCGTTTAGCGCTAGCATTTCATCGGCCTTGATGAACCTTGCCCAATTTCTGTGGCGCATACCAACCTGTGGTTTACTTTAGAGACCATACTTTTCAAGGCAGGCATAACCAGAAAAAGCGAAGGTAAGTAATACCTTGTTTCCTAATTTATTACCTCATTTCCTAAAAGCTCATTGAGCTTCACCCGCCGCGTTTTCAGTACACATTGTGTTTGTTAATTTTTACCATGACATAGGCGTCGAGAATAATGAGTGACCACTCGCAAAATGGCTTGTTTTTTTCACGAGTAAAGAACTGTTTGTCGTCAACACATTCAAGGAAAAATACGCACGCAACGCAAAACTGCACCACGAAATTTGGATAAAAAACACGCGTCTCTAAAATACTCCCACCAGGGAAAAAAAGTAAGCTTGCCTCCTCAGTTTACCCACCCCTATTTCACAACAACAATATTGGGAAAATGATTCAGCCTTGGCGCCAACTTCACTGGGCGCTGCACTCGCTTTCTTCGGTGGCCGCTGCAACCCCTGATTATGCCCCGTGTATTTGTTGTCTCTTCTCATTCTCTTCTCTTCCCTTGTTAGCCGTCTTTTTTCCTTGTCCGCGTGCTCAAACGGATCGCAAACGACGTGACATCCGGTCCACTTCCACTTTTTCTTTATTTTACTCTCAATAATACCGTCGCCAGACGCGGCCAAGTGCGCCAAGAGCAAACCGGAGACTGCTAGACCCCTTCGCCGCAACGCTATAAGCCTTACGCTAATAATGCACGAAAATGTTAGAGAGGAAGGGAAGAGAATACGTCGAACTAGACAAGAGAGAGTCGGAGTGAAATGATATGACTTGACACCGAGAACATTTCCCAACGTGCGCCACGCCATGGACCCAGCTACTCGTAGGACCGTTTCGGTCGCCGTTTGCAAACGAAAGTAAACGGCTTATTCTAAAGGAAAACTATGAGCGTCGAGTAAAGTGGGAAAATTATTTGGAGCTGACTAAATTGCGGGCACTTTAGCGAGCACAAGCACAATTGAGTCGAGACTTTTTGTGCGCTGTGTCCTATACTGTTCGAATGAGAGGAAATTTTAGGGCGCAAATTTTTCCACTGTAGTAGCCGTGAGCACGTTTGCCGTTTTTTTTTTTTTGCAGTACAAGTTTCCCAAGTGAGTTCGGTTTCGGATCATGGCTCTGTGGGCCTAATTGTGAGGCATACATCGGCAGTACGTCGAACTATGCATATTGCCTTTCTTCTGAAGCATGAATGCGGGCTAACACTTTGAAGCTTATATTCCTGTATCATGGCTATCATTAAACAACTCGACGGAATACAAAATATCTGCGCAGGTTTTATGAAATCAGATTAAAACCGCTACTGAGTAATGTACAACTACGCAATGTCATAATTTAATAACTGTCGGCATGTGATATCGATAGCTATCGTGCCTTTGCTTTTGTTTTGCTTTTCACCGGGACATTGAGCATGTAATACTTTTCAATCACTTTGGGGAAACACGCTGGCATATAGGTCTCCTCATGTGTCCACCATGCGCATAAGGTTCATATGCCAAGACGGAAAATGAAAAACTATGCATACATATATTCTGAACCTCATTTTTTTTGGTGCGGGGGGCATGCATTATTAAAATTGCCTTCCTAAAACAATGGCCTTTGTTCACTGAAAACCCCTATCCTCTAATTGTCAAAATTTAACGAGCCATAGTGCATTTTGGTGATGGCTAGAAGCCTGTTGCAAAAACCACTTGGGAGTCATAATATATGTGAATTGAATCCCTTGTTATCAAAAATGCCCCCTCTCATTTTCGGAACACACTAGTAGAGTCTCCTTGGGGCGAGTGGCTTGCATTCTTGTTTCACAAAGCACTGTTTCAGTTTCTGTGCTATTCTTGTCTTGTTTTGTATTGTTGTTTACTTGTTTGCAATTTTATTCCAATACACTCTGTTTTTGCTTGCTCACCAGTGGCTGCTCCACTTTGCAATACTGTCAAGCATTGGAGGCATGGACATCAGCTGAAGGGAGCAACAGGCCACTTCTTCCCCTTAAGCCACCCAGAACTTGCCCCCTCTCTTCCCCCCCCCTCCTACACTTGTACTCGCCCCCTGCCCCAGCCGTGACGCAACATAAATGTGCACCCACGCCTCATCCCGCAAGACGAAATTCTGCCAACGCTCATCAGTGAGGGCCAAAAGTCACATGATCCCCTCATGCATCCGCCTCAGTATACTGGAGAACCAACGTAATCTGCCGATTTTTCTCCTAGTCGCTGTATTCAGCCTCCCAAGGCATCCTCCAAAAGCTTTCTGCGACTAACGGGATTTCGTGATGCCCCCGAGATCGGCGGAGGCATTATAACCTTTCTGCACGTCACCTTGCTTTGCACTGCCTACACGATGAGGCCACCTTTGACCAAGCAATGGTTTCATGTGAAGTCCCCTTGTGACGTCAAAATATATGGCGTTATGTGATGTCATCACGTCGGGCTTACTTGCATCCCTCATGTCAACGCCGATGCGAGACATCGGTCGATTTTCGCGTTTGATGAGGCATCTAAGGCTTGCGCCTTAATAAGGTTCGCTTCGTAATGCTGTCCAGCCCTGAGAGTGACAAGGTTCGCCATCATCCCCCCCCCTCCACGCCCTTGCACACAGACAGTCTCCCACATTCTCTTCTTAAACAGTAAGCCCTCCTATAACAATGGCGAAGTTTGTTCTTTTCTCGCTGTTATAGAACGAAATCGATGTATTGGTCAAAACGCATGTTTATAATGTATAGTTTCATGAACATTTCATAATACTTTTTTTTGCAAAGGAATGAGTGTTGGTGGCATGAGCAGGAATGAGCAGGAATGAGCAGGTGGTATTCTTTGACAGGATAGTGACCGCACCAGCTGGGGGAGGGAAGGAAAGGGGAGGAGGAGACTTGAAACTAAAACAAATGCCTTAAGAACAGGTCTCCCGTTTGAAGACATAGCGCTTAAGCTAACGTTGCTGTCATTGATTGAGCTCTCACTTAGCGCGAGCACAGGGCGAACCCTAATATGGAAACGCACGTAGCACCTGCTTCCAGCGAGTGGCCTCGACGAGCTGCAGGACAGCTTCAACCCGAATCCATTTTCGTAATGAGGGTGCACATACACGTTGATGGGACCAGCATGAATTGTTAATTCATACCGAGCAGGTTATATTATGCAAGAGAGAAGGAGAACTAGCGTCCGACTCCCATATGCACGCACCGATTCACTTACGTTAACGGGGGCACTGATTTTTAGGCTATAGTGTTTTCTCGCATGCCGTGCATATAAGTTCACAACACACCCATGGGATCGGTGGCTTCCTGTTCATGATACAAGCATGATAATCATGACATGTGTGTCATGTAAGAACATGACTACATACCACGCTCATGATGCACTCATGGCCGTTTTGCTAGCTTCACAAATACCGAATTTGGTGTCAAGCGACGTGAATGAATGACGAACACAAATGACAGGCACAAAGATGACATTCATAATATGGAAGTCATGTACGCAATAATTTACATGCCTCCCACTGCTGGTGCTGATACTGCAAGCATTAGTGGGGCCGTTGTTACGCGACTATAAACAACATACTTGTGTCTCATATACATACGTGACTGCACATAACATTTCTATTTGTGTTTACTGTGTACTACGTTCGTCCGCCTCGTAACGTTGTGCTGATAGTAAAGTTACATATAAACATTCCTCCTTCATGCTTCGCATATCATCGATTCTCAATCTACGTGGAATTTGCCAATTTTTAAGCCAGTGTTGAAAGTGGAGTGGCATGACATTGATTGTCATAATGCAGTTGGATAAATGATTATGTGAATTGAAAAAACTGGCAGTTCATCATATGTGAAGCATGTATAAGGAAGCTTGATATGTCACTTTAAAACAAGCACAATGTTATGAGGCATACGTAAATTAAGCCGTACATGACTTCCATATCATGAGTATCATGTTTAAGTGTGTCATTTACCTTCGTCGTTTATTGCCGTCATGTGATACCAAATTTGGTATATTTTGAGCTCACGAAACGGTCCGGAGCACGTAATGAGCGCAGCATGAAGTCATCTTTTAGATGCCTCACATATCAAGATTATCATGTTTGGGCGTGTCATTTACCTTTGTCGTCTATTCATGTCACGTAACACCAAATCGGCTATATGGGAAGCTAGCGAAATGTCCGTGAGGGCATCCTCAGCGTTGCACGTACTCATGTACTCATCACACCCATTTCATGATTATCATGTTTGCACCCGTCATATACCTTCACCATTCATTCACGTCCCGTATTACCAAATTTGGTATATGTGAAGCTAACGAAATGACCCTGAGCACACCATGAGGGGGGCGTGTAGTCATGACTTACTTGACATGCATGTCATGATTTCCACGTTAGGGTCAGTCACTTATGTTCGCCATGCAGTCATGTCATATCATAGCAGTTTTGCAATATGTCATGTGAACGAAACTGCTGCAATAGCAGTAAGATCATGAAAGGTAAATCATCGCATACATGTCATTATTTTGATGCTACGACTACTCAGTTGTGCTCGTCATACAGTCATGAGGTGGGATACCAATTTTAGCATAGATACCTTTATCGAAATGGTCAGGAAGAGCTGAAAGACATAGGCGGCTAGATAGATAGATAGACAGATAGATAGATAGATAGATAGATAGACAGATAGATAGATAGATAGATAGATAGATAGATAGATAGATAGATAGATAGATAGATAGATACATAGATAGATAGATATGTGCGGTTTAACGTCCCAAAACCACCATATGATTATGAGAGACACCGTAGTGGAGGGCTCCGGAAATTTCGACTACCTGGGGTTCTTTAACGTGCACCCAAATCTGAGCACACGGGCCTACAACATTTCCGCCTCCATCGTAAATGCAGCCGCCGCAGCCGGGATTTGATCCCGTGACCTGTGGGTCAGCAGCCGAGTACGTTAGCCACTAGACCACCACGACGGGGCAATAGATAGATAGATAGATAGATAGATAGATAGATAAATAGATAGATAGATAGATAGATAGATAGATAGATAGCATGCAACATAGATATTAGGAACTCCAGAAGCAGTAAGGAGGTGAAAAGTGATGGTGCTCGCGAGGATGGTATCCCTGGACAATGCTTCATAAATCCACTACATAAATCAACGGATGGCGCCTAACTTCAATTGGCATTAACCCGACGTGACGGCCATACAGAGAAGTACATATTGATATAAACCTAGCTGACATATGAGCGGTCAGAAAACGACAGAGGAAGTGGTCTGTCGGTCGTGCCTGCATGCTATCCTCCAACTTAGTGGATGCTATACGCATCAGTGTGAATATAGATTCTGAATAGACACACCTCGTGTCATTTTTACGTAACATTTTTGTGGTGGTGGTGGTGGGTACTTTTTTGTCTTCACCAAGAAGCTCCGCAATGGCCGCATCATCATAAGGTTCAACTATGTCACAGGTTGAACCACCATCGTCCTTACCACCTGCCCCTTCCGTGACTTCTACGTACGTCGTTCTACCTCATGCTCGTGATCCCAGGTGCATTTTCCGGTCAGGAAGGCGTTAACGTCGACAAATGAATCAACTGGTATAAACGGGTCAGCGCAAGCTATAGGTGGGACCCGACTCTTATGCTTGCCAAGGTGCTTTTTTACCTTGATGGCCCACCGCGGCTGTGGTTCGAGACGCAAGAAGCGGATATTACAAGCTGAGACTCCTTTAAAGAGAAGATCCGTGACCTTTTTGGCGACACCGTTGGGTGGAAGATTGCAGCGCGCAATCAACTGGCGGCTCGTGCACAGGCGTCGACGGAGTCATACGTCGCGTACATTCAAGACGCCATCGTCCTATGCCGCCAGATTGTCGAGCACATGAGTGGGTCTGAGAAAGTGGCCCATGTGCTGAAAGGCATAGCAGATGACGCCTTTAATTTTCTAGTGTACAACAACGTTGCCACCGTCGACGCCATCATTAAAGAGTGCCGGCGGTTCGAAGAAGCCAAGACCCGCCGTATTACTCAGCGATTCACCCGGCTGCCCAACACGGCCGCTACCTCATCGTGTGAAGCCGCCCGCCAGTGCCCCACGTATGACAACGTCACACGCATTGTTCGTCGGGAAATCGAAGCTGCCTGTCCGGCTCCTCTTCAGCCACCTGTTTTCGCAACGCTCGCCTCTGACCAACAACAGCCGTCAGTGGCGTTAATACAAGCTGTGGTGAGGCAGGAGTTTGCGAACCTCAGCCTTCCATCAGCATGTCCCTTGCCTTGCCCTGAAGTCCCGTCCTACTCTCGTGGACACGCTCGCTGTTCACCTCCAACAATGCCCTTCTGTAACCCTTTGGAATGGCGAACACCCGACGTCCAGCCTATTTGTTTTTCCTGCCACCAGCCTGGGCACGTTTCTCGCTATTGCCGCCGCCGTTGGTCAAACCAACCACGTCAGACTTTCTCTACCTTGGCGCTCATGCATCCGACGACCCTTCGACGTTCAGTCGCCGTACCCTTCAATTTCTATTCACCGTCATCTTACGAGCCTTCCACTGACGCCCCTTTGCCCGGTCGCCGCTACCCTGACGCCCCTTCGTCCGGTCGCCGCAGCTCTCGCTCCCCGTCGCCACTACGTCGCCAATCCCGCTCTCCGCCACCTCGGCGCTTTTCTTCGCCAAGCTTCTCTGGACGATCGCAGCAGGAAAACCAGATATTGCAGCCTATAGAGGTGAAGCTGCAATATCAATGACGGCCTAAATCCTCCACTGACGCTTCCCCCACACCAAAGCCTGCTTGAAGTACAAGTCAACCATGTTCCTGTGACCGCGCTCATTGACACAGGTGCGCACGTGTCTATTATAATGAGCGCTTGTATACGCCGCTGCTTGGAAAAGATTATGATGCCGTCTACGACGCAGGCAATACGTGTTGCCGATGGCGGTACTGTACAAGTAATCGTAATGTGCACTGCTCGTGTCAGCATTGCCGGTCGTCACGCAGAAGTTATTTTTGCCGTGCTAGCCTGTTGCCCTCATGACCTTATACTTGGCCTTGATTTGCTTTCGACACACTCGGCCTTAATTGACTGTTCGTCTGGTACCCTCAGCCTCGATCTTCTAATCTTTGCTGACTACTCTGCAAAGCCCACCAGCTGCTTGAGCCCAACCACTTTCGTTCGCCTGATTATATCGTTACGCCGATTACTGACGTTCCGCTGACGCGCAGTGTTACTGTGCCCCATACCATCGCGACCATAGCGGATAACTGTGTGTTTCTTCCGCTCCTTAACTTTGGTTTCACCCCTCAAGTGTTGTCCTGCCCAGCTAACTGCCATAACAGAGGACGATATCAGTGTTGTCACTGTATCTGCTCCTGATCGAAGCGCAGTCTCACGGTCACCCAGCTCAGACGATGCTATCTTTCGAAACATGATTGGATCGGAGCTTTCGCCTCACCAGGCCGACGCTCTCTGCCAGGTTTTGACCTCATACAGTGACATTTTAGACACCGACTATCGTCCCTTGGGCCAGACTTAATTGGCACTCACCGAATCAACACTGGTGACTCTGCGCCCATTCACCGGCGGCCGTACTGCGCGTCAGCGTCCGAGCGAGAAGTGATTGAAAAAGAAGTGGCCAAAAAGCTTACGAAAAACCTAATCGAACCATCATCGAGCCCGTGGGCATTTCACGTGAATTCAAAGTTGGTAGAGAAGGAAGACGGCTTATGGCGTTTCTGCGTTGATTATCGCCACCTCAACAAAATTACCAAAAAAGACGTGTACCTTCTACCACGCGCTGACGATGCCCTCGATCGCCTCCATGGCACCACCTTCTTTTCATCTCTCGACCTCCGATCTGGCTACTGGCAGATTGCTGTAGATGACTAGGACCGAGAAAAGACCGCCTTCGTTGCCCCTGATGGTCTTTACCGATTCAAGGTCATGCCCTTCGGTCTCTGTAACGGTCCAGCAAACTTCGAGAGAATGATGGACACGCTCTTACAAGGATTTAAATGGTCGAAATGTTTGTCTTACCTGGATGACGTGATCATTTTCTCACCTACCTTCGCAACCCACCTTGAACGCCTTTCGACCATTCTACCCATATTTCGACGGGCCGGCCTGCAGCTCAATTCCTCTAGGTGACACTTCGGTCTTTGACAGATTACCGTGTTGAGTCACCTTGTTGACGCTACCGGCGTACGACCAGACCCGGCGAAAGTACGCGCTGTAGCAAATTTCCCAGTCCCACGCTCTGCCCATGATGTTCGCAGTTTCGTGGGCCTCAGCTCCTTCTTTCACAGGCTCATGAAAAACTTTGCGGCACTCGCACGGCCACTCTACGACCTTCTCAAACAAGACGTCCCATTTTGTTGGGGCCCTCTTCAAGCTGACGCCTTCTCTCAGCTAATCATCGCTCTAACGACACCTCCTATTCTTGCACATTTTGACCCCGATGCTCCCACAGAAGCGCGAGCAGACGCGAGTGGTCACAGAATTGGTGCAGTTTTGGAGCAAATTCAGCGGGGCAACGACAGTGTAATCGCGTATGCAAGCCGTCTGTTTTCAAAGTCTGAACGCAATTACTCTATAACAGAACGGGAATGTCTCGCCCTTGTCTGGGCGGTTTCGAAATTCCGTCCTTACTTGTATGGCCGCCCTTTCCGTGTCATCACAGATCATCACGTGCTGTGTTGGCTTTCTTTCCTGTAGGACCCCACTGGACGACTTGGCCGTTGGGCATAAAGCCTTCAGGAGTATTTCTACTCGGTTGCTTATAAGCCTGGACGTCTTCATCTGGACGCCGATTGCTTATCCCGCTACCCTGTTGATCAGCCCGATGAATCAGACGTCGAGCCTAGCCTCAGCGTCATGTCAATGTCTCAGTTTCTTTAGATTGGTGATGAACATCGTGATGCTTCCCTGCGACAACTTATTGACCGTCTTGAATCTGCTCCGAACACGCGTCGCTTCGCATGTACGTCTTCTTGAATGGCACGCTCTACCGTCGTAGCCTCCAGCCAGATGGCTCTTTTTTTTCGTGCCTAAACATTTCCGTTCAACCGTGCTGCACGAGCTTCACGATGAACCAACTGCTGGTCATCTGGGTGTATCTCGGACGTACGACCGTGTGCGTCGCCGCTTCTTTTGACGCGGTCTCGCCAGGTCTGTTCGCCGTTATGTGTCCTCCTGCGATAAATGCCAACGTAGAAAGCGACCTACTGCACCCCCGGCTGGACTTATTTATTCAACCGATCTTCATCCCAACCAAACGTTTCTTCTGTGTTGGTATGGTTCTTCTCGGTCCTTTTCCTGAGTCGAAATCGGGCAGCAAGTGGGTCGCCGTCTCTATAGACTACGCGACTAGGTATGTCATCACTCAAGCGCTCCCCACCAGCACCGCTGCTGACGTCATGGACTTTTTGCTCCACGATGTCATCCTACACCATGACACTCCTTGCCAATTACTCACGGATCGCGGCCGTGCACTTTTGTCCCGAGTAATCGACGGTCTTCTGTGCTCTTCCTCGAGGCAGCACAAGTTGACCACTTCTTACCATCCCCCAAACAAACGGCCTTACCGAATGCCTAAATCGCAACCTGATGGACATGCTCGTGATGTATGTGTCCTCCGACCACCATGACTGGGACCTGACGCTACCTCACGTGACCTTCGCGCGCAATTCTTCGCGCCACGACACCAATGGTTATTCACCCTTTTATTTGCTCTATGGCCGCGATCCGACGTTACTACTCCACACCCTACTTCTAACCACTGCCGTCAACCGAATATGCACGCGACGCTATTGCTCGTGCCGACCCACGCACGTCAGATCGCCAGCTCTTGATTTTCGGCTTCGCAAGCCACCCAGAACGCCGTCTACGACAGCCGGCATGCTGACGTTCACTTCTCACCCGGTTCTCTTGTTCTCCTGTGGTGCCCAGTTCGTCGAGTTGGCTTATCAGATAGTTGTTGTCTCGCTACATGGGTCCTTACCGTATCATCCGCCAGGTAACCGACGTCACCTATGAGATCATTCCTGCATCTGAGACCACAAGCCTGCCTGCAACCGCACCCAGTGATGTTGTGCACGTCAGCAGGCTAAAACCTTACCACCTGCCTACTGAAGACCGTCATTAATATGCACCGAGACGGCGCTTTTACCGCCGGAGGGAAGGGGGTGATTCTAAGTAGCTGGCATATCAGCGGCCAGAAGACGACAACGAGCAAGTGGTCTGTCGGTTGTGCATGCTGTCCTCCATCTTAGTCGATGTTATACGCATCAGCGTGAATATAGATTCTGAACAGACCCGCCTCGTGTCATTTTTACGTAACAATACGTATCGTTCAAAAAAAATTAGACAGGCCGCACTGCAATCATAATTGACGTCTCACGAACATTAAGGTGTATGTGAAAAGTAGTTTCGAGAACTGACGTGGCTATGTGGTAGAGTTCTTGATTGCCGTGCGAAATGCTTAGGTTCAATTCATACTGGGAACCTGACAATTATTATTTGCAGTCATAACGTCATCGCTGCTGATACCAACTTTTTCTTATAGCTCATGCGTTAATACACCCATGCCTCTACTCACCGTTCTTAGGTATAGATATAAACTGTCGGTCACCTGTGGCACATACTCGCATATGTGTAGCACATAACCGCTAGAATGCCTATAGAATTACAGATTGCCTATAGAATGCCTATTATATAATAAAATTATGACAGAATGATAGAATAATATTATGATATATTGATAAAATGACTATATATTGGCTATACCCATTTAATGTCAATGCGGTGCAATGCCTTCTGCGCAATGCTTTGTTATTGCTAAGCTCACTCTGTAAGATTTCTTTTATTATTATTTTGCTCTTGCTTGTCCGCTCTTGCTTGTGAATAAGATACGCCTGAAAACAAATAGGAGAGCCCGGTTGAGGTTCTCTAGACGCTTCGTCGAACATACTTGGAGAAAGCTGCAGTTGAGGATAAAGTACGATTTGGGATGATGTATAAAATGATAACCTTAGACATCTCGAACGTTATATCGTTATATGAGAATCATCTGCATTTTCATGCACGGAATCACATGACGATCCGTGTGTATGTAGACAGCATGGTTCCATGATGTCACCTGTATAAATTAGCGGCTTCCGCAATGCCTACCACATCTGCTGCCATGATCTTCTTATTGATTGGAATGACATGTGTTTCAGGTAGTGTGTGTACTGTTCACATACGCGACAGAGGTAGAACTATGGTTCTTCGGCTGCATCTATGTGGAAGATCGGTGCGTGATGGTGGTTTACACTGTGTTTACCGTTTTTTTTTAATTTTTTGCGCGCCCTCATTACACATCATTTGAAAGATAACATTCGGCACAACGACAGTAAGCATTATATGAAGATGTGTGTTCGATCGCGGCATTGATTTCAAGCATTATACCTAAATAATGAATGCTCTGGAATTTTTCCGAGAACAGGGCACTAGCGAAAAGTTCAGTAAGAAGCGAGTCTTAAGCTAGTCCAACGCGCCACGCATCTGTGTTAGCTGGTTGGGCATGGTAATATCTCTGGCCTCTGTTAAAATATTGTCATTATTAAATGCGAAGCATTTCCTAGCGAAATTCGGCGACTTTTAATCTATCTATCTATCTATCTATCTATCTATCTATCTATCTATCTATCTATCTATCTATCTATCTATCTATCTATCTATCTATCTATCTATCTATCTATCTATCTATCTATCTATCTATCTATCTATCGATCTATCTATCTATCTATCTATCTATCTATCTATCTATCTATCTATCTATCTATCTATCTATCTATCTATCTATCTATCTATCTATCTATCTATCTATCTATCTATCTATCTATCTATCTATCTATCTATCTATCTATCTATCTATCTATCTATCTATCTATCTATCTATCTATCTATCCGCGTAGGACATTTAGCTCTTCTGGCCTTTTTGATAATAGTATTGCATAACATGTGTAGAAAATCGAGCCTCTGGTTGAGAAGAAAAAGCGGCTTATTTACAATAAGCCGAAGCCCGACTCCGTAAGTTGCTGCTGTAGCGCGTGAATCCGAAGGCCAGAAGTCGTCGTCATCTTCGTCTTCAATATTTTTCCAACAAACTCCCCGCGTGCCGAAGTCCTCGAAAAAGTTTTTTCCAGTGATAGTATCTTGACCAGGTGCCGGGTGCCCCATCCAACTTCAACTGAGGTCGCCCATGATGCAGCTCGCGCACTTTCCGACCACGCCGCCACAGGGCAACCGCATCTCGCTGAGTTAGAGACCAATCGGGTTGCCCCCATTACGTACAATGACATAACAAAGTACTTTGGGAGTGTAGAAACACTCCTCCCGACTCTACCTCAAACAAGTGGAAGAGGTCCCTCAGGAATTCACTTTTCGCCGACCAGCAATGGACCGTAAAACAGACCCACGAAGCGGCTGCCAGGTACTCCCTGTTGGTCCCGACGTGGGAGACGTCCGCTACGCGCTAAGCGCGTCCTGCAGGACCAAACTAAAGTTTTTAAAGACTATAGTCTTTCTTTGGGACTTTCAACGCAAAAATTTTTCTTTCTGTCTGTCTGTCTCTACATTTGTCTGTTTGTCCACCCTTAACGGTTTTAGGTACTCTAAACAACAACAGCCGATACTCCAAACGGCCGACCCCAACCACGGCGGCCACCAATGTTGCTCAAGATTTAGTGTTCATACTTGTGCGATTGTTAATTAAAAAGCAATTATTGCGCATATGTGAGGCGCCATAACAAAACGTATACATTCTGTATGTGCGTCTTTCACTAGAAAAGGCATGCATAAGTAATTAAAAGGACCGTAGCTTTTATCACGCTGCGCTGACCATGCAAGGCTTGCACGAAAAGGCGAGTGTTTCCAACGCTTTGCTAAGACGACACGGTGGTGGCACCTATACCCACCGCCTTGCGTTCTACACCTTATCACCTCTGAGACGGCGCGCACGCCCGTCTCAGAGCCGCGTGCTTCATTTTCCAAGATAAGTGCCAGATAGCGCTCATGTCTCACGTGTGACGTGATTTGAAGCGCTCGTTCGCCTCCACTGCACGCTCGAGGCACTCTAACGCAGCGCCTCCAGAATATCATTCACCAATTTTCTTGCGCAGAACACCAAATAAATGGTTTTTTTCACTCTCTCCAGACGCAAAACTGTCGTCTTTCGACGACATTTGCAGATTAACATGCAGATACGTGGCTGATTTTTTTCATTCTATTCGATTTCACCTGGCCATGATCTAGCCTTGTCAGCCCCTTTTATATTAAGGTTAAGGCTCACTGAGACTCACTTTCCCACTTCGCTTTCGAAGCATGTCGTCGTAACGAAACTGTAGCACGGTTGGTAGACTTGGAGAAGATACAGCGTGGTGAACACTCATTCTGTTCACAAACAAGCCGTCTGAGTCCTGTCCACTATTCTCGGTTAGATGCTCCCCTTGTTAGCAAGTCACCACTCTTCTGTTCTCCGGCGTTCTGCTTCCTCTTAACCAAGGAAGACTTCAACCTACCACGTAGGTAGCGTAATCGACATGTGGTTGGCATGATGAAACGTTTCTTGTGAGCCCTTTGCTGAAAGAATTCCTTGGCGTTTCTGGCACTATACGATAATACGTCGGTGTCAGTGTGCCATAGCAGTCTCAAGGCATTTGGTACGTTTTCCCCATTAGTGAGATTGAACTGTGGATGTCGCCTAGGCTTCGTTTGATTATTATATGGATCTTCCAAAGCCCCATTGTATAACTTCACAGAGGCACATGATATCTCGTTGGCTTGTGACCGCTGTTGGGATGCGTCTTAGACTGAAGCAGCTTCTGGGTCTTTGTTGTGGGTGTTCTTACGTCCTCGGATTTTATTTTCATGACCTCTAATTCCGCGCAAATCTCTGTTGTCTGACGGTCTGTCCCTTCTGCTTGCAGTACGATGACCTCGTTGCAGCGCGTGGTGGTAGGGGAAGAGGCTACTGATCCGTGTAGCGCCTCACCTAAAGAGGTCTCGTCGGCCTTTTGTCCGTTTTCGAAATTGTTGGTAATTCCTTCGACAAATGATCAGTCATAGTCACTGCTGATCAAGATGTCAACAGTGTTTGGGCTCTCAGCTAGGTTGATGCCTGAAAAGTAAAGTCCTTGGTGTCCGAGCTTGTCGAGTAAATCTCTTGTCGGTCGTAGGATTGATTAATGGCTGATCTTCGTCGTGATGACAGCTTCTATCTGCTATGACTTGCAGCCACGCACTGAACTCAAAGTGACAAACATGCATGAGAAGGGCTTCTCGTCATATCGTCTTCCTAAATAGCCCACTGGAAGACTTTCATGACCGAGTAATCGGCAACGCAATTTTTCAGCCAGTCGCTTCGTCACGAAACTGCGCTGACTGCCTCCGTCGAATAAAACTCGAACAAGCACTTTGCTTTGTTCGCCGGCTGCCCAAACAACAGTCGTTTGTAGGTACATGCTCGATTTCGAGTTTTTTGTGTCAATTATTTAGAGTTGTACCGATTTTGATAACGTCTGGGAATCGGTATTAGATTTAATTATCCACGGCCCGCTCATTGTAAACACATGGCGTCGATAACATTTTGTACAATTGACCTTTCTCCTGCAATTTTGTGCCATATGATGTTTAAAGGAGCAGCAAAGCAGCAAACAACAGCTTTTAAGCACCTTTTTTTTCATGTAATGGTATTTGAAAGTCACACTACTCGGTATGATGCGTAGTTGCGTCACAGAAAAAGCAGGCTTTCTTCTGAGGAGCTGGTTTTACGGCTGAGGTCAAACACTGCATGGCTAATCGATGTCGCGAAGAAGATGCCATGCTATAGTGCGAGAATCTTCAACTTGGCTTTTTGACGCGTCCTCTCTCACAAAAACGTGCAGGGCTGTTTGATCTCGAGACTCGATTTCTGTTTGAACAAAAAAGGAGTAAGGACTTAATACTCCCCTTCTGGTGCCAGCTGTACTCTCCTTGCTGGCATGTGTTCTCTGTACGTTGGCGTGCGATGGTCTTGTTGAACTCGAGGACGATGTCGTGAGCAAGTGACTTGAGCAGGATGGGGTATAACATTGCGGAGTAACTGTCCTCCGATACTCGGAGAATCTTGAGAGCACGCGTCTGGGATTGGACCGTTTCATAAAGTCATCGAAGTCCTCGAAGATCATTGGAGGACGGCACGGGTCGCATGTCAATCAGTCGTTGCATGTGAACCTGAATGATGACGTTGGTCTTAGCGACGCGTTGTTTTAAAATGTCTAGGGCTTCTTAAAAGCAACTTGCCGTTGCTGGAAGTCCGGCGATAGCCGATGCCACGTCACCAGTCAGGAACGAACGTAGATAGGCGAACCGGTCTACGTCGGTGAGCCCACCATTCTTGTGGATCAGTTGACTGAACTGTTCTCCAAAGAGGCGTCTATTTGAAGGTTGGCCGTCGATCTCATGAGGTCGGTATTTGGAAGTTGGGTGGCGGGCTGGGGCGTGCGTGACACGGGTTCCGTAGGTGCTGCCGGTGGTAGTGCACGGTTACGGGAATATTGAAGTTCATGTAGCCTATACTTCAGCTTCGTTGACGTGGTTGGGGCTCAATCGTTGTATTCCACAACCCGGTCAAACCCTGTCTCCGCTTCCGTGATTGATAGCAGAGGGACGATGTCGAAGTCGGTGGCCTTCAAGTCGATTTGCAGCTGGTTGAGGCGTTCCTTGAGAATACAAAGCTCCTCTTCCGTGACGCTTTCTAGAGTGAGCATTGCTTCTGTCTCGTTCCTAATGCTTGTTAATTGAGCTCTCTCAGAATTTCGCTTCAGTTTGAGAGCTTCCATGTTGCGTCTACGCGTTGAGCAGCTGTAAGTCGGTTGGTCGAATCCGTAAGCGGGAAGACAATTAGCTTGGGTTAATCGACGTGGTTCGCTGTTCCAATAATTTTCGGCACCACTTGTGGAAAATAGAGCCTCCCGTTGAGAAGAAAAAGAGGTTTATTTGCAATAAACCACAGCCCGACTCCGTGGGTTGCTGTTCTAGCATGTTGTTGTTGTTGTTGTTGTTGTTGTTGTTGTTGTTGTTGTTGTTGTTTTCCTCTGCACATGGCTTGTACCCAATAGAGGGGATTGACCAATTATATGGTGAATTTGCCCGATACTTTCTGCATTGCTTCATTCTTAGAAACGTTAGTTATTTAATTATGATTTGAAGTGCCAATTGCGAATTTGAAAATATTTAGTGAGCCCACAGTTTAGCAAGAAAATTGTTTAGTCTCAATGATCTATTCCTGAACGGCGAATAAAACATACCTGTGGCTGTACCCCGGTGTAGAGGCTCCAAAAAAAAAAAAAAAAAAAGAAGAGCATGTTCTGATAATTGCGAGCTCAGTTTTTGAAGAGGTGGTGCTAGTATGCTTTTTCTAGTATGATTTTTTCGTAAGCCAAGCTTTCTTCAAGAGAATCAGTGATTTAATTTAACAACAAACCTATTCGCACAGGTGCCAAAAATGAATGAATACTTCGGTGATGACAGGAAACCAATGATTTCAAAAATTTCGGTATGGGTGAGCAACCGGATGGGTACAGAGAAGAGCACACAGATAACGAGTCAGTTGTAATTGCTGCGACTAGAATCGAAGTATTTATTCCGCGCAAAGCTAACATTATTGCTATAAATTCAGCCAGAAAGACAGAAAGAAAATCTGGTAAGCGAAGTGAAAATGACCAACAAAGTACAGAATAATAGATTCCGACACCTGATTTTTTATCTGAATGCGATGCGTCCGTTGCATTAATGACATTCGTCGGCAGAGTACTTAAATGTTCCTGAAATAAACCATTTAAAATGCCCGTAGGTAATAGCCTAGCGTGAGTTGGAAAGGTATGGTAAACAATTTCTGGAGAAATTCGTTGCACAGCTAAAGGAAGCAGATTACGAAGTTGTACATTTAGAGGCTGAAGTAACAATTCAACAAACATTATTGGTGGTTTGTGAAATCTGGACCAATTCACACAAAAAGGTCAGGATTGTAAATAATAAGAAGTTGATCAGGATTAAAGGTTGCTTGATATAATCGTTAAAAAGTCTGCACACTAAAAGTCTTAAAGCGACATAAAAGGGTCGGCATTCGTGCTTGAAGGTATAACACTGTATTTGCAGTATACTTTGGAAGTCGTAAGCAGAGCCGTTAAGCCTCTCTTTCCGATAGAACAAGCGGCCGAAGCTTGTAGGCTGGTGGACCAGAAAAAAGAACGCAGCTAAACTATAACACAAGTAGGACATACATTTTAAATATCATTAAAAGTGCTTTCCTTCTCATACATCCATTGCGCGTAGTCCTTTTGTCACGATGTAGTCAATGTGAGGGTGCCACTTGAGATGTTCATTATACATAACTCCAAGGTATTTCAATGACTAAACATGTGAGATATCTTCGAGATTATAATTAATAGATATGTGCACAGCATCTTGAGCAGAAAAAAACAATAGTACATTTTCTGCATTTATTGGTATTCAAGTTCAACATCAAACCATCCAGCCAATGTTCGAGTTCATTTAGGTATGTTTGCGAAATATTGTTAAGACACTGGATGTCATGTGCCCCGCCGCGGTTGTCTAGTGGCTAAAGTACTCGGCTGCTGACCCGCAGGTCGCGGGATCGAGTCCCGGCTGCGGCGACGGCATTTCCGATGGGGGCGGAAATGTTGTTGGCCCGTGTACTCAGATTTGGGTGCACGTTAAAGAACCCCAGGCGGTCTCAATTTCTGGAGCCCTCCACTACGGCGTCTCTCATAATCATATGGTGGTTTTTGGACGTTAAACCCCACATATCAATCAATCAATCAATCAATCAATCAATCAATCAATCAATCAACTGGATGTATTGTGGCATTGCAAAGAAAGCAATGTCATTGGCATAAACATAAATTTTCACATCTGACTTGACGGGGATGATAATAAGTAATATGTTGAATCATACGGGAAAAATTACTGACCCCTGAGGTACGCTTCGGGTTTGCTTGTGCTTACAAGAAGAGAAACTGGCTTAAAAAAATACAATTCTCTTCACTTAAAAATTCTTTTCCACTTAAAGATTCTGTCGCTACAATATAAGGTAAAAACCCATGACTCCATAGTTGATAAATCAAGATAGGTTACTCTACACTATTATATGTTTTACATATGTCTAACGTTACTAAAGCCGCATAGTGCTTTTTTAACGGGCAATGTGAGTACAACTTTGCAGATCTACATGTGTATGCCATATGGAACATGCAGATCTAGAACCAATTTGGGTAAAACCCAACAGTTGTTTCTCATTAATACACCTAATTATATGACCATGAAGTACCCTTTCAATACGTGTTACTACATTAGATGTTAAGGCTATTGGTCGTATGTCGTCTGTACTATAGCCTGACCCTTGTTTCTTAAGCAATAATATAACTTATGCAATCTTCCCTTCATAAGGTATCCATGCTCTTCTGAGGGAATAATTGACAAGACCTAAATGATCATTCGGATATTCCAGGTGTAGTATTTTTAGCATTGTATTTGTTATTCTATTGGGGTCTGGTGCTACATTTGGCAATCTTTCCATAGCCTGATTTAATTTGGAAGTCGATATTTTTGTGTAGTCAGAGAGGGCCGGTGCGTAAACAGAATGGGGAAGACGTATTGAAAACCCGATTTCTAATCCTTCAGCCAATTGATTTAATTATTCCTGTAGTTCTTATAAGGTGTGAACTACCATGTCAATGTTTCCTGGTATAGGGATCTTCTTGTTAACGCGAAAAATATTGAATAAAGCACGTTTGTTATTCGATTTCGACAGGTACTCGAAATGTTCTTTATCATATTACTTTTTTGATCGTGATACAGTGCATTTACATGTTGCCGCAATGAACTGATATTCCTTCCAATTTTGTGGACTCTGATTACATATAGGTATTTTCTATGCAGCCTTTTTTCTTCTATAGTCTCGTGTGCACTCAGTATTCCACCATCTTCTAGGTGGGGTACTTTTGGTTGACGCCGAAGCAATTACAAATTATGAAGTGTTTTTGGAGATTTCTAAAGCGGAACAGACATTTCTGCCAAAGTCTTCCTTTTGACCACGAGACACTGCCCTGATATTAGAACGCAAAGATACCTTAAATGTGTTATTGACTAATGTTTTCTCTATCCTTTCAAGAGATTTTATAGGACACGTGATTTAAAAGTATACAGGAAGATGGTCACCATTTTAAGAGAAATCAATTGTTTTACAAGGCTTTAATGAAACAATCGAGCTGCAAAACGTAATATCTAACACGAATCGTGTCCATCCACGAATAAATGTAGGTTGTCTCCTTTTTAGATACGTAAGGTTTTTATGAATAATCTAATCCCACAGAAGAGTGCCGGAAGAGTCTATTCGAAATTCCCACGAAGCACGATGTGAGTTGAAATCACCAGTCAGAAAAAAATTCATTCTTGCAACTAGCCAAGGCAGTATCTAATTGTTGATTATTATGCACACCCGTAGAAAAATATGCCTTTATAAGGGAAAAAAGCGGTGCCCTAGTAGACTCAGGTCCATCGCCAAAATTTAACAGTCTGAGGACATAAGCTGAAAAGCTATGCTCGCTGTGTGGCAAAATTTATTCGACACTAGTAAAACCAAACCACCTCCTAGTGATAGACGGTCTAGCCGAAATGCTGTAAAATTGTTGACATAATAATTCTTAGCAGGTTTAAGCCAGGTTTCTTGTAGTAATATGATAACGGGATATAATTGATTAATTAAACAAAGTAAGTCAGTAGAAGCAAAAATCAAAGACCTATAATTCTACTGTACTACTTTCAAGGTATCTATGTTGACGAACGAATCACTTCAGCAAAGGCCGCTTCTAAAACACTCTGTTTCATAAGGGAACAAGCATTAAAGTTGCGCTTTTTAGTTTTTGAACTTGGACAAGGAGATTTACAGGAGATACAGTGTGCTTCTGACGCCTGAAATCTTGACATTCGTCTATTTTATTCTGATCCACCTCGTGAGTGAGGTATAAAGTTCTGACAAGATTGGGGTTTCCTTTTTTCGGGGTGGCTGCTGTGGGGCTAAATTCAGCATCTCTTCCACTGCACAAGGTGTCGACTCGGCTATCGGTACTGCTACTGAAGAAACCAGCTGTGTCACTTGAGTGAGAAATGCACTCACTTATTCTCGTAACTATGTGTTCTAGCGCTTTAGACATTGCCTTTTCTACTGCTGTTTCAATAAAATTCAAAAGCTTCGTCCCACTTAGTGCTCGTGCCTCGAAGTGAGCCCGACATATCTAAAGGCCCTATCCTTCACAACTGTTATCCTTTCTCGCTGCGAGCAACGACGTATGCCCATGATTCCCAGCAGTTGGATTTCATTGAATCTTGCGGTGCAGTTCAAGTATTTAGTCGCATGATTTCCTGCACAGAGGCCGGACTTTTCGGTTTTGGCAGTGCACTCCTTCGATGGATGGGCATCGCCACAGATCCGGCAACGTGAATTTGATTTACAGCCCCCTAAACTGTGACCAAAACGCCAAAAGTTTTGACACTGGAGAGGACGAGAAGCAAGGCGCTTGACTCTGAAAATGAGTGGCGATATATTCAACTTTGATGGACAAGAAGTGCCGGCAAAGGCAGCAATAACCGACTCAGTGGGGACTTTCTCACCGTTAATTAAGCGGTTGCACCGGTACACAGCTATGATCCCCACATCGAACAGCTTTTCCGAAGTCTCAGCGGGTGTTAGTCTAGAGTCGCCTCCTCAAACAATTCCCTTAGTGCATGCTAAATGAGGCGGGATAAATGCACTCACTGAGACCGAAGCAAATGCTTTGCACTTTAGGATGTCAGTAACGCATGAATGATCTCAAAATGTGCACACAAAACCACCTTTCCTGAACTGACGAACATCACTTATCAGTTGTAAGTGCGGCGTCAAAGCCTGCAGCTCTGCCTGGATCGCATTTTGGGTTGTTGAGCCTAATAAATCCAGCACTCGAGGGCACCAGAGTGACAGGAATGCTGCCAACACCACTGCGGAAAAAATATTCCAATGTTAAGTCATCATCAGGCAAGGAGGCTGACAAAGGGCTGTGCCCTTGGCAAAGAGACAAATTAGGCATTATAACTGATTATATCACCTAAACAAGTAATATTCAACGTCAGTTAGTTTTAACAGGCCAAATTCACCCAAGACTCAGTCAAAACACCGTCTGAAGGAAACTACGTGGTCACATCTGAAGCAACGTGGTCACTTCCGAAGCAACTTCCGAAGGCCAGAAGTCATCGTCATCTTCGTCTTTAATCTTTTTCCAACAACATAACTGTATGACGAACATAATTGACTAGTCATAACATGAAAATCATGACAATTGGCATAAATGTCATAATTTACTCTTCATGGTCTTGCTACTCTTGCGGTGGTTTCGTTCACTTGGCATATTGCAAAACTGGTATGGTATACATGGCTGCATGGCGAACATAAGTGACAGACCCTAACGTGTAAATCACGACATGCATGCCGTGTAAGCCATGACTACACACCACCCTCCCGGTGCGCTGACGGTCGTTTTGCTAGTTTCAAATATACCAAGTTTGGTGTTACGGAACGTGAATGGATGACGCAGTTTTATGACTTGTGCGAACATAATAGTCATGAGATGCGTGCCTTGTACGAACATGACTGCATGCCACGCTCAGGATGCGCTCGCGGCCGTTTCGCTAGCTTCACATATACCAAATTTGGTATTACATAACGCGAATGAACCACGAAGGTAAGTGCAACGTTTAAACATGATAATGATTACATGCGTGTCATGTAAAACATGTCTCCAAGCTACGCTCTTTGCATGCGCGGCCATTTTGCTAACACCATATGTATCACATTTGGCAACACTTGACGTGAATAGAATACGAAGGTAAATGAGACGTTCAACACTGATACTCATAATATGCGTGTCATGTAAAACATCACTACATCCTAAGCTCATTGGGTGCTCGCGGGAGTTTTGATAGCTTCACATATACCAAGTTTGGTAATACGTGACGTGAATGGACAACGAACACAAATGTGAGGCGCAAACATGATAATCATAACATGTTAGACATGTATGGCATAATTTACGTCCACCTCGTAACGTTGTGTTGATTTTAAAGTGACATAAACCTTACTCATTCGTGCTTCGCATATCATCGATTCCAGCTTTACGTGAGATCTGCCAATGTTTTGTTCTGTAAATGTCTAAATAACCACATGATATTGAGTTGTTTAAGGTTCAGACATATTGTTAACGGGGTTTACTTTGTAAATTATCGCAATAAAGACAGTAGTGCAGACGGGAGAGATGTACAAAAAAAAAAGGCGATGACAGAATGGGGCTGCGGGAATGATTCGAGACTTGGGCATCGGGCAAGTTCTTACAAATTCGGAACTTATGAATTCTATATGGAAGCAAAACGTGTGTTCACATTAGTCTCCAGCGAGTGCCGAGACTGCACTTAACTTGCACAATATGCACCACTTGCCATTTTCTAGGACATGTGTTTAGTTGTTAGTTCGTTGTCTGTTTTTCTTCGTCGCAAACACTGTTCTCGTTTACTTTGATCACGTGTAAAAGTAAGCGTGGTATTGTCAGATATACAGATAAGGTTCCGCTATGGCTTTCGCCGAATTCAGAGATCATTGCTACAATAAAGGCACAGCCTGGATTCTTGATGTTTTTTGCACCCGCAACACAGATATTTCACGGCGTTATATTTTGCCACCCTGAATAGGGTCCGAATGAATATTATTTTCATTTGTGAAGTGATTCTTCAGGACGGCTCAAACACCACAGAACGTTGGCTCGGCTGTATGCGTCTACTCTGGTGTAAACGTTTAAGCACCTGCGTCGCAGTCGGGCGTTTGGGAACCAATGTGAAACAAAGTGGCAAAAAATCGTTGCAGAATGCGTGGCTGCTTACTTCAGCGCGAAATGGCATTCAGACATCCCCGTTCCACGTTTATCTTCGACGGCCACTTTTTCACGCTGATGACTACACGCCTTCATTCAGTTCGCTGCTGTGGCTAACGCTATAGAAACTCCAAGCCCTGTAGAAGGGCTTCCAGACTGACCTCTTTAAAATGACTCTGGCGAAGAACATATTATGGCCCTGATACGACCCACACAAAAGAAAGAAGCACTGGCAATAACATGAGCTGTGCTTGCAAAGTGGCACCAACGGATCTCTAAGTTCTACGCGTGACCAAGAACACGACCAGCAGAGATTCGTCTCGCGCATTTATTCTGGCGAAAACGAGAGTACTGAATCCTTTCTTAGAAGACACTTTCATACAGCCGTCGAGCGGTCTCTTGAGGGAACTGCGCGTGCAGGCATTTGTTATGGCGTACGCAGCCTTTTTGTTTATTCCATCTCTGGGACCTTCATTTTAGGGTGACAAACCATATTCTACGTTCTGGTTAACCTTCCTGCCTTTATTTTTTATTTGGTACTTTTTTTCTCTTTTCATATGGCAGATCGACACGCTGTTTGGTTAGTAATCTACGTCGCGCATGTTAAAGCCAAGCGTTGAAGACAGGCAGCACTTGGGCAACACCGCTGTGTGGTGTCGATGGCTTTTTGGTACTCAAAGACTCTTTCTAGTCTTTGAATACCGAGTCAACGATGCGAATGCGCACATGCGAGTTCGGGTTAGTAATTAACACTAAAATTGTTGTTTCAACATCCTCAAGTGATGCTTTCTTTTTTTTTTTGCAGAACATGTGGACCCAGAAGCATGTGGATTTGGCTGTAACAATTGAGCGATCGTATCATAATTATAAAAATGGGAGAAAATATCCATGCTCTTATTGTTTGTCATAACACGGCTTGTGCGCTACCAACATCTTTTCTGAGCTTGCCAAACTGTATAGTACGCAAACTTTCTGATAGGCATATCTATATAGGCGGCGAATGCTTCCAGATTTCATGTATACTCACAATACATGATACTACTATGATCTCCGTGTAGTCTCAGATAATATATGTAAGATAACTTGTATGAACTGGGAGAACATATGATATTTTTCCTTCGTATATTTAACCATGACTCAGTAATGTAAAGATTATTTCCGAGTGGACTCCGCCTCTACATCCTTATCGAAAGATGCCTATCTTGAGCGATGTATGATGATAAAATAATGCGTAATAATCGCGAAAAGAAAATCTATACATCGCAGCCCCACACATTTCGACAACCTCATCGACTGATTGCGCAATCAATAGGGCGTAATCTTTAAGAACATAAGCACGCCCTTCTCTATGAACATCTCTTATAGATCGATATCGGTATCTTTTCGCGTTTCCCGCAGGACAGGAAATGAAGTGGAGAGTCCATGCTAGGAAAGTGAGTGTAACGCCAATAGACTAGGAAGTGACCATTGGGCCCTATTGGTGCTCGGGGACAGCGCCATACATAGAAATTATATTGAGCATGGTTTTTCTGTGATAAGCACGAGTACTGTATGGCTGCTTTGTCTGTTTTGCTTTTTTTCTCTGACCATTCTTTGCGTACCCTAGTGCATGTCTCCGTCAATTGTTGAGGGCTGCCCAGCCGTAGGAACGCCGTATCTACAGCTTCGCGAAATGAGAAGGGGGACAGTATATGGGGGACCCGTATGGGGAAAGGTGGTGGCTGCATGCTTGCAAAGGGGGTATGTGGTGTGCGCTTCGCTTGAGGATTTAACAACTTCAGCTTTTTTTCCCTACTTTTTCTCGGTATTGTCCGCGGCATGTTATTTCTGTGCCGTTGCACTCGCCATTTATTAACGAAGAGACTCGCTTCCTAAAATGTCTGTGTGTGGCGGCCCGCGCGGACATGCCCGCCTTGGCGCACGCGAGCCAGACGAGGATTCGAGAAGGCAAAAGTGGAATACCGTGCTTCAGGAAGTGCGCTGAGTGAAGAGAGGAAGAAGGAGAAAGGAAAAATAGTAGAAATTAAACAGTAAACAACACGGCCTCAAAGCAACGTCGGTGCGCGCGTTCTAGCCCCTGACCTCTGCGTTGATGTTCGCTCGGGGAAAGAAGTGGTCTCAGTGTTATGCTTTGGCTACGGTTCCGGGCCTCGCTGTAGTGGAGTGAATAAAACACCGTCCGCATAGACGCGATGGCCGCGGGCGTTTGGACGGACTGCAAGAGTCGTGCTTCCGTCACTGGAAGGCACGCACCAGTGCTGCGGTGGGCGCCAGCAAATGTGTGGCCCACTGGACGCCGGCATTTCCTTGCTTCGGTGGTGGGACACAGTGAAAAAAAAAGAACGTGCTTTATTATAGGGCTTACAAAAGAAACCGAGAAACAAAGATGTAGAAAACGAACAAACAAATGGTGGCCATCGTGAGGCTAGGAACCAGACGCATGGCCCCCGGCTCCACGGGTTGGTACGTACTTCGGTAAACATTGGAAATAGCATGGCCAGATGTGTCAATGACATCGTGCCCAATCTGTGCTTCATTTTAGGCTATCGTCTCATAGTCGCACCATTGAGGTTTGAGGTTCGGCTTAAAGTACCTCTGGCGAGAAGTGCGTCACTCATACGTGCAAGTTTTAAACTCTACTTGACGCGCATATTGCATAGATTGAAGACTTCAATGATCTTCTGAGGGACTGCTTTTTCTGTAACCCAGGTGATGTTTTTTTACGTGCATCTAGTAAATTTTGTTCGTTTAGAAGCTTCTTAACTATTATATTATGCAGCTCTGGTATGTTTAACGCTTCCAGTGGACATTCAACTTAGATGACCATACATATATGTAGTTAGTAAAGCTGAAACCAGCTTACAGACGTTTACGAAAGCATAGAAGCCGATGAGACGAGCGTTCAAACCGCAGTATCCAGGAATAACACGGTACAGCATTTCTTGTCATGCGTGACAGATAGTTATTTACAGGCTTCTGATTAGCAACCTGTCCTAGGTTCCACTTGAGAGAGCTATAAAAATGACAAGCCGCCGAGTGGAACAATCATCGCCGAGCGTGTAGAATGTTCGACCACATCAGCACACATAGCCATGCCGTACTTCCGCAGGCATCACATCAAGAGTGACGATTTTGTTTTGTTTTCTGGTCGATCCGTTTTACCAAAGTGAAAATTTTGGTGACGTCACCAAAACGTCATGACTGCCACGGCGTTTTTTTCCGCAATCCGCTCGAAGTCGAGGCAAGCCGGGGCGAGGTCAAAAATGTCAACATCATGGCTGACGATATTGGATTAAGAGTTCTCTGAAAAATTTTAGGATATGACCATTGCGTCCTCCGTGGAACAAATGACCGTCGGCAAAAAGCTCGTTCCCTGTCGGAAGCGTCGTCATCGAGGTTTTCGCTTGATAAGATTTAATTGATTGATATGTGGGGTTTAACATTCCAAAACCATTATATGATTATGAGAGACGCCGTAGTGGAGGACTTCGGAAATTTTTACTACCTGGGGTTCTTTAACCTGCACCCAAATCTGAGCACACGGGCCTGCAGCATCTTCGTCTCCATCGAAAATGCAGCCGCCGCAGCCGGGATTTGATCCCGCGACCTGCGGGTCAGCAGCCGAGTACCTTAGCCACTAGACCACCGTGGCGGGGCTCACTTGATCAGACGTGTTTGCTATTTGTTTCGCGTCAATCTTCCGTGAACACCAACATGCGGTGGTCATTTCGATTGCAAAGCAGTTTGTGATTCTGGGAAATGATTTACACTCCAACGAAAAGTACGTGAAGACACCCCACGTTTGTTATAGGGCTAATAGTCCCAGTCACTCCTGAGAAATTAACCAAGTCGCTTCCGAAACTTCAGGTTTCTTCACGTACTTTTGTTTGGAGTTTAAATCATTTCCCAGTTTTCCTATACCCAACCACACAGACATCTGTCAAATGTTTACGTTCAAGTCAATCAGCCAAGACTTCGGCCACGATACCATACAGCTCGTCAAGTGCTACATACGCATTAAGGAAGGCATCTCAGTCTTCAAGACTCATCTCGACTTCACCCGCACCTGCAAAAAAAGGAAAGTGGTTCCTCAAACCTGCGCCTAAAACAACCTGTCTCTACCCCTGAAAAGCTTGGAAGTCGCCAAGAGAGCCGAACATCCACTGATCAACGCCCATCTTCATGAAATTATTGGCTTTCTACGGATAAAAGAATTGGACCTGTTCGTCACTCGTCCATGTCCCTGGGCTGATCTCTGCGGTCGACGCGTTTACGGACTCCGTTGCGGCGTCTACGGCGAAAAAGCGGTGGACCACGCAGGATAAGAAACTTTCCTACCTGGACCGGAGTTCCCCGAAAGCATCCAAAATACCAGGTTTGTCATCAATCTCTCATCTCGTCCACTCACTGAATGGAAAAAGTCTGTTCCAAAAAAGGGACATGCACGGCTATAGCGTATCAATGACGCCCCATCTACCGAAATTTGTCGCGGCTGCAGAGGAAGTCGTCCAGAGCGTCAGGCTCAGAATCAGAGAAAAAATTAGGCTGAAATTAGTTAGGGTCCTTTCAATATTAGCATTACAAAGAGAAAAGAACTTGACCGCAGAGAAGAACCAGGCACTTCGGGGACCCCGACGGGATCAGAGCATTGTCATTTTGCCCGCCGAGAAGGGCGATTCGATGGTGGTGTTGGACAGCGGGGACTACGATAGGAAGATTTCAGCTCTTTTGGAAGGGGATGCATACGCGCAGCTAGGAAAGGACCCAACGAAGCAAACCCAGACACAGCTTAACAAGCTACTCGCGGAAATTTTCAAGCATTACCCAGATTTAAGAACACTTTACCTGCGACTAATCTGCCATAACGAATTCGCATCGGGTTTTTATGGATTACCAAAAATTCACAAGCTTGACATCCCCCTCTGACCGATTGTAGACTTCGCTTCCTCTCCATGCCGAGCCCTTTCGAATTTTCTACACCAAATCTGTGCCCCCCCCCCCCCTTAACCAAGAAGACACTAACTCCTGTTCGTCACTCTGCAGCCACTTCATGCAGCTAGCGTCAGAGGTGAGCATCGATGATGATAAGAGTCTGGCCTCGTTCGACGTCGTTCCATTGGTCACCAATGTGCCAGTGCCCCTATAGCTGTGTCCTCTGCCCATGCTGCACTTGAGGGTGACGCAAGCCCGAGTGAAAGGGCTCCTTCGGCTGTTGGCGATCTCTGCCGTCTACTGAAATTCGACCTGTCTAGTACGTACTTCTCCTACAAAGGAACAATTTTCAAGCAGAACAGTGGAACCGCGATGGGAGCTTCCATCTCCGTCACGATGGGAAACCTGACCACATATATAGAGCACATAGAAGAGAAAGCACTCAGCTTCTCGCCGCGACCCAAGCTCGTTCTTCGTTATATGGACGTTTTTTTACGTCATGAAGATTTCAGAAATTGAAAACTTCAGAGAGCATCTAAATTCTGTGCACCCTGCCACACAGTTCACGGCCGAGTGTGAAAGCGACCGCTGCCTGCCCGTTCTCGACGTCCAGGTGGCAAAAAAGCGCAATGGACTGGAGTTCTCTGTTCACAGGAAGCCAACGCACACTGGCCGCTACCTTCAATATGATTCATCCCATCCCGCCTGCCACAAAGCCTCGGTTGTGACCACGTTACTCTAGAGAGCCAAGAACATATGCTACAATGACACGGAGCGAGAGAAAGAGAACCACGTAATTGTGGACCTAAAAGAAATGAATACCCAAAAAACTTTATTCCAGCCGCCACCCACCCCGCAAAGCAGCAGAGGATACGCAAACCCCAATCAGCATTTATTGGTAGCCCTCCAAAATGCGTACCGGTCCTATACGTCCAGGGAACCAGCGAGATGTTGGCGCGGGTCTTCAAAAAAGAAGGGGTTGGCATCACGCATGTCCCTTCATGTATGCTGGGCCGCCTCCTCCCCCGCCCGAAAGACCGGCCAACAATAGACAGGACCTCCGGTGTCGTTTACACAATCCCGTGTGCCGAGAGCTTTTCTTCGTATATCGGCGAGATCAAAAACCTACTGGAAAGACTCAAACAACACGCCAACGATGTGCGGAAGCTCTACAAAGAGCGCAGCGCAGTCGCCGAGCATACTGAGACGTTGGACCACCGGATAAATTTTGACGCAACGACCATCCTCGAAAGCGAGACTAAATGAAGGTGAAGGTTACTACTCGAGTCGTGGCATATACAGCAAATGGCATCAGACATCAACCACTCTTCCGGAACCCTCCCCCAGTGTGTACACTCGAACTGCGCTCAATAGAAAAACGAGAGAGAGATAGACAGAGGGGGTCATTAACCGCCCCGCGAGTGCTTTGAAGACGCCGCTGCTACGTAGTCCCAATCCCCCCTGAGGAACGAACGAAGTCGGTTACGAAACGTCGGCTTTCTTCACGTACTTTTGGTTGGAGTTTAAATCGTTTCCCAGTTTTCATATCCAACCAGACAGAAATCTGTCAGATGTTTACATTCAAGTTTGTGCCTTTTGTTTTGGGAACTCTCATTATTATGAGATAGCCGATGAGTGCCATATTGCACCGTGTTGAGACTTTCGTTTTCACAACGTTGACCGTTGGCAAATGGCTGCATCTGCAGCTTCCCGCTTGTACGGACTAGTACCTACTGTTACATGCTGTTCATGTATGTTAAATGTGTTAGATTGTTCTTAAAAATGGCGCAGTGCCGTATTAAGCAAGATGACCTTAGTCTTGATCACCTCGTAGATGCCTGTTTTCATTGTTCTCTTATTGATACTTTTTGAATTTCACAGTATACGAGCGCGCAGATTGTTTGAATCACGAATACAGAACGAAACAGTTCTCTGTCTACGTTTTCTCGAGTCGTGTTCGTGTTATGGGGCCCGTAACAGCCTATTCTCTTCTTCGGGGGATTTACTGTATAACATTACAGTGCATGGCAGTTGAAACTGGGATGCAACTCTGCAATTATTTTCTAATATTGCTTCTGTTTCTCCACATAATTTCAGCCGTCTGTCTGGATTTCTGTGAGAAAGTGTGCTGTGCTCCATCGCCTAGACATGCTATTCATACTGCTATTGAATGCCCGCGAGGGATATCTTTCTTTTTAGTAGCGACCAGCTCAAGACATAAGCCAGAATAGCTAACGAAACAATCAGTGATGTGAGGGCGTATACATTTATTGCATATTTTCAAGCACTTGCCGTAGAGTGTAAATCCAGGTGCAAGCCACCTTGCTTTGCCTCTCGCTGTGTCTGTGGATTGATTGTAGCGCAACGAAAATCGCTCAACAGCTGAGGGAGGCTCAGAAAAACGTTTTCAACATTAAATGCCAGAAGTATCTTTCTGAGCCTTGAGCACGCAGCAAGTTACCAAGATTGCTTTGTTAACTCTACAATGTAGAATAATGTTCTCACCAAGTACTCTAGGCACTGAGAAGTTTGGGAGCACAGAAATATGTATATGTTGGTGTATTTTTGCATTGCCTAGTACAATTTTGACATTATTCCAGCATGGCTTCCTTGATATATTTTATGCATCATATTGTAATGTATTTATTGTATTGGTGTCTTCAAGTATAACTATGCCCATCTATCATGACTTGAAAAATTTGCATGTATATAACATCCTCCTAACTTGAATTGTACAACTTTTGTAACAACGCGTTTAGATAACATAAAATCAGATTGCTCATTCGCCACGAAACAAGTGTTTTCCCACAGCACCTGTTACGGGATCGTCCTACACGACAGCTACAGATTCAACTACGTTGTGGAAAGCAACTGCAGAGCAACTCTGGGAGTAGTTTGTGCCTTGTACTTAAAACTATCAACTTTTTTTATAGTACTGCAAAAATGCTTTTACAAGTTTTGTTGCAATCGTGATAGTTTGGAATACTACATGTAGTCATAAAGTAGCAGCTGTCGTTACATTCCCAACAAGCATTTACAAAAAAAACTTATTCTGGTGTGGAGGATTGACAAACAAAAGTTAGCAGTGCTAGTGTCATGTTGTCAAGTATGCTTGGCCAGGGAGATTGTGCGATGAAATGGCTGCTCTGTAAAGCACATACATCGCCTGTCTCTTCAGTAAGGTTATCAACTTTCACCGAGTGAACTATTTCGGTGAATGCTTCTGCAGCTATAACAAAATATTCAGTTAGCTGAATACTTTTGCAACTCGAACACATTTAAATATTCCTTTTTTTCTACTGCAGTCAAGGAGTGGAACCGCCTCGACCCAACAGTAGCAAGCATTGAATCACCATCTACTTTTTGTGACTTGATCAAAAAGAAGCCCCAGCCATGAAAAGAAAAAAAAAGTTTCAGATTTACGCAATTTTTTTCTGTTGTTTGCATGACTTCTTTAGGTTGAAGAACACTATATTGTTATGCATATGTGATTTGGGTATGAGCCTCTGGGTAGCGGGGAACAGGCAGATTGGAGAAGAGGAAGTTCAGCTAGTGAGATAGGCCTCCGGGACATGACCCCTTCAAGTCTACCAGTACGACACAGCGTAATAAACACATTACTAAACGTAACAGAGTGGTGGAGGTGCTGGGTACAGCACGTCGACGAACCACGGAGCCACAGCTGTTTGAACTTCGCCGGAGCCATCGTTTTGCTGGTCTGCCACCGACAACAACCGTCATGGCCGAGAGCGAAGGTCACGGCTTCTCAACCACGCAAAGGTCAGTGCCGGCTGCACCTCGGAATCGCTATATGGAACCCCGCCAGTTCGCGGGAAGAGTAGGGAAAGATGTGGATGCGTGGCTGACACATTACAAAAGGGTGAGCCAGTACAACGGCTGGGATCCCACCGACCATCTGGAAAATGTCGCGCTGTTTCTCACGGAAACCGCCTTGATGAGGTATGAAAACCACGAAGATTCCTTAACATCGTGGGATCGTTTCACCGAAGAACTCAAAAAATGCTTCGGCGACTTTGATTCGAAAAAGAAAGCGCGGAGCGCACGTTGGCTCAAAGAGCCCAGACTCCTGGAGAAACGTGTACCACCTACATAGAGGAGGTTCTGATGCTCTACAAGATCATAGATCCGTATGTGTCTGAAGAGGACATGGTCGGACACCTTCTGAAGGGTATAGCAGAGGACGTCTACAATATTTTGATAGGCAGGGAAGACCTCACTTTCGTCTCCGCCATCCAAAGTCACTGCCGTACTTTCGAGAAGCTGAAGACCCGTCGTATTGCCCCGAAATTTGGTAGGCTGGCAAATGCCACAACGGTCACCAGCGTCGACGTAAGCCCGCCTGCCAACCTTGCCGCTACTATCAGGGCAATAATGCGCGAAGAGCTACAGCGACAAGACACACTGGTTGACGACACCATCCATCATCCGCCTACTTGTTCATCCTACTACCCGGTGCCATTCGCTCTTCTGCCACCATCAGTATGTGCGACGGACTTTAGCGAAGCTGGAACTTCCTGGCCACGCCGAGACTCATTCGCGCCTGACCAGCGGTATGACCGACGCCTTCGTACCGGCCCCGCTCCACACAGACGGGCTGCAGTTCCCGTTCAGCAAGCTGCTCCACTTCGTTCGCGTAGGCGACCTTACACAGCGGAGCACTCTCAGCAGTGGTTCGGCGAACGACCCTTACCCGTCTGCTACAACTGTGGCGTCCAAGGCCACACTGCCAGGTACTGCAACTACCGGCAGCCGCCAAGGTACGACCACTCACCGAGATCCTACCTGTCTGGCTTTGCACGAGCACCAACGTTCCCTGGAAGCGCATCCCACGAGACACCAAGGCCGCTGCGAAACCGTTCTCCGGCCTCTGACCGTAATCTGACACCCCCGCCAGCCCCTCGCTCCAATTGGTCGGCGTCTCCTAGGCGCCGCTACCCTTCGCCGCCTCCGGAAAACTAGTCGGCGCGACCGTTGGAAGTGAGGTCGCTGGGCAGTCTTCGATTTCCACAGAAATGCCTCCTTTAATTTGCATGTTTAAAAATAAGGTTCGTGTGCTAATCAATGGTGTACACCTTGGACACTTGGTGAACAAAGAAGGCATACGGCCAGATCCCGCGAAAACTGCTGCAGTGAAGGCGTTCAAGCAACCTCACTCAGCGAAAGAACTGCGCAGCTTTTTGGGCCTGTGCTGATACTTCCGTGGATTCATCCCTGGATTTGCCAATATTGTACACCCACTCAAGGGCCTGCTTCAGAAAGGCGCGCCATTTGACTGGACTCCGGAATGTACGTCCGCTTTTTCTGAGTTGAAGTTCCTTTTGACATCCCATCCGATTCTTCTACACTTCGATCCTTTGGCTCCCACAGAACTTCACACAGACGCTAGCGCTGTCGGTGTAGGCGTCGTGTTGGTTACGCGCTTGGATACCAAAGAACATGTCGTTGCGTATGCAAGTCGCTCGCTAAGCAAGTCCGAGCGTAACTACACCGACACAGAGCAAAATGCCTCGCAGTAGTCTTCGCAGTGCAGCGCTTCCGGTCCTACCTGTACGGACGCCCCTTTACCATCATGACAGATCGTCATTAGTTCTGCTCGTTGGTCAATCTGCGTGACCCATCTGGTCGACTAACGCGCTGGGCACTCCACCTGCAGGAATACGACTTTACGGTTTCCTATAAAAGCAGCCCTCGTCACGCTGATGCAGATTGTCTTTCGCGAATACCACTTCCATCGACGGACAGTGACGCGGGCAACTTCGACACCTACATCGCGCCAATGGACCTGCCATTTCCTGATACCAACGCCTTTAAGATTGAGCAGCAAAGGCACCACACCATACAGGAGCTCCTTCCTACCGAGTCAAGACCATCGGCGACTCGCTTCTGCATGTGCGACGGGCTTGTGTACAAAAAGAACTATGCTACGACCGGCTTACGATATCTTTTCGTGGTTCCGAAGAGCCTTCGCGTTTCTGTCTTGCAGGCTATGGATGATGACCCAACGTCCGGCCATCTAGGCACAGTGAAAACTTTTTGCCGGCTTCAAGAAAGATTTTACTGGCCGAAAATGCGCCAGACGATGGAACAGTACGTCTCTAGTTGCAACGAGTGCCAACGCCGCAAGCGCCCAGTGCTCCTCCAGGGCGACTACATCCTATTCCACCCCCTAGAACTCCATTCGAGCAAGTTGGGAATGACCTTCTAGGTACCTTTCCGAGGTCATCTAATGGCAATCGCTGGATAGTCGTATGTACTGATCACCTAACACGGTACTGCGAGACAGCTGCAATACCATCGGCAACTGCAGCTGACGTGCGTTTATTCATACTGCGTTTTGTGGTTCTACGACATGGATCTCCTAAAATTGTTATCAGTGATCGTGGGCGACAATTCACTGCAGACGTGGTGGAAGAGATGCTTCGTCTATGCGCTTCAAGCTTTCGGCACTCTACGCCATATCATCCCCAAACAAACGGCCTGAGGGAACGAACTAACAGGACTCTCACGAACATGCTTTCTATGTATGTCGCTGCAGATCACAAGAACTGGGATGGCGTGCTACCTTTCATCACTTACGCATTTAACATCGCACAGCATGAGACTACCAGCTACAGTCCGTTTTTTATTCTGTATGCTCGGCCACCTCGTCATACCCTAGATACCGTCTTCCCGTTTTTGGACCACCATGATTCCGGTATATCCGAGATCGTCTGCCGCGCAGAAGAAGCCCTACGTCTTGCTTACCTGCGCACCCTCACTTCGCAAGATCGCTCGAAGACATGTTTTGACCGTCAACGTCGACACGTGACGTATAATCGCGGAGACCACTTGTTGCTGTGGACGCCAAATAGGAAACGTGGGTTGTGTGAAAAATTGCTGGCACACTATGCGGGACCTTATGTTGTGCTAGACCGCACAAGCGATGTAACTTACTGCGTAGCACGTGTTTATTCAAATAGCCGACAATCTGCAAAGACTGAACTTGTCCATGTAGCACGTTTGAAGCACTATATTTCCAGAGAGACACTGTAACTCACCCAGTGGGCTTCGTCTGCGCTGGGGGAAATGTTATGCATATGTGATTTGGGTATGAGCCTCTGGGTAGCGGGGTACAGGCAGATTAGAGAAGAAGAAGTTCGGCTGGCGAGATGGGCCTCTCCGCTCGATCGTGCGAAGATGCGAAGCTGCCTCGGGCGTTGATTTACTTGGCGTTGACTGACGTTTGCCTGCTCTGAGGGTTTGGCCAAAAATTTAGTAGTTGTGATTCATTTTGTTTATTGTTTTTTTTCATAGGCGTTTCTATAGTGTCCTAATCTATTAGCGAGTGTATTTTCAGATAGTACGACCAGGCAGATGCCGTTTTCATCACCTGGACCAGGGGCTTTCCTCTGGTCTGCTTCTCTTCCTTCGCAGGAATTGCCAGTGAACTTGTTTTTACGCAATGGCATCTCATCCGTTCCTGTGGCATTGGTCCGAAGCAACGGTGGTATTATACGGATGACGAATCCAAAAATAATTTAGACGGAGTTGAGAGCCGCTACAACTCACTACCAAAGCATCACAGAGGTCAGGCAGTTCGGCAAGGGTGGCATTCTTTGCTTCTCGTCTGACCAGCTCTGTGTTCGAGACATACTAAAATGCTTGGTATTCGCTACCAACCCGGTGAGCGCATTCATTCCACCTCACCTAGCTTGTGTCAAAGGCCTCGTTCGGGGTATCGATGTCAACTTGACCCCAACAGAGATATTAGATATGTTTTCAGAAACAGGTGTGATAGCTATCTATAGATGTAGTCGAGTTGTGGACAAGAACAAGGCCCCAACGGAGCCCGTGATTGCTACATTTGCTGGGTCGAATCGCCCAACCGAAATGAAAGCGTGGCCTTTAATATACAGAGTGGAGCCGCTATCACCTCGTCCCCTACAGTGTATTAAGTGTTGGCGTTATGGGAACACAGTGAAAAGATGCAGGTCAGTACCTAGATGCAGAATTTGTGGTGAGACTCACAACTCAAACGACTGTAAAAGTAATGAAGAAAAGTGCTGTCTTTGCCATGAAACACACTGCACTGATAACCCAAACTGCTCAGCCGAGGCACGTGAAATGCAAATCCTTGAAAGTGCAGAGAGAAGGCGATGCTCCCCAAAGGATGCCATTGCTGAAATCTAGGCCCGAACTCAAGGATATGCAGGAGCAGCTGCCCGCCATAACATAGCAATGGAAGCATCCTTTTCCTTATCTATTGCGGACATGATCGAGAAGGCTGTGGATAAGGCTATGCAACGCCTTGCTACCACACTATGTGAGTCACTGTCGCACATTGTAAATAACCAAATCGCACAAGTCTATGGAGCACAGATAGACATAAGTACGGCTGTAGAAAATGCTGAGTCTGCACATCTGACAAGTAAGGCAGAATCTGAGATAACTCCACCGGATGCACAGTCTGCAGAGCCCTCTTGAGAAGGCGTTCAGAGGCAAAGCGAGGGTGCACAAGAAGCTTCTCAGGACACACAAGATATGGACATGGATCTCAAATGCCTAAAGCGTTCTAGATCCCCTGTATCAAAAAAACCTGGCTCGCCGAAAAATGTAAAAAGCAAGAAATACCAGAAAGATAACTTTTCAAAAACCGATTTTCGAAAAGAAAGTATTTTAGATAAGGTAGTTGCCGAAACCATTTTAACGAAATCATAGGGTCTCTTAAAATTATACATTGGAATTGCCGATCTCTTCACTCAGCCATAACAGATCTGTTATACCTGTCTTCCAAATTCGATTTGGCTATTATTGCATTACAAGAAACTTGGCTTTCCACACATCACTTATTTCACTTACCCAAATCCAAACCTTTCGTCTAGACCGTCCATCCAAAGGTGGAGGTTTAGCTTTCTTTATAAACAATAAAGTTAGTTTAAAAGTCAAAAACTCATACAAATGTATGTCTTCTGAATGCGAATTTTTCGCGTTAGATATTACCTTGCCAGGATACTTGCCTTTCTCGCTAATAAACGTCTACTTTCCTGTAAACGTTCAAGACACAAGATTGTTAGATATGGCTGCTACTTCAGGCTGTAAAGAAAAAAATTATAGTTGGCGACTTCAACTCTCACCATACCTGCTTGGGTTTTTGAACAGATCAGTGTGGACAACGGTTGTGGGACTGGTCGGTAGACAAGAACTTATTGTGCCTTAACGCTAGAACTCCCACATTTATTCGAGGTCATTCACGCTCCGCCTTAGATTTAAGTTTTGTAAGCTCGGCCATTGCTAGTACATCGTGGACAGCCCTTGATTGCGCCTCCAACAGTGACCACTTTCCAATAATGTTCGAGATCGCTTGCCCCGTCAAACCATCATGCTTCCATGCCCGGACCTATATATATTATGCAAAATTTCAACACGACCTAAAAACTGCTTTAGACGCTCCCTCTCAGGATGGAGATGACACTAAAGCTATCGAATTAAGCACAGTAATTAAAAGGGCATACAAAAACGTTGATTTTGCTGTTAAATCGGCGAAGAGAGTACCCTATAGCCCCTGGTGGAATTCCAACTGTTCACGAGATCACAGACGAAGACAGGCAGCTTGGAAGAAGCTAATACATAATCACTCCCCTAAGAACTGGTCAGATTATAAATTTCTTGCCGCTGTATTTAAACACATGGTGACCCAAGCTTAAGAAGAATATGATAAAAGACATTTTGATTTTCTCTCGAAACCTAAAAATAAGAAAGCTTTATTTCAATATATGCGGTTTCGCAAAATCCTGCCGTCTACAGTAAATACTGATTATGAAAAACTATCATTCGAAGAAACGAAGAACTCTTTAGAGTCAATTGGCACAGGACTAGAAATTAAATTTTCTTCGACTATGGCTTTCAACTGGCAAAAGTCTAGCATAAGCACTGACTTCGAAAACGTAACGCTGTCTCAAGCATCAAAAGTAATTCGAGATCTACCATCGTCAGCTCCTGGTCCAGATGAAATCACAGTTCCTATGATTAAAATTTTATTCAAGCTATCCCCCGGCGACGTCCTCAATCTTATAAACCACTCTTTAAAGAATGCCTGGATACCGTATGACTGGAAATTATCTAAGGTAATGCCATTAATAAAAAAGCAAGGATTAGGTTTTACCATGGAAAATATCAGACCCATCTCGCTAACTTCGAACATGGTGAAACTCATAGAGAGGGTCCTAAAGGGCCGAATAAACTCCTGGATGACGAATAAGGTCATATTAAAGCCCAATCGAATTGGTTTTCGCTGTGAATGCTCAATTTGGTGCGCCCATGCGGATTTAGAAAGTCGAATACAGCTTGCTCGTAAAACGAAACAGTACGCTGCATTAGTAACTCTCGACATCGCTAAAGCGTATGACAGTGTTGAGCACTCTATTCTACTGACCACCTTGCAGAGCCTAAAGTTGCCTCAGTATATTACTGAGTGGATGGCAGAATTCTTAAAATCAAGGGAATTGTATTGCGTGAAAGATGCTTGTTGTTCGCATAAATATAATCGGGAACCTATTCCACAAGTAGATTCAGTCAAGTACTTAGGAATGATTTATAATGAAAAGCTAAATTGGAGCCTACACATTGAATATATAACAGCAAAGACACAATGGGCGTTAGGTTTATTACGCAGGTTAAGCAACAGAAAATACGGGCTGCGCAGACACACGATGTTAATGATATATAAAATGTATGTGCGACCTATTGGAATTTGGGTGTGTATTATTCTCGGGGGCCACTGGTTATAAAATTAAACCACTAGTAATGTTAGAGCAAGAAGCCCTGCGAATATTCCTGGGACTTCCCAGGTTCGTGGCGAATAATGTGTTGTATCAAGAAGCGCGATTGCCAACACTCCTCAGTCGATTCCACATTGTAACCGTTCAAACCTTCTTAAAGTTCTACAGTTTACCGGCGCGAAGACCAGAGTACGCATTTATCAGCGACCCTGACTCTTTCTTTCTTGCACATTGGCCTCGATTTCATACCCATCAGATAATTTTCGTTAAAAATAAACTGGATTGCATAAATGTAGACATTAGCACAGTAATTGAAACTAATTCCTCAATCCTCAACATTAGAATAGAGTACTATGAAATCTTCCTCCTAGAAGCCAAGTTGCAATCTCTTAGATTTTCGACCACTACATGAAACGATTACTTGGTACATGCAAAAACGAAAAATGTAATAGCTACAGATGCTTCTGTCAACAATGAAAAGGCAGGCGTAGGAATTGCGTCTGATTTCCTCGGCTGGGTTTTTTCAGTAAGGCTTCCAGATTTCACTCCTATATGTGAAGCCGAGCTAGTAGCTATTATTTTAGCTCTTCGTGAAATTCCTACGACCGAGACCAGTGCAATCATCCTTACAGACTCACTTTCGGTGTGTGCAGCTCTGACAACCTCCGAACAATCTCGTGCCCTAGCAGCGTTCCACACATTAGCACCGCCGCATTTGAAACTCCTCAAATTAGTGTGGGTCCCAGGTCACTGTGGATTACAATTAAATGAATTGGCAGATGCTTTGGCACGAGCATCACTCGATGGACTAGTAATTGCAGTACTTCCTGTGTTAGAATACTTATCAGGGGTTAGATATAGGAAATTCGCTATTTTTTTACAGATAGTTTAGAAAATATCACACAATGGACAGATTATCAGCACCTCATATTTCCATGGAAAGCGCAGTGGAGTCCGTCAAAAAAACTTGAAATTATAATCTCCAGATTCCGGTGCCGTGTCCCCCCATTAAATTTTTATTTACACAGATCTGGTCTGACACTTTCCCCCCTTTGTCCGTTTTGCGAAGAATCAGAAACTATTGAACATTATTTTGGCTCACATCGGAACTATGCATTAATTAGGAAACGACTTTTAGATATTCCATTTGCGAAGCTAGGTTTAAATTTACCCACAGAAAATGTTCTAAATTTTGGTGCCTCTGTTTTGGGAAATGGCCACAGAGATGCATTCGATGCGGTGTGTAATTTTATTCAAGACTCTGAACGTTTTTCAACATAAAGCCCACGTTAACAGGTACTCAAAAAAAAAAACCGGGTCGAAAAGTAATTTTCAAATCTGGATAAATCCGTGACATACCAAATTAATCGGGTTTGGCAAAACCAGCTGTCTGGTCGGCTCCCAAAATCAAGATATAGCTATTAGTGTCTACTTTATTGTTGATTCTTTTTTCTCACTATCTAAATCTTTGGTTTCTTTCTTTTTTTTTTAATATACTGTCTTCATTATACAACCCCCCCCCCCCCTCCTCCTTTTTTTTTCTTTGTAAGCAATAATGCAGTTATCGTCCATATGAGACTATATGTTCTCTTGGCCAATCCCCCAGAGTGGGTATGAGCCATGGATTAGAGGCTACAAACAAACAAACAAACAGAGATAGGCCTCCGGGACACGACCCCTTCAAGTCTACCAGTACGCCACAGCGTAATAAACACATGTCTAAACGTAACAATATTAAGCTTGATTGTTTCGTTGTAAATGCTAATGTTGTATTAGAGAGAATACTATTCGTTGTATGAAATACAATGTACTCTACAATTTGTGTGTTCTATTGCATGCGCATGTTTTTATCAGTATGCTTACCTGCCTTGGTTTTCAAATGAGACTGGCAGTATTGAAAATAAATATATTACTGCACCAAAAAGTAACATTCCTTGAATTCAGGCCCCTCACTCACTGTATACAAAATTACCCTACCACTTGAGCATGAGTCATGCAGTAACAATATCAAATTGCATTGACAGTAAACCCATATACAGCTCTGGTGCCACACTAAAAATGAATATGTATATCTTAGATGATTACGATAATGACTAATGCAAACAAATTTTGAGTGCAGCCGTTTAGGTGTTTTGATTTTGTGTGCAGGCGTAGCGAGATATTTTTTCAGGGGAAGGGGGCACGCTTTGATTTCTGGAGGGGCATCCCCTTGAAATGGTCTTTTTCTCCCTGTAAGCTATGTCGGAAAGCTTTTTCAGGGGAGCCTGGTGTGCCACCGCTTGGCTGTGTGTTATCGACTTGAGAGGTGGCCCCCTTGCAATCTCTACAGAATCGCTGCCCTTGAGGTAGTAGGTAATGAGGACCGATAAACCAAGTGATTTTTGGCAATGGCACTTGGGCTACGTGTTGAATGTTACCACAATGCCTATTGTAAGTTATTTGCAGGTATTAAAAATATGGACGAGGTAAGATCAAACAAATATAGTTTACGATGCCAAGAGGGTGCTGCCGGCTTGCCCTTCAAACAGCATGTCTAGTAGCGAACGCTTGTTATACTAACATGCCAGCTGCGTTATAGCAGTACTTTAATCTTGATAAGAACAATGTTACACCGGCGGCAGGAAAGTAGCGTGTGAGCGCTGCAAGCGTGCTTAGCAGGCTCGGGAGTGCCATCTTGTCTTTTCCATCGAAACGTTATTGAAATTCGTGCAGCCCCTTGAAATATCTTTAAAATTTCTGACGTCAGCCCCGAGTTGAAAACCCGTTTTGAGAACCGTGTTACGGTGTTGCTGTGACACTGGACAGGTAGCCGAAGAGGCAATCTCTGACATTGCGGAAAATGAGAGAATAGCTAGTGAAAAAATGCTTTTCATACTTTACAGCCAATAAAGTAGGGTAACATAGGATGTATTTTTTTTACACTTGTAGTGTCTTCTAGTTATCACTAGTATCGGTATATAGTAAGCGTTATAATAAGAAGCGACAGGAGCCATGATCGCCATTCCTGAGACCCTTCCTCCTGCGTGGCAGACAATCACTTGCACCCTGTCCGTTTACGAAGTCTGTCCGTGGCAGTCGCATTTCGATTGAGGCAAAATGGTAGATGCCAATGTACTCTGTGATTTCAGTGCACGTTAAGGACACCAGGTGCATGGTCGAAGTGTCCGGTGTCCTTCACTGCGCCGTCTCTAGTAATCATATCTTGGTCTTAGGACCATAAAACAAGGTATATTATTATTATTATTATTATTATTATTATTATTATTATTATTATTATTATTATTATTATTATTATTATTATTATTATTATTACACTTTACGAAGTCTCAGTTGATCTGGGCACGCATGTCTTCGTCAGTGCGAAAAAGGATCGAAATATAAGCTTGTTTTTGCCAGTATTGAAGCGTGCTTTATGCCTTTTTTTATCTTGAGGAATTCGCTCGGGTGTGAGCAGAACCACAGAGAATCATGCAGAGACAGACGCACAAGGAGTTTGAGCGTGGTGTATGTTTGGTCGGCACAGAAAACCGACATGAAGTGTCTATTCATGCCGTGGCAACGACAGGATCATCACGCGTACAGACGATCTCTTATAGTGCATATTGTGCACAAATGCGACGATGTATTCCACGCACCGCGCGAGAATGTATTTTCAGCTCAAACAGAAGCAAGCGTTTTATTGTGCGCGAATAGAAACTTTAAAAAATAAAAAAAAAAACAAGGAACGAGGGTGCGCTATGGAGTTGTGAAAATGCCTCTTATAACCTCGACGTCTGCCTCTGCGTATACCCTCGACCATGGAAGCAGCGCGTACATACTATATGAAGAACGACGTGCCCATCGTGTAAAGTACTGAGCAAGCATCGTGTGGAGCCGCCATTCGAGGACAAAGGTCATTCAAGGTAACGTGACGAAGTAGACTCCTACTCTACGTAGTGGGCCGTATATCTCGCACAATACGCCGCAGTAACCACGGCTCTGTAGCCATGGCCTGATACGGACGCGACGATGTTTCACTTTTTTTGTTAGCGATATACTAACGCAAAATGAAAAGAAAGAAAGAAAGAGAGAAAGAAAGAAAGAAAGAAAGAAAGAAGGAAAGAAAGAAAGATGGTCCATCTCACAGGAGAAACACAGAGTGGTGATCAGCCATTCCGAAGATTTAGTCCGAGGATTAGGACGTCAGATTCTTCATCGTAGCCTACTACTCACTGAACGCAACAACGACGATGTTACCGTATCGATTGCCAAGTTTGCCCTGTGTTCTCGCAATATCTTATTTCCGTTCTTTTCAGGACTTACTCTGCGCTCCCCAGAAGAAATCAATATCGGGGATCTAAACTTTCTTTGCATAGGCGCGTTTACCATTCCTTCTCATGGAGAGCTTGATGTTAGCACCAGCAGCAGTGCACAGTGGCCACACTCGCAAGGTTGCACTCAAAAAAGCGCAAACTCAAGCAGACTGACCTTTACCCTAGTGTTTAGGGCAGTTTCGAGAGTTTGTGTTCTGGCGCTTATGAGTTAGCATAAAATAAACGTAAATAACAAATGCAGCCTTCGCTCACTCGAGGTTATTCTCTCCGTGGATCTTTATATTTTTACCAAGTCACGTAGCAACGGTTAGCAGAGAAGCCCGAATGAAGGCTCGTTGGCGTTGCTATTGTCTGGTATCGCACTGTATTTCAAGCGCTTTTGTGACAGACGCCATTATTATGAAGTGTTTTCTCTTTGTTGTATAGGTCACCAATTAGCGTGAAAGCTTTCCTATTTGTTCTGATGCGTGCGGAAATTCAATCACCGTGCTTAGAGACTCAAAGTATCAAGTAAGTCACGAGTTTCTCATGTCTATTGAGTTACGCATGGATGGCGATTTTCTCTTTACCATAGATTTGACGCTTACGGCATCTTTGTTCTTGCTCAAATATTGCAGAAATTTCCTATATTTTATCGATGCAGACCATTGTTTTGGCGCTGTTATTTACCTGGTTTCTGGTGAGAAAACTAGGTAGTGGTCTTCGATGGTGACTCGCTGGTACCCCCAACCATCTTCTGCATGCCTAACCCAAGGCCATACTTTGAGAGTCCACAAGCGGGATAATTGGTACCAAACATCGCATCAGACCTCCGTATTGTAGTTAAAATCTTCCAATAAATCACTAAATTTACGCGTCTCTCACAATGATATGGTAGTTTTGGGACAATAAACCCCACATATAATAAAACACTAAATATACTTGACTATCAGTAAAAAAACTTGCTTCTCCGTCAGATATGTGGGTGATCGTTGCACTGAGCTTGAGTGCTATGCATCCATATTTGTGGTCGCATGGCGGCAAAGCATAGGCTTCAAGATGAATACTCATTAGATATCTAATAATAATAATTGTTGAGGGTTCACGCCCAAAAACCATCATATGATTATGAGATATGCCATAGTAAAGGACTCCAAAAAGTTCGACAACCTGCGGTTCTTTAACGTGAACCTAAATTTAAGCACACGGGCCTCAAAAATTTTCGCCTGCATAGAAAATACCGTCGCCGCGGCCGGGATTCGGTCCCGCGACATGCTGGTCAGCGGCCTAGTACCTTAGCCATCAGACCACTATGGCGGGTATTCACCAGCCACCTTTTTTTCTGCTTCTGTGGTATGCTGATTGTTGTAAAATGCACGTGAAATGCTTGCCGAAGCTTCAACAGCACACGCGCTACCATGTCCCAACCGATCACAACAGAAGATAGGCAGGAAGTTTGCAAAAAATCTGCCATTCCACACAACATCTTCAAATCCCTATGGGCGTTTGGTGGTCGGTTGCGTGGCCTCTCACCTATGGTTCATCATCCCGGGAAACTGTGGCACTGCACGCTTAGAAAAAGGTACATTGTTCTTCGTGGGCCAGGCAAGCTTTCGCTGCATGGCAGTAAGGTGCATATATGCCGTCAGGGAGACAAAGAAGTTCTTTGGATTGTTTCCTAAATTTGTTTACTAGAAGGCTCCTGGTCAATGTATGAGCTCTGAGTAGGTGAAGATGGCACAAGGATTGCAGTCAGGCCTCTTTCCCGAGTTCGTCTAATTATATCCTCGGGCCTCATGTTCTCCATACGAGCTCATATCAGTGAAGCTGTCATTTAACTCCCTTGTCCATGGCTAACATGGCTAACAGGAAATGCTGAGCAAAAGCCAGTAAAAATTATATTTTGTTGTTTTATATGCCGAAAGCCCGATGTGGTTATGGGGCATGCCATAGGGTAGGGAGGGGGGGGGGGGAGTGGAGCATACGTTTAGTAAAAAAAAATGTCACAGTTTTGGCACAAGACCGAAGCAAGGATTGCGATAGCAACACGTAAAACGATACGAAGTAAGGCTAGGGGATTTAGGAACCATACAAAATGTAGGGAATACGGGGGAATGTGCGTTGAGTGGCAGTGTTTTTCGCACGCGCAGCAGCGCATTCTTCCTGTGCCTGGACAAGTATGCGAGCCCGCCTTGCTTCAGCGCAACTAGCATTACATTGCGAAATTTCCGCAGGTGTTAGTACGACACGTGGTGGCATCACAAAGGTCGAACTACGGCGTTTTCACCGGCGGTTGTCCGGCGTTTCCTTCCTTGGCATCAGCCGACATCGACGATACTGGTGAAGGGAGCGAAAAGCATAGTTTCACTGCACTTGACCTCACGTGCACCACAGATTGTCCCAGATATTGCAGTGGGCGTATAAGCAGCTGGAAGGTGGGAGAAGCTTCCTTGCTTGCTTATTCTTTGATATTTGGCTCTCACCCAACGCAGGGGATTGGTCATAAAACTGGCCGTTAATATAAAAAGGTTTAATTTTGAAAATGGATGAGGTACAAATCTATCACCACAGGAATAAACAAAAAAAGAAGAATCACCAACGCGCGGCTTGCAGCAACTTCACCAGCCTAAAGCGTCGTCACTGACGCGAAAATTGATCATTTGTCTCTATAAGCTTCGAACGCAAAGAGCTCATGATGGTTTTAATCTTGAAACTGTTTCGAAGAACCACATTCAAGTTCATCGGGATGCTCAGCAGAAATGACTGTATTTGCCGAACATGCGGCCTCAAGGACATGCGACAAGGATGCTAAATGACTAGGCCATGCATTACGAGCTTATGTTTCTTTTTAAAATATCAATAGCTAGCATTACAAGTAAACACCGAGACAGAAACCTTTCGGCGGAACTAGCTGTCTTATTTCTCGTACTGCATAACTACAAGCGAGACTAAAAAGCTTAGTTCGAGAATGTTTCTTTTAAGTCTATTGACAATGGTAACATGAGTGGCGTGGCCTAGTTGGTTAATGCAGCGCGTTGAGGAGCGGGGGTCTCGTTCAAATGCCCGCTAGAGTGACATGATATTAATAAGATTGGACGCTCCCACGTTTCAATTCAGATATACACTCTATAAAGTGGACGGAGGACAGCCGCTGTAATTTTTCAGTTGGTTAAGCATCGGACGCTTTATTTGAAGGTCGTAAGTTCGGTCCCTGCCCATGGCAAGTTATCTTTTCTTGCACTTTTCTTTATTACAATTTACACTACATTTACCTAATATAGCTTCTCTTATACTTTCCTTGGCATGATTGTCTGTTAGATCTCATAAATATTGTATCCCACGAAGAAACTGAACCCTTAATTGTACGCTTCTTTCCTTAATTCGGTAAGATGCCTTACAATTTTTTGTAAATTTTTTCGAGCTTTATATATATATATATGAGTACATAATCCGCGAAATGATGGCGATGGCAAAAATCAGTCGAAGGTGTCTGCGTAATCGCTATCGCAATAAAAAAATCCACGAAGTGAATGTTGATGAGTAAGAGAAGCTAGGTCCAAATGTCAACGTTGAAGTCGCTGACTAGTATAGACAGGTTTACCCAAGAAGACATAAGGGCACCGCCATATTGGGCTGTTTGGTCGATGTTTTCTTGTTTTTATTTGTGCACTGCGATGTGAATTATAAGGTCATGAAACATCGTGTGCCCCAGCCCAACTGTTTTCATGTGCATGAGTAAGCTGTAACACTGTTAGTTTAGTTGTTAAAGGTGCAAAGCACAAAGGTTAACAGCCCAACATTGCGGCACTAAAAGCCCTCCATAAAATAGTCTATGAAAACGGATGGACAGACTGACGGTGCAGGTTGTTTTTGTTACAGCTGCGTAGCAGGAGTTGTGGTACGATTGTCGACGACGGGACATCGATGGATGCCGGAAAACCCTAGTCCTTAAGGAGCTTCACCCATATAACAACGAAACCTCGCACCGGGAGATGACAACACTCTGTCCATGCGGTCGTGCTGTTTCACGAACAGTAAGTAGAAGCCTGAGTTTCTGCTTTTATTTTTGTGGACACCTGGTTTAACTTTGAACACCATGAATTCTTTATAGTGCGCCTAAATTTTGGTAAATATGCGTTTATTGCGTTTCGACTCATTCGAAATATTGCTGCTGTGGCAGAAGATGCAACACCTTTCCTCCGCTTTAGCAGCGCGGCATCTTAGCCGGCTGCTATATTATCATGGCGGACAGAGCAACGCTTTCTTACAGTCAGGAGGTCATTCTTGAGAATTGTGGCGGCAGAGTACGAAAATAGCCTGGACTGTAACCGAAGGAAGCGGTGTTTGGCATATGAAAACAAGAGAGAAAGAATCAGGTTGAATAAAAGACAGGGAGGGTAACCAGAAAAAAACTTCAGGTTTGCTACCCTGCACTGGACAAAGGAAAATAGGTAGAAAGGTATATAACAAAGAAAAGAGCAATGGTAAAAAAGAAAACACGCGCACACACATGCACAGGAGTGTCGCAGTCGTTTTGCGAGTCCCGGTGACCACGGAAACTTCATCAGCGCCTTCGTCGCTTTCTGGTAGGAAGGTCAAATGTTCCGGCGTTCCAAAATCAACGGCTCCTAAAGCGGTCGGTCATCCAGGCGAGCTAACGTTGCCGAAAGCTATAATGAGGACAGTCACAACGAATGTGGGCGATGGTTTCCTCACTGCCACAGGGATCTCAAGCAGCACTGTCAGCCATACCGATTTAGTAAGCAAAACCGTTCGTGAAAGCCACAAGCGGCCGAGGATGGTTGTTTCCAATCGTGATTGTCTGGATGGATGACAAGAAGAAGTATAAAGAACGCTTGTTTCGGATCGGGATAGTCTGCATGGATGAGAACAAGAGTTATGAATTGCCAAGTGGCGCATCGCTTGTACGCATAATTTCGTTCTTTTTGCAAAGAGATTCTTGATGGCTGGATACGTTGCTGTAGATGAGCAGATGACAGGTACTTGAACGCGATCATGGTTGGCACAACGCTGTGCACGTGTTGGGCATATTTAACAGAGCAATCAGTGTACAAAGGACAGAGAGGGACAAGGAAGACAAGCGGCGTGTTCTTTTCTATTCTCCGGCTCTAAAAATGATCATGTATCCTTGCTGGAAACCTTGCACATGTGGTAAAACACTTCTGTCACTTCTCGTGTATGGATAGCCTACCAAGTTAAGCTGCAAGTCAATACTTTGCTGGGTGTGCATGCTCTATGCAGTCGTTATATGTTTTGCACACCCTCAATTTTGTAAGGACGAGTCTTAAGACGATGGTAATGATCGTGTTGCGTTAGTATATTGTTTTTCAAAACCTGTTTTTTTCTTCATAAAGCACCTCTCTCCCTCAAACATACACACACACATTCACTCACTCACTCACTCACTCACTCACTCACACTCACTCACTCACTCACTGAAGAGTCAGCTGCGAAAAAAAAAATAGTGGACTGTAGCTGTCTCTTTGCGCCCCACCATGGTGGTCTAGTGGCTAAGGTACTCGGATGCTGGCCCGCAGGTCGCGGGATCGAATCCCGGCTGCGGCTGCTGCATTTTCGATGGAGGTGAAAAGGCTGCAGGCCCGTGTGCTCAGACGGTGCACATTAAAGAACACCAGGTAGTCTAAATATCCGGAGCCTTCCACTACGGCGTCTCTCATAATCATATGGTGGTTTAGGGATGTTAAACCCCGCAAATCAATCAATAAGCTGTATCTTGCTGAAATATATATGTAATTCTGATGTATGTGCCTTCAATAGGTATGTAAGTGTAGCTGGGTGTGACGCGTTCTCGACGAGCATTAGAGCTGCCTCATCATCAGTGCCGGTGCGCCTCCTCAATGCTCACCAGGGGACGCCCGATAGGGCATCATCTGGTGGGCATTGTGGGCAACTTTTGTTGCGAACAGAATGACGTAAAGTGCCATTGTGTGTCTTCTATTCTGTGCCTTTACAATTATGTGACAAAAATGTGTTGTTTAGAAGGAACCCACTAGCCTAAGAAACAGTTGTCTAAACTCTGGATAAAAAAAAGTAAAATCAACCAGAAGTGGTCTCAAAAGAGTGCGATGTCACAATATCTGACACGAAGTGTTTAGATGTTCAACCAATTCACCACATTTCTGAAGGTCACAATGTCACAGTTTAGCTTTGACGCACACCCCTGTTGGAAAGGTGTTCAGGGGAGAGAGGAGGGTATCCAATAATTCATATTTTTAGAGAAAAAATTCTTGAATGCGTGCGTAAACTTCGGTACACAGGCGTACTTGCAATTAAGCCCTTTGCAGCTTCCGCCTTACGAGACCACGAATTTGGGTCTCACAAGCATTGAATTGACCAAAGCGGAATTGTTTCTGCCCACAATTTGCTGCCTGGAGGGAATGACATCCATTGCTTCCTTTCTTTTGCTTGGTGCCGCATAGAACTGGCAAACTTTGTGAAATGTACGCGCCATAACTAATTACCGCTAGAGACGAGAAAAAAAAATGGCAGCATATCCACGGAGTGAATGGTGGTTAGTGGGGCGAAGCATCCATCCATCCATTCGTTCTTGCTTTCAGTCCATCCATGCGTGCGTCTGTGTGGCCGCCCATGCGTCCTTCCGCCCGTCCGTGCGTGCGTCTGTTCGTGCGTCCGCACGTTCATCTGTGCGTCCGTCCCTGCTTTCGTCCATGCGTCCGCTCCTGCATTCGCTCATGCGTCCATCCGTCCGTGTACCCATCCGTGCGTCCGTCCATGCATCGTTCTGTGTGTCCGTTCGTCCACCTATTCAACACTCCTAGTACCACCATCTCGCATCTTTTCATCATATATTCCTCATACAGAAGCACCTCTATCCAGCGGACATTCCAAGGACTGAACGAGAGGAGGCACACGCACACTTTCTTACGGCTTGCGCTTCGTGTCTACTTCCCACCTTTAACCACCTCAAGTTCATGGTATATACTAGTTCACTGTTTTCATGGCACTGCGGCCCAACGCTCGCTTAACCTTTCTAAAACGTAGGAGGTTACGCCCAGCGAGTATAACGTAGCAACCCTTCCTTGTCTTCTGTGCGTTGTTGAACAATAAAAAATTCACAGCGCGCGCGTTAACTAAAACCCGAATTTTCCTGTCTCTCATTCCCCCTTGGCAGCCATTGGCATGTACATAAAGCACTATCTTTTATTGTTCAACAACGCACAGAAAACATTTCTCACCGGCACCACCTTGGAGGTCAAAACGTTATACTTTTTACACACTACTACAACGGCTACGAGGCACGAACGGGTGCTGCTATAAGAAGCTTCGCCCCTAAAATATATACTGCCGAGATTGAACTTCTAAAACGGGACCATGGCCTCTGCGGAAACAGGACGGCTGGTAATTATAATTACCGCTCTAGCCTGGTTGCAGCCGTCGCTGCCAAGAATTATGTACCTGCAGTCTCTCGCTCAGTGACCGAATAACGCTTCAGGCGAGCGGCCATGCCCCGTCGATCTCATATTCTTATTACGTAGTTTACGTGCGTTCCAATATAAAATTTGAAAAAGAAAGTCATACGGCGTAGTGTTGTTTGTGAAAGGGCGATGGTCTGTATATTTTCACGTCGTTGTAGCTTTATTATTTGATATCCATGCATACGCAAAGAAACTAGGACATCAAGGAAACGTTAGAATGAACAGGCTAAAAAGTGCCACTGAAAGGAGCCGATAACTGCCTGCCTGGCTAGACTCTTATGGTAGAAGTGTAATTTAGTGGATAATAATGTACAATAACATGCTAAAATATGCCTTCGGAAGTCTAACGCAGCTATTCTGAGCAACTTTAGGACTCGATATAGGTTTCGTCGCAGATGTTATAAAACTGCCAATCATACCACACGCAAAAGTTGTGTTAGGAACAGCGTACCTTTCAAGGGCAAAATATTTTAAGAACAATGAATAAATTTTTTCTTTAGAAATTTATAATTTGCTTTTAGTTGCATGGGTTCCTCCGCAGATCCATGCCTCACCCAATTACTGACTTATTTTTCTTAAATGTTTAAACACTAGTTTCTGTTTACGTTTTGTTTGTGTCGTCATTTCGTCAGCTAAATTGCTACACTTCAGAAAACCAGACAGTCCCTTTGCAAAAGTCGAAAATTGCGAGGACGTCCTAGATGCCGAAAGGAACGTCCTCTTTTCTGTCGAATAACAACTTGCCACTCAAGGATGAATCTTGGAGTAAGTTTCCATGTTCTCATATCTTCCATCGGTAAAATACTCCCAGCCTGAACTCACTTGTCCAGGGGCGACGACTGCAAATCGCCTCAGAACATCACCGCGCAGTTAATCACCGGCAAAGTTAGTACTGCATTCAGGTCGAAAACGTCGTCGGACGGCTATGTCGGTCTTTCCGTCACCGCTAAGTAAAAAGAAAGCAACGTGGTGGCGGCTGCAGTTAAGGTGTTTCGGCGCATCTATAAATTTGAATACCACCGTGGTGGAAACGCCCGCAATGGTGGGTGGCTGGAAACTGCCGTGACGATCGCGTCCCATTAGGTCATTAAAAATAGAAAAAAAACAATAAAGAACCAGAAATGTGTCACGCTAGTGGAGTTTTCTTTCTCGTAGAACGAGGAGGCTATGGAGCCCCATGGGGCCACCCTGTGGCGGCCAGAAGGGTGTCGACACACGGCAGCCCAAACAAGCTCGCCAGCTCAGCCTGGTTGACCTTGGCAGCGGCGCAAAGAAAAGAAAAAGAAGAACGGGTGGCTTCGGAGCACAGCCTGCGAGTGTGCGCGTGGCACGCGCTGACCGAGGCCGGCGGTGCGCGTGCTGTGGCGTGGTCGACCCACGCGCCCCGCCGTCCGCTGGCAGCAACACTGCCGCAGCAGCTTTTCTTGGGGCTGCCACCGGCAAACGTGGCGCTTAATGGTTGCCGCTAAAAGCCGCGAAACCAGTAGGCTGCTCTACAGAATCGCCTTTGTCGCGCTAAGCTATCGCCTGCCGCCGTCAACCGCCGGTCAAGCGCAGCGAGTCAGAAAAGAAGGGCCGGAAAAGCTTCTAAGAATCTATATCCACGCAAGCGAGTCTCCACCAGCCGCAGGATTTCTCCGTCCTACGCGAGCACCTGATCCAGGGCTTTCATGCAGTTGTAGTTAGTATTGCGTGTCAGCAGCAGGTTCTAACCGTGGGGCTGCTGAGTAAGAGGTCCTCCTGAAGCGGCCCTCACCAAATGTTCAGTGCTAGCGCCAACACACGCACGCACGCGTTAGTTTCCTTATAAAAAGAAATGCGCTCAAAATCACAAATGTAATTCACACAAAACTTCCCCACTGCTTCTGCGTGTGTTCTCTCTTTCTAGCAGACACCCCAAGGCAATATTACTTTAGTCGAAGCATTCCAGGAACGGTGACGTCTCTTGTAGAAGGCAGAAAGAAGAAGACAATGAAAAAGGGAGATTTTTTTTTATTTGTATCAGCACCTTTTAAGCAATTTCTCATCTTTATTACTTGTAGACGTGTGGCAAGCTTGCTATAGTTGGCTCGAAAAGGCGGACTTGCAGGTCGCACGATCGAATCCCGGCGGCCGGCGGCTGCCTTTTTGATGGATGACAAAAATGCTGTAGGCCCGTGGGCTCAGTTTTGAGTTTACGCTAAGGAAACCCCGGTGGTCGAAATTTCGGGAGCGTTCCACTACGGCGTCTCTTATAATCATATGGTGGTTTTGGGACGTTAAATTCCGCATATCATATCAGAAAAAGCGTGTGTTTCTTTCTTAGAGTTTTTTTCTGACTTATGACCCAGTTCGGTGGCCCTGATCAGTTGTTATGCATGGAGTTGCGTCATGTGGAAGAGCTGCCGCGGGTGCCGTCGGCGACGCAAAGGAGAAAGGCGAAGGCGGCACGCCCTCTTCTGTGTGGTCAACGCCTGTGCAGGTAAGCAACAATATGCGTGGCAGTGTGCTGCACGTTCTGTGCCGACAATAGCGCTGGCTTTAGTGGCTGTGCTAGCTTTAGTAGCTAGCACAGCTACTCGCATCGGTATCGCATACGGTATCGCATACGGTAATCGCATACGGTATCGCTAATCGCATATGGTATCGCACTCATCTCTACGCAGTGATGAAGAGCATGAAAGACGAGTCGTAATAGTGCATCAGGAGAGAGTATACGAAGACGGTGCAGGTCGAGACACATGGTGCAGGTGAACTCTGGTGTATCGCATCAAAAATGAGAACAAAACGGAGACGGCATGTGAGCCAGGTCAGGAGGGAATCGCTGTTGCACTTTATTACCACGATGCGCTATGAAATGCGATATCCCATGCAGTCACATTCAAGAAAGGGCCACGATGCTACTTGGTATATCTCCACCACTCAAACATATATCTGCTTTTTGAAATTTTTCGCGAAAAGGGCGATTGGGACTGTATGTCCAGTTATTGGCAATTCGGTGTAAACAAAGTTAGTAAAATCAAATATTACTCTTTGAGCTACTTAGTTTGCCTCCCGATTCCCTCTGTCAGGAAACTGTGCTTAACCTAGGGGCCGTTATATAATACCCTTATGTGATTGGCTGAGCACGCCAGTACGAACCATTCACAAACATAAGCAATGTTACACCCGTGTAATGGTGTATTGTAGTGCGAATGTGGTGACATATGTGGTGACTTGCAGATTGCGGAGTTACCCACGTAGGCGCACGTAATAACGCAATGAATATGCAACTACATTTGAAATAACAATGACAGCGCTATTTTATGATATGCCGGAATTAACTTCAAAGAATTCTGGTGAAACCTTAGGAACATAGGTGGATTCTTGATGCACTCTTCGATCACTTGACTGCGCCTCACACATTGCGCGATGTCACGGTGCTTCATGGAATGAACGTCCGCTCTGATGCACCGTTGGACAAAAATATTGTCAGTGGTTTAATTTATTACATTGACGAAGCCATTACCGAAACCGATCTACCAGTCATGATCAAGCCAGTGTCAGTCGACAGCATTATAGCAATTGTGTGTCGTATTGGGACATCCTGATGTGCAAAGATTACATTTATGAGTGAAACACTCCCATCACATGTGAAAGTGCGTCATTTTCGGCACGCAGCTTGACATTTTGTGCCGAAACCACTTCAGTGCTTGAAGTGCAGGCTTGAAGGTAGGTCACGTGAGTAGTGTAAGCACGAACGCCACCGTTTGTTCCCGGTGCAATGGGCCGCACACAACGAACATGTGCCAGACTGTAATATTGAAATGTTCAAATTGTAACGGGCCCGAACGGACAGTTATTCAAAGAACTGCCCTATTATCTGCATTGAGGTAGCAATGATGAAGAAGCAAGTTGAAGATCTTTCGGCATACGAAGAAGCAGCTGCAACCGTTGCGCGACGAAGGTGCCGTCGCCAGTGGTGCACAAAGGTCTTAAGGCCCTCGTTGCCAAGCGAACCACGTGCAATATAGTCACCTTGGCCTCTTGGGCCAAAGGCCGCCAGGTATAAGGAGAAAGACACTTCAGCCAGCGGTGCAGCTGACGCTTCATATATACCACCCATGCCAAACGCCGCCGTGCCTAAGGACAAGGACACTCCTATTACCAACGTGGTTGAAGATTGGTCTAAACTCCTAAAGCTTTGTACCTAACAAGGGACGTCTGATTTCGACTGTAAGGGCGAGCTCATCTGCACCTGATAAATGACGGGTGAAGATAGACAAAGTCTGGGCATATTCAGCACTCTATAGTCAGTGCTACTAATTTGATGCTGAGAAAAATGCCGATGCCGATATGTTAGAGCGTTTGTCAACTGCTGGACACTATCACTACACTTCCCGCAATCTTAGAGAAGTCTATTACTTGAGAACACCAGAAACACTACCACGGCTTCACCATCGACATGACTTTGGAAGTATGGGAGTGTCCATACAAGTTGCGTACATGAACGAATGCGCTGCTGTGATTTCAGCCACGGAACTGACATCACAGTCTGTGATGTCAGGTGCAAAACTGCTGTAGCATGGACACTTACAGTGCTTTTTTTTCTTCTTTCTAACTTCCCTCCCTCTTCCCTTTCCCAGTGCAGGGTAGCTTACCGGACACAGCCCTGGTTGACCTCTCTGTCTTTTTTTTATCATCATCATTCTCTCCCTCTTCTGAGAAACCTCTGCTGATGACTTTCCAATCAAAAACGCACGTGCATGCAACAAACAAGTCACCAACCGAGTAGTGAAAGCTCGCAACATCGTGCACTTCATTGGATGATAAATAGATGGTTGCGTGCAAGGAGAGAAATGCACCATTGGCGGATGCGTCGGAAAACTATTCAATTGCGGCATCCGTACGCGGAACCCATTGTTGACTCGGAACGTCGAGTACACGCCAAGGACTCGTGTCGCAGGAATAAGAAAGAAGCAGGTACATTTTTACACCACAAATTATGTTCGACGCATGAGTCATGTTTCGCCTCACGTCTGTGCGTGTTGTCGTGATTGTGGCTTGTATGCTTCTAGCAAAGTACAGAAAATGATAAGGTTTCACGGGTGCCCATTCGCGAAAGAGTGAGCCAATAGTTAGAGCCTCTGTCCAATCTCCGCCAACTTCCGACGAAATACCATGTGAAGAGCTAGTCGTTTATCGCAATGATATTCAACACCACAATGGCAAATAAACCATCGCGTATAGGCCTACTTGTAGGTACTGTTTACAGCTATATTTCACGTAAAATTGGCGCCCACTGCTGCGACAGTCTGTAACAAAAGAGCAAGATAATCAAAGGGTAATGCATATTATACCTCAAGAAGATCTGTGACTTGACCATGAAAAAAATGTGTTTTCTGTCTAGTCACCAGCTAACGCAAAGGTTTTCCAGCTTATTTTAATATTAATATAAAAGGAAAGGTAGGGTGAGTGTGGTCTACGGTGTTGCTTGCAGTGGGCATATAAAGAATGCCATTATCATTGTTGCTGCTGTTGAAATTTCTGCTAATCTGCTTCAGCATTATGAAAAAGTGAAACTGCAGCAGGATAACGCGTAATTCGTAAAGGTGATGCCCGCAGTCGTGCTATGAGACAACGAGAGAGAGAGAAGGAGAGAGAGAGAGAGATGTTCACTCAATGGAGAGGTTTATTTTTCATGCATACAACGTTACATGCTATTATACTATAGTTTTCAAGATCCCGAGAAGCTATCTTTCTGCAGCTATGTAACGGAAATGCGTGTATCTTGTTTATAGTTCCTACTTTCTTTTTTGAGTAATTTCAGCATAATAAATGGGTGGACATGACGACCATCTCGTTAAAAGTACTGAGAAAAATGATGTTCGTGAGGAATATTTTTTTTTCTTAACTTCAAGCTATCAACTAAAAGACTTGCATTATCTAAAGTGTGCAAGATAAATGGTGAACATTTCAGCCCACGTTAACCTGCTTCTTCATGATTTGTCAACTATCTGTCATATAAATTTGGCGAGATGCTGTTACAAAAAAAAAAAAAAACTCTTTAAGGGTTTTTTTCCTAGAAACCTGGGTTTAATGCGTTAAGTTATTACGCCTTCGCGTTATTTATTTGTGAGGAACTTGTTTAGTTCGCTAGAATTGGTTTTCTCTTGGGCGTAAAGACAGCCTTCTTGTTTCTGCGTTTTATAAGTTACATTACATACATGCAATCTTTTTTGTATTATTATTATTATTATTATTATTACTATTATTATTATTATTTTGCTGTCAACTGTTTTGTTCTGAAGTGTCGGGGCACTGATCTAATCAAGTATTTGCTGAACTAGAATTTTGCGGCTGTGCCTCTCTTCTCAGAAAAACAATTGAAAAAAAAAATAGAAAGCAATCAATTGAATCGAAGTTATCAAAGATTCTCGGAACGTTCCAGCGCACATGTTTCAGCAGAACTATACACGTGAGACGTCATCACTAGTACTTGCTCTATTCGTGTTTTATGACTAGAAGGAAAGTCATATATGCAACCTCTGACTCTGATATTTAATTGACAGTTCGTGAACCAGTACTAGACATTTTAACAAGCTTACAACCACCCATCCTTGGTTATTCTGGCTAATTATAGTCGTGTACAGACGGAACTGTGTACACGCTCTTATAAAGCTACGCAACATGGGATTTCTTCGAAGAGATAATGCCATACACGGCGGTCTGAAAGCGCCAGATCGAATGAACCTGATTAATTTCGGGTGGCCTGCACTGGCGCAAGGGGACTCATTCAACGCCTTCAGAATGACACGTGCTACCTTTTCGTAAGCTTGACGTTCAAGTGCACGCAGTGATCCGGTCGCTTGGCTAGCGATGAACGTGCGGTTTACAATTGACTGCGCCCACCTACCACCCTGATTCCGCATTCGTACGCGATGAACTATTCCCGTATCGCCCACTACATTCACCGCAGCCTTCCAAGGGTATAACATGCGAGTAAAGACGTGTCAACAACAACGCCTGCAGCACGTTTACGTGCGCATATTTCGACAGCCTCGCTCAGAAAGGGTGGTCGCCCTTCACGGTAGTCAATGGCGCTACGACGTCTCTGGGACACCGGCGCCGATGCTCAGTCAGTCAGAGGCCGTACCGCGGCGATCGCTTGAAACAAGAGGGTGGTGGGGTGCGCGTGTCGCAGCCAGGTTGAGGTGGCCCACAGGCCAGGGCTTTTCCCTCACCACAAGGAGATAGGCTGCCTTGGAGCCATTAATTGCAGGATGTCGTTACCGGTTCGCTATAGAGACACCCCACTCTCCTGCCAGCTCCGCGTTCGCGCGCCGAAAACCACTGGAGCAAGGCGAGCCAGACGACAAACGGCGAAACGCGGATTCCTCGGGCCTGCTTTACCAGGCCACGTGGCTGTGTACGTGGTCACAGACAATGGCAATCCAACCGGTTTGCTTGACGCGCCGAAAAAGATTTCGGCTCCATCAATCACTAGCCTGCCATGGAGCCGGCTAGCTGAACGTGCACATTGCCGCCGCACTGTTGCCTCAAAGACAAAGGAGTGGCTTAAAGCATAACGGAGTCCTGGGCAGTGTTTTGGAGGAAAGATCATGCGCTGTGAAATAAGAAGAAAATACAGATGTATATCTGACAGGAAAACAACCATGAAAGATTCTGCTTTTGTACGAAGTGATTATAGATGATTTTCCTTTGCTTGAAGCGAGGAAGGTGAAGCTCTACTGCAATTAGGTGATTGTGAAAACGTGTGTGTTTTACAGCAACATGTGGGAATATATATGCTTACGAAAAGAGTCTTAATCTGATAAGTGGTGATAAACAGGGAGAGCTACGTCTAAAAAAAGGGTGAACGGGGGGTGACTAAGCTTTGCTCTGCTGTTTTTGGTTTTCGGGAAACGCGACCCAAGCAGGATTTGTTGTCAGAGATTTCAGATGAAGGCTGGTCATGAGAAAAACAGCGTACTCGCTTTTATTAAAGGTATCAGTTTATAGCTTACTATCAAATTATGGCAATAAATAGATGGGCTCATTTATGTTAAATACAACCATATGATGATGCAAACCTCTCATAAAGCCAGTAAAACATAGAGGAGGTTATTTGTAGTTTCTAACTAAAGTGTAGTTGTTAGGGACCTGACTAAAATGAAAAGGGATGAAAATGCAATTTGTGGCTGTGGGGGACCGATCATGCAACCTTGGCTAACGCTAGTGTGGTTACCCCAAGCATTGGACAGCTTATCAACGGTGTAGCTATAGCTTTGTAACTGTGGACCATGTTACACTTTGATTTATTAGCTCGACGGAGAGCAAAACATTTAACATATTTTTCAAATTCATGGGTTAGAAGGCGAGTTTAAACAGTAAATTTTAAAATCCTTTTCTCGATTTCTATATTTTTCCATACAAAACAGAACGAAGGGATCAAGGTGGCGTAGTTTAATTCATACCAAGTTGCACATACTAACTATTCATTTGTTCGTGAAATTTTTTATCACACAGTAACTCGGAGTAGATGTCGTTGGCACATTCTGGCTCACTAACGTACATTTTCTGATTTCGAACCTTTCTTTCGCACCTATTCTAACGTACTTTTCGGAATACCACCTTTTAATTTTGCGGAAATGGAAAGGAAGGGTGGGGGTGTCGAGTAAAAGCATAAGCTTTGTCAGTCGCTGTGGACGAATGCACACAATTTGTGGCCACCAAAGCTCGAAGAGAGGATGTGAATTGCGCTATATCTTTCCTAGAACGGGACATGTAAGATGGCGGCAGTTTTCGAAGGCAAGGGACCGGCGTTTCGAAGCATGAAACTTCAGCATTGGGCTGCGTGAAAAGCCTTTAACTGCGTTTTAGTGCACAATATAAATCGGAAACAAACTCTATAGTCGAGAAATGCTTGAAACTTCAAGATATATAAAATATTGTACACTCTAATCTCAACGACAGGTGGAAGCAGCTCTGAACCAGTCTGACCGATCCCAAGTTGCTGCCTTACAATGTGATTCCTACTTCTTCGTTCTGTAAAAACTGTGCTGGATTCTTTCGTACAAATGACTCTATATTTTAGACGATAATGCGGCAGCAATGGCTGCGGCTTTACAGCAGAAATATAAACGTAGAACCATGAAAACGAACTTCGACAAACGATATCTGCCAGACTGGCCCAAATTTGCACCTAGAGGTATGAAACTCATTCGAAAGGAGCTGGATTTGCGATTGTCCATCGGCAGGTTCTTACCTGGTCTTAAACAAAGTAATCAAAGCATTATCGAGGCTACATATTGCACATAAGAACAATAAGCAACGTTGAACAAGCATTCATTGGAAATATTCTCAAATACCACACACGGAGAAATAAAAACATAAGCCCGGAAGATGAAAGGATTCTTCTGTAAAGCCAATGAAGAAAAAGAAGGAGTAGAAGATTAGGAACGACAGGATGGCGTAGACTGTAAAGATCGAATCACCTACGTTCATAACCCGTGTTGAACTTTACATACGATAAGGGCTATATTTGCTATCCCAGGTCCGAGCTGCTTGTTGTAGCATCCCACTTCTCTTTAACAAATAGTAAATGTCCAGTTGTTTGCTATACCTCGATGATGTCGCAGTTTCTGTACGAATGGTTCATGTATTACAAAGCAAACAACACATACGTGGAGATCATCACTGATGCATTTATTATCCCCCTCCATAAGCGTTTCTATTTCGTGGCATGCAGCCGTATCACGCACTCTGGCGTCTTTGTTCTGATCGGCAAGCACACAGAACGAGATTATAGAAGTGTAGCAGCTGCACAAAGATAAATAAGCACGCGACGCCTACAGTCACCATAGCGGCTTATCATCAGCTCATCCATTTCATTTAGGCTATGCTTTGGTCAAACATTTGCCTTGAGCTCTAGAGATGCTCAGGTTTCCGAGAACTTGGTCCTAGTTAGAGTACGGGTCGTGTTCATGCTGCTAGAAAAAAAAGAAAGAAACCACCATTGCCCTTAGCCTCAATGTATATAGTTAAATTATATGTGCAATTACTATATATATATATATATATATATATATATATATATATATATATATATATATATATATATATATATATATATATATATATATATATATAATAAGAGAAAGAAGTGTATACCTAAGGGCTCGTTTTTCCGTGTTTTAACACAATATTAATGAGATCTAACAGACAGTAATGCCAAGGAATGTACAGGGGAAGTTATTAGAACCAATGGAATGTAAATGAGAAGAAGAGTGGATGAAAAAATAACCAGCCGTGAGCATATATATATATATATATATATATATATATATATATATATAAATATATATATATATATATATATATATATATATATATATATATATATATATATATATATATATATATATATATATAGAGAGAGAGAGAGAGAGAGAGAGAGAGAGAAAGCGTTGAATGTTTTCTGTACGAACGCCGCATCCCTTCCCTTAACTAGGTTATTCAGTTCTAAGTAAACTGGACATCCTTATAGCACAGCGTATTCGAGCATCGATGCGTGGTGCAAATATTATTTCATTCTGCCTCAGCGGTGAGAGCGCGGGATCAGAAATAGACATCAAGAGCTAAGTAATGCTGTGGACAGGGAGCAATGCGTGAGCCGGCGTGGTCATGATGCAACAGCAAAGCCTATTTTTTTTCCTCAACCATAGCCTCTTGTTACGCACAGAATCTGTCAAACACGCTAGAATTCTCTGCTAAACTTCTTTCTTCATACCACGTCACCTTGTGATACAAAGTGCTGATGTACAGTGCTTTTTCAGTCAATTAAGAAACACAACCAACATCACCTTCATCTTTGAGCGACTCATGAGTACTTTTTTGAAGGAGCAAGACCTTTGCCCGTCCACTGCTGAGTGCATCTCCGTTTCAACACCGTATAGCTCTAAACACATGTCTCGAAGCCTGTTATGACGTTTTGAAGAAAGTTTTCATTCTCATATGCAGCGGTCAGCAGTTCCTGTCCGCCCCCACCGAGGTAGTCTAGTGGCCATAAGGTACTCGGCTCCTAACCCGCAGGGCACGGGATGGAATCCCGACTGCGACGGCTGCATTTTTGATGGAGGCGAAAATGTTGTAGGCCCGTGTGATCAAATTCAAGTGTACGTTAAAAAACCTCAGGTGTTCGAAATTTCGGGCGCCCTTCACTACAGAGTCTCTGATAATAATACGGTTGTTTTGGGATGTTAAACCCCACATATAAATCAATCAGCAGTTCCTGGTTGATTTTAACGCGAATTTGTTTCCCTTTCGTCAGTCACCAAACGCGGCATGAATTGAGCACTGACACGATGCATCTCAATTTCGCCACTCAAAATTTCATGGCATAATCCTACGTTGATACCCACTTCACTAGCAACGTCTCGAACACTTAAATGACAATTTACACTAATCCCAGTACGAACTCTTTCGACGTGGTCATCGTCTGTTTGTGGGGAAGGGCTTGCAGGTTTGGGATCAGCACCAACCGAAATTCTGCCGTGTTATACCACTCATATGGCATTGCGTTTGAGTCCTACAGTCCTCCCCATATGCTTAGCTGTGCAAATTAATTGCCTGTATGATGCGAAAGTTTTTTTTTGTCAAGTTTGTAGCGAAATTTCACACACACGTTGTCCTTACAGCTCTTTCGTTGTCATTTTACCACTAATCCAAGCACACGCTTTAGCGGCTGTACCTCGCTAACTAACGGTCAGAGCGAAACTTGGTACATGGCAGTTCCTTGCCTGAACTTGCACGTGTGCATGGCGGCCGTAGGGCGCTCGATCTGGCGGTGGGCGCCAGAGTGAGTTTTTTCTCCTAGGAATGGTAGTGCATATCATATTCAGGACGAAAGATGACAAACAAAAAAATGCATACGTCTGTTATTGCTGAAAGGAAAGTGTGTGCACAAGACAGTGAAGGAGTAATTAATGATATACCACAATAGCCTGACCCTTCGCCGGTTTCACTGCGGTGGGAGAGTAACTGGGCACGTTCCGCCCCTGGCAACGATCAAAGAGACGCATGCATGGCGGCTGTGATGCGTCCATAGTGAGACTCGGTCACACACACACGCACCGAGACCCTCGAAGGAAAGCAATGTGCGCCGAATAAGCGGTGGTGCACGCTTTCTCCGCCGCTCACTGCTTCCGGCTATTCACCGACCTCGAGCTCATGCGTCAGTTGGCCGTATACTTTCATGAGCAAACGATACGTGGGTGGAGCACGTGGAACACGGACCAGCTTATAGGACGGAGATTCGTCATTGTCGTCTTTGATGACAATGCCTTTGACGAGTAATGTTTGCCACGTATAGAACCACGTTATTGTGGCAGGTTATGTGCGTCTACCACCTATGCGTTTTATCAGTGCCTTGAAAACAAAACCTAATAGACAAAATGTTGCACCACAAAAAAAAGAACATGCTGTCGAAAATGCCTGTAATACTACCTACGAAAATAATTGAGCTAGAGCATTGACGATTGCTGCAAAACGCGGCACGATGTCGACGTCACCGCGCATATGGTATACTTTATCGCGATCAGCAAATGGAATTAGTAGAATCAACTCGGGGGTTTCGCATGCGTCTGCTATATATTTCGTTGTCTACTGGAACTCCTGTCTATATAATCTGTAGTTACATTGAGGAAATTCTGACAAAGGATAAGTGTTTTAGTATGACGTTTAGTTTTCGAGATCCCCGCCTTATGGCATTGTAAAGCGTAACAATCACTTTTTTTTCCTTGCCAACAAGTGTGTTCAAGTTCAAATCTGTCCTTCTTCTTCCTTCTTTCTGCTTGCGCAGAACATCCGGGTTGCCGTAATTTTCCTTCGCCACGGCGATTAGTTGGTTCAAGTAGAGCTTAGAAAATGGCAGAGTGAATTCTTTCAGAAATAGCTTCGTAGAATTTTTCCGAAGCAAATGAAACTTCGTTGTGTTGGTGAACAAAACATGCATCCTCAGTGAACGAATTTCACTTCCATTTCCTTGTGCGCATAGGTAGGCATAATAAAGCTGGCTACTTACACGCGATCAAGGCCTATCCCGTGCAAAAACATAAGATGAAGCCTTTTTTTTCTTTATTGGGCTGGTTGAAAAGTCCTGGCTTAGCTCTTATGTGGACGGTGCGTGGAGCGCTACTCACAATGTGGACTCTGCCAGCGGAAGCCTGTGCTTTTTTATTAAGCACAGTTTCTTTCGTATGAATTCAAACATACGTATTTCTTGATATACACCTTGTTTTTTACTTTCTCAACACGGCTCAATCTAGCGAAGTAATCCAATTTATAAAAAGGTGGGGCTATTCAGAAAAGACATTCAGTTTCCCAGCTCGCGCCACACGTTCTAATCAAATTGTCGCCCGTCGGGGAATGTTCCACGTAACGTTCGCGTGAAGCAATATCAAGTCAAACGCATTTAGTACAGCACAGCAAGACAGTATAGAGTAAATGTCTCTGCTGTATATTGGGTGAGCACCCAAAGACATTGCTGCCTCACATCCACTTTTACCTCTGAGCTGCTTTTGATGAGTACGGACAACGCACAGCAAAATAAGATGGAAAAGCTTATACCATGCATCTCTTTCCCCGCGCCTGTATAGGTTTGCCCCTCATTTCATTCTTGGTATGCATGATAACCTGCTCGCTTTTCAGCCTTTGGCCACTGCCATTTTTTATTGGTTTCACTAGGTCTGGTCTTATCGTTGCTTTTCTGCGTAAGCTAAGCAGTTATAGGCATACATGCAAAAAAAGAGGAAGCCATATCCGCGGAGCTTGCCACTTGTATGCTGACTAGCATCGGTCCACCGACTGACTAATATGTTCAGCAACATAATTGAAAGCTTTTTCTCAATAGAAATCATATTTTTATTGTTTTTATTTTTACACACTGCAGCTCAATGAGGCTATTAAAAGAGTGAAAAAAAAAGAAAAAGAGCAAATGAACATTCATGAACAGGGTTCCTAAATGACTTGAAGTGGTAGAGAACGAACACTTCCGTACAGAATTCCAGGCTGAATTCCAGTTGAAAGGAAAAAGTTTTCTTTGAACATGTCAGTGCGGGTGAAAAAAGTTCCAATATTAATGACATTGTCACTCCTCGTAGTCAAAGATATGAAAATTTTAAGATATGATTATAGAGTGCCGAAGTGAGAAGAATGCAGACATTTAGGCATTCAACATGCCGACGCTTTGCAAGTGTAATACCCCTGTCACACGTGGCAGCTTCAGTGCACTTTGAGCGAGTGTACTTACGCTCACAAAGTGTCATTTTGGCGGTTCGCTGCTACACGAGAAAGCGAAGTGTACTTTGGAAATGATGACAAGGGCAATTGTTCGTTTGTAGCGGAGTATATATTTGTTACTTTTGCGCCCGTGTCTCATCATCGGACCACATTGTCTTCGTTTAAGTAGCACCAGGGGCGCACGCCATCGTGAACGACACGAAAACGACTCGCCTACACATACAGGTGTACCTGGAAGTAAACAACGCGACGGACGCAGCCATTGCACAGCATATGCTGCCGCATCCCCCTAGCGGACGTGGCCGCAGACCGGCCGAGGGTGAGAGCAGCAAAAATTTTTGTTGGCTTATGACTTCTTCATGCATATCAGTATTCATTGTAACAAAAACAATAATTTAAAAATGGTATGAGTGCCGCTTTAGGCAACAGCCTATTCTGTGCAAGCCACTGGTACTGAGGCTACACACTTCGTCGCAGGGAAGTGAGATTGGGGAACGCACTTTCCAGCAAGTGTGACAATAAACTTGCTCGTGTGACAGCGCGCAAATGACACTTGCGGCTAAGTGTACTCGCTCAAAGTGCACTTAAGTTTCCACGTGGGACAGGGGTATAATAATACCTATAACTGGAGAAGGAGATCTTAGCATACGGGCCTACAGCATTTTTGCCTCCACCCAAAATGCAGCAGCCGCCGCCGGGATGCGATCCCGCGACCTGCGGGTTAGCAGCCGAGTACCTTATAGCCCCTCAACTACCACGGCAGGGCTATCTATCTATCTATCTATCTATCTATCTATCTATCTATCTATCTATCTATCTATCTATCTATCTATCTATCTATCTATCTATCTATCTATCTATCTATCTATCTATCTATCTATCTATCTATCTATCTATCTATCTATCTATCTATCTATCTATCTATCTATCTATCTATCTATCTAGCCGCTTATAGCTTTTACTCTTCTTGCCATTTGGATAATGGGATCTACTATACCAAAATTTGCATGGCATAACATGACTGTAAGACGAGCATAACTGACTAGTCATAACATGAAATTCATGACATGCATGTCATGAATGTCATGATTTACATGCCATGATCTTGCTGCTCCTGCGGTGATTTGGTTCACACGACATATCGCAAAACTGGTATGGTATAACATCTGAATGGCTGGCATAAGTTACAGGTCCTCACGTGGAACTCATTACATGCATGTCATGGAAGAACATGATTATATGCCACGCCCACGATGCGCTCGCGGTCGTTTCGTTAGCTTCATATATACCAAATTTGGTATTACTTGACGTGAATGACGAAAGTGTATAGGACTGGTGCAAAGATGATATTCATGACATGCGTGTCATGTAAGAACATGTCTACATGCCACGCTCATGATGTACTCGTGGTATTTTTGCTAGCTTCATATACACCAAGTTTGGTATTGCGTGACGTGAATAGACGACGAAGATAAATGACACGTCCAAGCATGATAATCATCACATGCGTGTCACGTAAAATACGACAACATGCTACGCTTATGGCTCGCAGCCGTTCCGCTAGCTTCATATATACCAAATTTGGTATTACGAGACGTGAATGGATGACGAGCAGAAATGCCAGGCGTAAACATAATAATCATGACAATTTACGTCCGCCTCATAACATTGCGTTGGTTTTAATGTGACGGTTCAACGTTCCTCCCTTGTGCTTCGCATATCATCGATTCCCACCGTACGTGGCATCTACCATTTTTTTAACATATTTTAGTCTCTTGATGTCACATTTCTTATGGGGGTTCCAAACCATACTACGATATCCAAGAAGGGGGCGAATAGGAGTTTTGTAGGTTGGCAGTTTGGTTTCCTCAGGAGCAAGACGAAGCGTACGATGTAAATCAGCTAAGTTTTCTTGCGTGTGAGATCAACATGCTTGGATCATAACCACAGTCTTGGTCCACAGTCAAAACCAACCATAGTCAAAAGTCAACGGGCATAAGCGTCTGGTAAATGACATAATGACTGTTTTGGAGAAATTAGTAGCCTTTTGCCAACATTTGGACGAGCTACAAATATGTGAAATTGATTTGTTAAGACTGGCATGATCCCGTGGAGATTAAACCGTATGATACAGAACCCAGTCATCCGCAATAATGCGTATGTCCACAGACGTATGCAAGGGGTGGTGATTAATATAAAGCAGAAATGAGAGGGGCCCTAACACAGAACCCTGGAAAACTCCTGATGAAGCCGACATCGAAGGCGAGTTAGCAGAAGTGAAGCAGACATATTGTGAACGCTTTAAAAGAAAGTCGAATATCTAGCCAACCAATGATAGATTCTTTAGCATAACAAACAATTTCTACAATAGTTTAGTATAAGATACAATGTCGAAAGCTTTGGCAAAAAGAATGTAAACAGTACCAACCTGGTCACCTATGTCTAAGGGCTGTTGTTGTCATGAACGAATTCTGTCATTTTAATAATGATGCTAAGAACATATCTGAAACCGTGCTGGAAAACAAGGTAATTAAGATATACGTTCTATTCACTGTCAACTCTACTGTATTTGTACTAACACATGTTCAAGAGCCATTTCTTTTGGCCGCCGCAGCAATGTTCTACATCTATTAGTATATGAATTGTGGTCCATACTGCCCTGGTGCCTCTGGCAAGTACATCCTTACAGGTCAACACATGTGGTAGTCCAACACCCAATCTTCGTTGGGCTAGTTTATTAACTTACGTTGCTGTGAAACAGTGCAGACGGGACAGGTGAAAGCGTGAACTGTGCTTCGTCTTTCACATGTCCCGTTGTTTTAGCTGAACACAAACTATTCTGTAAGATAGGTATGTGGGCTACGGCAGCCGGGATTCAGTCCCGCGACCTGCAGGTCAGCAGCCGAGTACCTTAGCCACTAGACCACCGTGGCGGGGAACTCTTCTTTAAGGACGACGCATTACATATATGTGAAACTCCGGGGTCGCTTCAGTACTGCTTCAAAACAGCGAACCTAAGAAGAATCTCGCACGTGGTTTTCTTGTTTGCTGCAGAAAGTGCAAAATTTCTCTTTGAAACAGAGTTAATGCATTAGTAATGTTTACCCATTTTTGCGCTCTAGCTTAGCAACACAAAGAAGGCATGCTGCACCACTACATAATTAGAACTCGCTTTCTTTATTAACGCCCTATAGCACGTACACGCACTCGAAAGAAAACAGGAAGCATCCATGTCACGCTCGATACAGTACCACCGACTGCGAATGAAGCAACAAAAAATTCAAGATAGAAGCAAGTGTGTAAGGGTACTTAAATGAAAGCAAGACAAGAAATACGAGTAGTCATTGTCACAGGGGAAATGTACCGTACCGCTCGCCGCAGTAGCTCAGGTTACGTGTTATATTCGCTTGTTGAGCTACGGGCATAATATCCGGTCGCCGCTGCTGCATTTCACTCAGTCTGAATACAAAACGCTCGCGTGGCATATGCGATGCATTGTTAAAGAGTTCCCAACTTCCATAATTAGCTCGCAGCTCTGTAATTAAGGATCTGTCGTTATGAACAGCTTATTCTGGGCCTAATCTACAGGTTTTAATTAATCTACTTCACTTTTGCAACTACATCTCTTGACCTAAGCGACGGCTGTTAATGAAATAGCTAGTGACTGCACTCGCTCGTTGCAGTATAGAGACCACAATGTAGCATCTCACCATGAGCCTGCCCCCCGCTTTGAGATGTTTCTGTAAAAACCATGTGACGCAATCGCACTCGGTTTGGACTAAGATCGAGGGAGAGTATGCGGCAACGGCACGCGTTCCAGGTTTTCAGATTGCTCGTTGAGAACCGAAACGATACGAAAACAAGGTCGAGGCCGTGACATCTGCCGCGACATGCGCTTGCGTTCTCATCAAGAATCGAGGCTGAATCTACGTAGGCGCCCACGTAACAAGGGCCGGACAGTGCCGTTGCTGCTGGCAAACGACACTAAAGCGATTGCACCTGCATCACGTCACCCTTGTACGGGGCCCTCTTACAGCTGCGAGAAACGGCTCCATAAAAGCTTCGTAAGAGGTAATGACGCGGGATTAGAGCATCGCTCGACTCAAAGCTGAAGGTCACTGATGTGGGGGGGCATAACACTAAACGGGAGTTCCCCTCCTGCCATGTTGCAGCAGTTGTGATGCAAGCCTTGATGAAAAGACACAAGAGAACTTCGTTGCTTTAAATCAAACGTGTATCATTGTTTTCATCCGCAAGCTTCTTGATACTATTTTCTTTTTCTGTGGGTGTATCATCTGCGGCTAGATTTTTTTAAATACGTCTACAAACTGCACGATGAGCATCTACTAAAAATGTTGCTCTTTATAGTTTATAGTTATAGCGTTGAATGATTCGGCCGGATACTAGCAAGGAAATGAATGGCATGCGACCCCTATACTCATCATGCGTTAGCCCTGTACTCAGTACTTAGACGTAAATCCGCGTTGTAGTGGAGCAAAGAAGCAAATACAATATTTTATTATAATCAAACGTTACAAAGAAAGGTGGCGTGTGCGGTGTCAGTCTATCGCGTATAATCACAAGTTGCGTTAAGTGTAACGTAGTTTCGCCTGCAAAGCGCTAATGATTCCCGTTTTTTTCTCTACTGTTTCGACGTCCAAGAACGTCCAGGCTTCGCATGTTACCGGATTATCAAGAAGTGCAACATTGAATTAAAAGCCTTTTCTACGAGATATATTGGCAGTTCTTCTATCGACTCATCGTTTTGAGTGTGTTTCAGAAGAGCAATTCTACATGCACGTGCGACCAAAATATGATTGTCCCAGAATTGTGTTGCACCGGGAGAAATATATATCGCTATCTGTTTATTCATCAGCGTGGTTTGTATTCTAAGCCAATAGAAAGCAGAAATTTTATACTGAGCCGAGCGCTACCACTGCACGTGCAGCACATGAGAGCAGACTTCGTATACTGCAAACAACAGCGCTCTAAGAAATGAGTAGAACAACCTTTTGAGTTTGATTGATCTTTTCAAATAGTTTTCAAGATAATGAAAATTCGTATTTGCCAAAAATGAGGCAGAATAAACCTGCCTTTGTGAGGGAAGCTCCACATAGCCTTTTCTGTCAAACGTTAGAGGGAAGCAAATCTAACACACATCCGGTTTACTCAACCTGACTTTCTGCTCTTCTCTCTCTCTCTCTCTCCGTAACGAGCGTACAGCAGCGTTAATAACAAATATCGAAATATGAAATTGATAATCGACAAATCGACACCCACGAAAGATGTGGTTCACCTGGAACAGTTTTATGCCAGCCAAGTATAAAATGTTCAGGATGGCTTCGCGATAGAACTGTGAACAGTTTGCGTTGTGTGTGTGTGTTTAGGTTCGTTCCGTGCTCCTTCTGATGCATCTTACGCTGCCTACATATTCCAACGTTAAACGCGTTTATTTGTGCAGCCCGAGAATTATACTCAGGCTGCATAAATAGTGAACCTTCTCTGTTATTTCGCGATTCTCCCCATTTTTTGACGCAGGCTTTACATACATACCGTATTAGAGCATACTCGGTGTCCGCAGTATATTTGACGCAGAAGCGTCGCGATACGTCGTAATACAGCATTGGAGAAACATTGTTATTAAAAGCATTAGGGTCAATATTTCGATCTTCTTATCTTCGGCCTATTTCCAGTGTATATATCTGAAATAGCCGAAATTCGTGCTGATTTTGAGCAGGGGCTTTCACACAAGAGGTAACCGTCTTTAACAAATTTGATGCGACTGAAAACGGGAGAGAAATAACACTTTAAATTTACCTCGATTACGTTTTATCACACTACAAATAATAGCACCACCGTACTGAGACGGTCACAATAAAACGCTAGATACCGCCTCTGCTCGGAAAATTTTACGAAGTGTGGCGTAACTGCTAAAACGAACCTAATAATGTCAGTTCATGCACTCATTCACACGGCTCAAAAGTGGTTCAGTAACAGGGTTCCCTTTGGTGGCTGCTTTGCACGAAATCGGCCACTTCATGTACTCACCTTAGAAAAACTGTGCTTTTATAACTATGATATTCTTTACTGAAAATAGTGTTATTTATTGTTTACTGTACTTCCAATACCACTTCGAAGTGGATGTTTAAAGAGAACGAAAAGTGGTTGGCCTGTAAAGCTGGTTTCTAGCCTGCTACTCCTCAGGCGGGTAAAGGGTAAAGCGAAAGAAAAAGAGGGAGGCATAATGACAGGTAACTAGGGCGTATCCCAATGATTTACTGCGCACACTGTCGCGTGCGGGCTGGGACATGAATGGAGGTCTGTATACATTAGCGACATTAGCACATGTTTAAAAGACGAGCATCTAAGTATTTCTTGCTGAGAATGTGAGCAAGCGCTTTTAGCTGCGTTGGGCGGAATCTACGCGTTCCCAACCACCAAAAATCTTCTCCTCCGAAAAGTGTCGCCAGTCTAGACAATCTATGAGGCGCTTTAGTGACTGTCTTTTGACTGTGTATTGAAGGCACACGCACAGGACGTGATGAACAGTCTTTGACGTATGACACGCACTGCAGTTAGAGTTTTGCTCCTGTCCAATCTTGCATAGGTGTTGCCGCGTACATCCAATGCGCAGCCTACCTTCGATACATTTAGCTTAAATTCTGGCCATTTTTCAAGTTCAACCAACGCCAACCATGAAATCAGCAGAATAAATGCCCTAATTATGCCATTGTTACTGCAAGATCACCCTCTTTTATAGTGAGCGCAGTCCTTCAGCATCTTGAAATAAAAGTGTAGCACAAAAATTGTGTAGGTACCATGCACTGTGGGCATCGATATATTTCAAAGCAGCCAGCAAGGAGTTGCATACATCGCTTAGCTTGTCTCTTATACAAATCAAGTAATTCATGTCATGACATGTAACTCACCATCGCACGTTTGTCACGCATACACACGTGCACAATGCCATGCTGTGAAAATGCACATTTTGTTAGATACAATGCATGCCGCATCATTTATGGTTGTCACGAACATATGTACTTGCATACCAATTTTGCTCTATATTTAACAAAACGACGCGACGTGCCTCAAAAATGTATTGAGTAAATCGTGGCACACATGAAGTGCACATCACAATTAGCATGTTAGGACCTCTCAACTTTGTTTGTTGTACAGTCACGTCTCACAATACCAATTTCGGTGTATATCCAACATTCTAAATCGCCGCGAGCCCATTATGAGCCTGGCGTATATATCACGCCAAATATCACACATATGCCACTTCTTTCATGGGTATTTACTGTTCGCAATACAGCCACGTCAGGTAATAATGATTTTGGTGTATCTTAAGCTAGCAAAATAGTGGTGAGCGCACCATGAGCGTGGAACGAAAGTTATACTGCACGTGACACGCGTGGGATGGTTTCCTCATATATGTTCGGCATAGAGTTACGCCACGCAAATGCCAGTTTTCGTGTGTATCTAGCTATCAAAACGGCCACGAGCTCATCGTGAGTACAACATGTAAATCATGCCATGTATCGGATAGCATGCATGTCATAATTTTCGCGTTACCACCTGTCTGTACACCCGTCATGCAGTCAAGTCAATCAATGCCAATTTTGGTGCATATCAAGCTAGCGAAAAGGCCTCTAGCTCACCATGAGCGTGACATATACATCATGACGTACATGAATACATATCAGGTCAGGCTTGGTTAGTTTAACAGTTGAATAAATTAAAGAACACCAAAGGGGTATTACATGAGGGGTGCTTACATGAAAAGCAAGCACTAAAGTGTTCTTCATACAATAAAAAATTAATAATAAATTGTTATTGCACCAGGGCAGCCTTTTATTATGTTTTGTTAGTTTCAATATATTCTGTCAAACATTATAGAAACAGAGTTGGGCAGGTGGTCACAACTATTTCCTCATTTTTATGTCAAAATCTGTCATATATGCTCGTGGTACAGTCACGTCACACAATAATATTTTGGCAATTATCAAGAGACGGATATCGGGCGTGGCTGGTAAGTGATAGCGTACATGACATGCAGATTATTATTTTCATGCTACCACTTCTCACATAAATATGTCCGTTGTATGTATAGGACACATCGCGCAATAGCGATTTCGGCATATATCCATTCATTTGAACAGCTGCGAGAACCTCAAGACCGTGCCATGTAAATCGTGCCTACGTATATATGGCACAAGTGCCCGATTTACATTTGGATCTTTGAACTTGCCACTTATATTCGTCGTGCATTATTGTGATGACTTAGGGTTTTTTTGGTATATATTATCAAGGGAAGGAAACGGCTATGAGAGCCCCAAGACCATTACTTGTAAATCATGCCATTCATGACATGTATATCATGATTTTCACGTTATAACCCGGCGTTTATGTTCATCATACGATCCCGTCATTCCATAGCAACCTCAAGGGGGGGGGGCAGATAGATAGATAGATAGAAAGATAGATAGATAGATAGATAGATAAATAGATAGATAGATAGATAGATAGATAGATAGATAGATAGATAGATAAATAGATAGATATCTTGTCTTTCTATGCCCCGTCTTTCTTCCCATCTGCTTTCATTTTATGGCTACGAAACAATTCGCCCATTTAACCATTCTTTTAGGTATAATCTTCAATATGGTGTCCCTCAGCTTGCACCAATAATAGATGGCTGGACGTTTGCACAACTATGATTCCTATGTCGGTAAGCTAAACAATAAATAACCCTCATATAAACGCGTTCCCCATTTTTGTTCCGCTTTTCACTTGTGTTGTCTTTGTGTGTAATCACAAACTAGTTAGACATTAGAAGCAGTTTAAGCATCAAATCGCATAGATTCAAGCTTGATATCTTTTTTTAATTTTTAACGAATCTGATATTTGACAACGTATATTCAAATACTGGTGGTGTAATTAAAAAACCCATTCTCTTCCAATCGGTATTTTTTATGTTTATTTAATGCTTCAGGCGCCTTCGGAATCAGCCACCATCGATGCCGATGAAAACGACTTCTTAGTTGTCAAGTCTTCAGATAAAAGCGCTGAAGGTGAGTCATTACTTGAGTTTTTTTCTGTATGGCTTAGCTCCTTGTCTTTATTTTCTCGCTTTCTTGTGATGAACTTATCATTCGCAAGGTAATCCTTTTATTATTGCACACCGCGACCAAATAGTTGCTGCTTCTATGATTTGCCAACGTCTCCTTACGTATACACTCCATAACATCTTTAGTTAAAGATGTTAGTAGAAGAAATGTTCAGTTGATCCGGATAATGGGTATATCATTATCGAAGCCGGCTGGACAGTGCGATATAATTCTTACGAAGGGGAATATTTCTGAATTCAGCCCGAAGGCTCAGAGTAAAGCAGCTTTACGCTGGTGATTGCGCTCATGGTCTTCGGCAGGAATTTCTCTTGGGTTGGGCAAATCTTTGTTGCATCCCGGCTGGGGGAGAGGGAGAGCACTCGTGTAGCTTGGGTGAGGGCAAGTGCTGTTCTGGCTTGAGAGCCCCTTTTGCATCCCCCTGCCAACGCTTATGACTGCGCTCATTGTTATTGACCGGCAGTCTGGGCTAGCGATATACATAGCACTATTTCTAGATAACGCTTTCCCTCCCAAACGATTCCAGCATAATAAGTTTTGGTGAGTGCTGGCCCATGTTTTCAAACGTGACGCTTTTCCTGCTTGGCGCGTCCGTGTTGATTTTTTTTCCTTCTTTAATGCGCCATTATCAGCCCAAACTTTTATACACGAGATGTGTCCCTCAGCTCTAAACCAGTTAGGTAAGGCCATCTTTGCATTAATTTTTTCTGCATAACTGCAAGAAGGCATGCAGCGTCGCAGATAACAGTATCTGACAAAAGAAAAAAGCTGTCGGGGGGGGGGGGGGGTCATTTTTTACCCTGCAGTTGATAATTTCGTCCAAGATGAAACTCGAGCAACAAGAGGGGTGCCTGTAATTTATTTTAATCTCTGCAAGGAATGCTCGTGACAGTCCAAAGAAAGTGTTAGGAGGCAGACTGAAACAGCCAGAGTCACCTAAGATGAGGTGAATAGGAAAAAAAGCAACACAAAACAGAAAAGAAAAAAAATTCAGGTGAATAAAATGGCTCGCCAAGGAGGGGTACCCCCTCGAAGAATGTCATCCTCACAATAGCAGTCGTGACCAGGGCGAATGAAACCGAGTATTGTAGAAGGTGGAAGGGGGTGGGGAGGGAGGGGGCACGTGCATGGTCAGCGTCCAGACAGGAAAGACCCATGGCCGCTGGCTCGACTGTGCACGCCCATCACAAAAGAGCTGAATCCGAATCGCGGTGTCCCAACAGCAATCTTACCGCGAATATGCGCTGTCAGTGGAGAAAAGCACCTGCTCCTGATGCCTCAGCCGGTCAGGAAGGAAATAGCGAGTGGCCCGCCGGCCTCGATGGACTGGCGTACGTCGACACCAGCAGAGCGGCTCTCTCCAGCTGACCGGCGACCTCAATGTCATTAGCTTCGTGCAGCAATAGTGAAATGAAGACGCATTCTCTTCTCCCTCCTTTCTTTCTATCTCTTTTTGTAAAAGCAGAGGCAGCGGTGGCTCAATTTTGATAGTTCAGCAGCTGATCGGGGCCGCCCACCGCGTTTTCTCTCGGGAGTCCGTGCTGTGGTGTTCCTTGCGTGCGTCACAAACTAGTACTTGTAGACACGGTGTCCTCGAACTCCCCCACTTCCCATCTCCTGTTTGCAGAACAATGCTAGGAGACGACCGCGCCGATCCTTATTACTTTGAGCTCGTGCGTGCGCCCGTCTGTGCTCCCAAGGCCGCCAGCAAGTCATTTGCATAGCCAGCGCCTATATCAATCACTGTGTCAGCGCGCCACGTCTGATTTACTGACAATCCTCCAAGGATGTCTGTCCTGCACTGCATATAGTAGAGACGCAGGTGAAGCAGTGTTCTTACTTTTATTTGCTTATCTTGCGTTCATCGTATAGAACCGTGGGTGCCTAAATGATGGTTGGTGCAGCCAGAATCTGGAAACCTTGCACCTACAGTCTCATATGGTAAGTCTACAACGAAAAAAATGTCCCGAGAAATTATGCTTCTAATGAATATTCCTCATACCTCAAAACGTGTTTTCTGTTTTGTTCTTGATCACGCTGAATAAATTGGCTCATACTTTATTTCCCCCTGCCGGCAACAACGAAAATCACAGCTAACTGTTTCGGTTAAGATAAATTATAGGGGCTATAAATATTTCTTTTTCTTTCACTTTTTGGGGGTTTTCAGTAAGGAATTCAAGCTTTTGTGATAACTACCCTGTCATATACCTTACCATCTCATAACATATAAAAATATGACAACGGGAAGAGCTTCAGCTGGTTTACACTGCAATAAAAAAAGTGGCACAAAATCCAATAATAAAGGTTGCAGTAAAGAAAAAAAATTACTCAGCATGCAAAAAATCCAGTTAACGTCCCAATAACAAATTATCATTACTTTGCCAAAATTTGTGATTTAATGGCAACGTTTACTGAATGTATTAAGTTTAAAGCAAAAAAATGTATTGTTATGCTATCTAACCCACGTTTAGTGACTGCGTTATACACAATTTTTTAAGCCAATAAAAGTCCGTATATTTCCAGGAATAAACACCTACATAGAAATAAGTGTTGCCGGCTGAGCTAAGGACAAAGATGCATGCTCGCTATAGCATGTAAGTTTGTTCGTGGTCTTACACGATTGTCTTGGAACACGTGATAATATCAGGAGTCATAAATAACCTATAAATATGAGCAGCGAAATTTTATATAACAAAGCGGCAAAGTTCACGGCACATTTATGGAAATAAAAGGTAATCAAGAAATTAAAATCACTGTCCACACTTCGCATGCACACCTGTCGACCTCAGCTGCTTTGGTTTATAAACTTTAACCAAAGGATATCATTAGACTAAAAGAAAAATAAAGCCTACATGGCGACATCGGACGTTCCATCGATTCGGCGCGTGTTTCATGGCACGACTGGCTATGGACACAGACGTTTCGAATGACATCTCTCTCGTGCTATACCTCATAACAGCAGAAGTCACACTACGACCCCAGAAGCCTCACTGACAAAAAAAAAACTGCACTCCTAATGACACAATTTTAGCACCTGATTTTTTAAATTGCTTTGCCATCCATACGTGCCCTTATCATATTTCATTCGACAGTTTGAAAGTTATGTCTGCTGTCCATGTAAATGTGTACAGAATATGTATGCGCTTTATTTTTTTTTTGTTTGAAGGAGTACATTAAAAGTTATATATCTGACATCGTGTGAAAAGTCTCATGACCGAACACAGCCGAAAATCAAACAGAGCTGCTTATAAAGGGGCCCTGAAACACTTGTTTCAGTAACCATGTAATGAATTCACTGGAAAAGATGATTACCTTACAAGTTCAACACCGCAAAAATAATGAGAATCCGTCTAGTTCGAGTGGTGTTACAAAGATTTGTCGCTTGCTTCATTTGCATTCTCTCTTCTCTCGTCCTAACGAAGGTGCTGGGAGCTAAGCAGAGAAAGATGGTAGGGGCATAAAAACCACGTCAACCACGCCTCATGACCTCGAGCACTTTTTTTTTCTTTTTTTTCAAATGCGTGGCTTTTTCAGTGTGATTATGGTCCCCAGATTATAGTGTGATTGCGCACGCACGCGTGGACAAGTCGCGGCCTCCCGCGGCGATCTCTGTAATGACCGAGTGCACCATGTTCAAATGAGCCAATAGCTGATAGGTGGGCCTTATACGTGTGATTTTTGAGCGTCTTCTGTCATTTGAAGAGAGAAGAGGAAGCCATTTTAGGTGAATTTCATAATATATTGTGAAATCCAGGCTGCGTGCTGCTCTATAGTATTTGACTCACGTGTTGTCGGGAGCTTCTACTACCGATCGGCAGCGTTTTCTGACCATGCTAAAAAGTGTTGCAGGGTCCTTTTAAGCTATCGAAGACAAACACATTAGCAGCTAACCTGTGGTGTCGTTAAAATAGGCAGTGCCGACAAACCGTCGTGATCTACGAGAAATATTTCATGGACCCTCTCGTAGATGTCGCTCGGAGGTAGCACTACCTGCGAGCGACATCTACAGCTCTAATACCTCATTCAGGGGAAATCAAGTATACTGCCCGTTGCACGAATCCCGAGTAATTTTCCTTATTTCTACCTGTTGTTATTTCTGGCAAGCTGAAAATGATTGGCTTTGATCGTACCTCACTTCAGTTAATCTACGGCACAACGCTCACTGCTCAATCCTGGGAAGTTCACACGAAGGGAATGTTTACGTAACAAACGTGATCTTCGACTCCAGTGCCGTGCGTCATCGGTTGCGTACGAGCATATTTGCCTATTACGAAACAAGGCCTGTGCGGCCGTTTTAATTAAGGTTATGGGCTTTCTCACGTGCATGCCATGACTGTATTTCTTTCTGTTTACCCTGTATTTTTATAGGCAGGCAGCACAGTAAGCGAGTACTCTTTTCCAGTATACTTTCTTCTGGATCATTCGCATACAAGCTGGTTCCCACGCGACTACCAACGTTTTCCTCATTGTCAGAAGCGGGGTATAATAGCTATATAAGGCGTAACTGTTATTCATACCTATTGATGAACCACGAATGATGGGTACCCTTGTAACATTTAACCACTGCTTTTGCATGAATTGCTATGCCGCACAAATATTGACACATCACAGTGCGGCCAAAACAGGTGGTTCACTCCGGCTTTCACCAGCAGGCAGGCCCAATTATTTTTGGTTCGTGGGCTGTATGTATACATCCCCTTTTTTTGAATCTACTCCCTGTATAGACATGAGTTCCAGTGTTACAATTTGCAAGAACACCGAGTAAGTTCAGCGCACTGTACATACATAAACATGTAAGAAAGAATTTCTCGCACGCCACATGAACCAGGATGTCTTAACACTGCGGAAAAGGTGCATTTTACGCGATGTTTGCCATCCTTAGCACAGGTTGCCATAAAATTGCAATGATGAGTTGGGGGTGGTTGATAAGTGAGATCTATGGGAGGCTAGGGGTGCCACATATCACTTCAAGGCCACATAAGGACTGTCACTGTGCGGAATGGTGGTTTAACGAGAATGAGCATGGAAACCAAGTAGATGAACCCATAAGCGGGTGCCGTTTAACTCCGGCTCTCCTATTCTCATTGTTCCGTACAACTTACGTAATAAATTTACAAGCAATCTAGCGTGCTTGTTCCCGCGATTGGTCGCTTACGAATCAATCAGGCAATCAGGCTGATTGTCTGAAATTTACAAGCCCTACGGACAAGAAAATGTACAAGGCACCAGATGTATATACATATATATATATATATATATATATATATATATATATATATATATATATATATATATATATATATATATATATATATATATATTAATGAGATCTAACAGACAGTAATGCCAAGGAATGTACAGGGGAAGATTAGAACCAATTGAATGTAAATAAGAAGAAAGAAAAGTGGATGAAAAAATAACCATCCACTTTTCTTTCTTCTTATTTACATTCAATTGGTTCTAATAACTTCACCTGTACATTCCTTGGCATTACTGTCTGTTAGATCTCATTAATATTGTGTTAAAACACGGAAAAACGAGCCCTTAGGTATACACTTCTTTCCCTTATTTGTGTTTGTGTTTGTGTGCGCGCGCGTGCGTGCGTGCGTGTGTGTGTGTGTGTGTGTGTGTGTGTGTGTGTGTGCGCGCGCGCGCGCGCGCGCGTGTGTGTGTGTGTGTGTGTGTGTGTGTGTGTGTGTGTGTGTGTGTGTGTGTGTGGAAGACGGACACAGTCAAAAACGGTCGGCAAGCTCACAATAAATACTGTTTATGAAGTTTTGATTGATTGATTGATTGATATGTGGGGTTTAACGTCCCAAAACCACTATATGATTATGAGAGACGCCGTAGTGGAGGGCTCCGGAAATTTAGACCACCTGGGGTTCTTTAACGTGCACTCAAATCTGAGCACACGGGCCTACAACATTTCCGCCTCCATCGGAAATGCAGCCGCCGCAGCCGGGATTCGAACCCGCGCCCTGCGGGTCAGCAGCCGAGTACCTTAGCCACTAGACTGTTTATGAAGTTTTCACTGTGACCTTCTTTCACATATTTAAGCCAGTTAGCCAGGAATATTCTTCTGAAGCTATATACAAACACACACGTATATATATATATATATATATATATATATATATATATATATATATATATATATATATATGTATATATATATATATATATATATATATATATATATATATATATATATATATATATATATATATATATATATATAATTTTGAACTTCTCGACATTTTCCTCGAACTACAGTGCACAAAGTAGCTTTCTTGTGAAGGACGAGATATTTCTATTAAAAAGGAAACAACATATTTGTGTACAGAAGAAAAATCTGAAATAGAGGCGTTCCAGGTCCCGCGGTCACGTGGCCGGCGTTTAGCGGTCGCACGGATGATTACGAATGGTCTCTCTTACGTTTAGGCCCAGAAAGCTTGCTGGGCAGTGGCTGCCACATCGCCCAACAAGGAATCATGAACCCGAATTACAGAGCAGGCAAGTCTTCATAATAACAAACTAATTCTATGTCTCAGTTGCATATTCTCAGCTGCTGTTAATATGAAACGTTAATAATGAAAGACCTTGCAGCAGCAGTGTCTAACTTAATTTTTTTCTTATTTCAGATCTTGACAAATTTTTATAAACCTTACAATTAGTGATGCAAGCAATTTGAGAGACCTCAAGTCGGCCCTTTTAGTTCTCGAAAACCATCAACGTAATCCAAGCATAAATTCCACGAAAAATGATTCAGACCTTCTATCCCTTACTTCTCCCAAAAAATGTTTCTGCCCACCCCCTCTTTTTTGCTAACTTACCATGCTTTGTAATCTCAGCCCTATACGCACTACAATTGCAACATTTGCACCTGTGTTTCTTGATATGTTTCATTCAACTTTAGTTAATTTTTGGCGCCATTTACCGGCAAAACACGTGAAAAAATTAAAGATATACAAAGCTTGACAAATAGCAGTCATGCAATTTTCAATAAAAAACTTTTCTTGACGGTACAAAAATAAGAGGAACCAGTTTTTTTTTTTTGTAAATAAAACTGCTGCCAAAGCAGACCATTATACCCTTTTCTAAACTTAGCTACCACGTTATATATGTAGGGCTCCGGGTTTTCGTAGTTAATTTTTCTTGAAATAAGACACTTATCAAAGTTTAAATCTGTAAACTCCTTAATTTGGCGTTTAATTTTGCATTAGAAGTTGTTGCAAAGAGTTTATTAGGAATTATTTTCATTTTAATGCATTTGCATTGCTGCTGACAACCCTGCATTTCCATTCTGTGATTTTTTTCTCACTTGCTATTTATTTCCCTTCTAATCAAGGCTGTTAATATGCACTGATGTATAATCGCCAAAGCGTATTTTCGGGGTGCCGGAGCTACTCAAGCAGTTCTTCGGCTTTTTCTACCACCTTCCATCTTCTTGAGAAAAAAATAAAGAACCTACTAGGTATTATTATTATTATTATTATTATTATTATTATTATTATTATTATTATTATTATTATTATTATTATTATTATTATTATTATTATTATTATTATTATTATTATTATTATTATTATTATTATTATTATTATTATTATTATTATTATTATTATTATTATAGGGAACCATGTACACGATGACGAAGTAGCAAGAAACGGCAAGCCACAGCGTTGGTGCACACGCGTGACCCGAGCTTGCGCTTGCTTTGTATTTTCGGCCTGTTGACGTTCCTCGCTCTTCTGGCGTTCCTTGGCCTTCCAGTAGGTCTATACGTAAAGAAACTACGTGACGTTATTATTATTATTATTATTATTATTATTATTATTATTATTATTATTATTATTATTATTATTATTGTTGTTGTTGTTGTTGTTGTTGTTGCTCTTAAATCTTAAATGAATTGGATTTTGGTGGAGCATTAAGCCTACATCTACTGAATGTAATGTTTTTGTAGTTGATGGAGTTCATGTGCATGATAGCAAGGTTATTCGAATGCCTTTAATCAACAATTCAAATCGGTTTTCACCATTGACAATAATGTTCTTCCCTCATTTGATGCAGATTATTCACCTATACCTGACGTTGTTATCAGTGAGCACGGCATTCTAAATATGCTACTTAAACTCAATGTTAAAAAGACACCCGGACTGGATAGCATTCCAAACGCATTTTTAAAGCGTTATGCCGAGTGGATCGCCAAATATCTGTATGTTTTATTTTCAAAATCGCTACACGAAGGTCGAGTACCAGATGATTGGAGGGCCGCCAGAGTCAAGCCTCTTTATAAGTCGGGTAAAAAGCAACTTATCTCGAATTATTGTCCTATTTCATTAACGTCAACTACCTCTAAGCTTATAGAACACATAATACATACGCATATCTCTGAGTTTCTTAGTAAGCATAATATCTTAACAAAACACCAGCACAGATTCAGAAAAGGCTATTCAACCTGTACTCAACTTGTCGAAACAATTCATCATTTCGCAACTTAAATTAACAATGGGACACAAACTGACGCCATCTTTATGGACTTTTCAAAAGCATTTGACAAATTCTCACACAAGAAATTACTTTTTAAGTTAGAGAAAACACTTAAAAATCCGCGCCTAATAAAATGGATAGCAGACTACCTTATAAACCGTAAACAATTTGTTGTTTTTAATGAATTCTGTTCAGAAGAGGCAACCGTTGACTCTGGCGCCCCACAAGGTACGGTTCTTGGACCCCTTTTATTTGTAATTTGTATCAATGATATTGTGAATGAAATTCCTGTAAAAATCAAGTTGTATGCAGATGATTGTGTCATATATTCTGAAATATCCAATGTAACCAATCAAATCATTCTGAATAGTGCCTTTTATAACATTGTGAAGTGGTGTGATTTATGGCAGATGTCAATTAACTTCGATAAAACAGTATTTATACGAATAACCCACAAGAAAAAACCCCTACTATTTAATTATTCCACCGCACGTTTCACCCTTTCTGAGGTAACTAACATTAAGTATCTTGGCCTTTGGATTACCAATGACCTTAGCTGGACTAAACATATTGACTCCGTAATTACAAACGCTAACCGCAAACTATTCTTCCTTCGAAGAGCTCTAAAACATTCTTATTCCACGGTGCGTACTCTAGCGTACAGGACTATCATTCGCCCAGTGTTAGAATATGGAATGATTGTTTGGCACTCCTTCACTAAAGCTAACATAACTAAATTAGAAAACGTGCAGAAAAAGGCAGTTTGCTTTATCTTTAATAGCTTTGGACGCACCTCTATAACTGAACTCCTACATCGTGCCAATGAGCCTTCAGTTACCGAAAGAAATCGTTTAATACGACTACAATTTCTTTACCAAATAATTAAAGGGCATTACAAGCTTGATGTTTCCAATACCATTTCCTTTTCTTCTGGGTACGCCACCCGCCAAAGGCATCAACTTACAATAGCCCCTTTCCGGTCTCGAAATAACTGCTTCAAATATTCCTTTTTCCCTCGTACAGTAACTCAGTGGAATGGACTAATAACCAAGTGATAGAGCCGTCCTTAAAGTTGTTTGCAGCAAATTTGACCTGATTGTTCACATCATGCCGTTCTATTTTTTGTTTGTTTGTTTAGTTTATGCATTCTTGAGTGCCAACATTGTGAAAATTATATCTGTAACCACCCTGCTAAAATCTCTGTAATAGGGATTGCAGTATGAATAAATAAAATTAAATAAATTGGTATCAGTCTACGAAAATATCCGAACCAAGTAAGTGAATCTTGGATGTCTGGAAGGTATGCACGAAAATCTATACACACAAGCACTATACCCCTGCGTTTGTTCGTGTTGCAACCTTAAAGCTTGCTGTAACCGACACAAGACCACGTCCGCTGGATGAAAAAGCGCATCCAGCGGCCGTGCACAAACAAGCGTACTTTACAGAGTTACGGCCACTAATGGCGGGGCCGTCCTATCGAGTGATCACTGGCAGCTTTGAAAATGCTCTTTGAAAATTGGAGTTCATCGGATAAAATTGTTCAAATTTTTACCAGCGCATGTTCTTCGAATTTAGTTGGAAAAATCCGAAAACATGGAGCTCTAGTTACGTGCTAAGTGAACAGCGTGACCTAATGTGATGATGGACAAAAGCACAAGCGCAGTTTCTGCCTGTCTATTCGTCTATCTATCTATTCATCTGTTTATTCAGCCGTCGTTTTATTTATCTATTTATTTATTCACCCGTCGTTTTATTCATCTATTTATTCATCTATCCGCCCAATTATCTATTCATCTATTTATTCATCTATCCACCCAATTATCTATTCATCTATTTATTCATCTATCCACCCAATTATCTATTCATCTATTTATTCATCTATCCGTCCAATTATCTATTCATCTATTTATTCATCTATCCGCCCAATTATCTATTCATCTATTTATTCATCTATCCGCCCAATTATCTATTCATCTATTTATTCATCTATCCGCCCAATTATCTATTCGTCTATTTATTCATCTATCCGCCCAATTATCTATTCGTCTATTTATTCATCTATCCGCCCAATTACCTATTCATCTATTTATTCATCTATCCGCCCAATTATCTATTCATCTATTTATTCATCTATCCGCCCAATTATCTATTCATCTATTTATTCATCTATCCGCCCAATTATCTATTCATCTATTTATTCATCTATCCGCCCAATTTTTTATTCATCTATTTATTCATCTATCCGCCCAATTATCTATTCATCTATTTATTCATCTATCCGCCCAATTATCTATTCATCTATTTATTCATCTATCCGCCCAATTATCTATTCATCTATTTATTCATCTATCCGCCCAATTATCTATTCATCTATTTATTCATCTATCCGCCCAATTATCTATTCATCTATTTATTTCTCTATCCCTGCATTTATTCATCTATTTATTTCTCTATCCCTCCATTTATTCATCTATTTATTTCTCTATCCCTCCATATATCCATCCGTCCGTCCGTCCGTCTGTCTGTCTGTCTGTCTGTCTGTCTGTCTGTCTGTCTGTCTGTCTGTCTGTCTGTCTGTCTGTCTGTCTGTCTGTCTGTCTGTCTGTTTTTTTTCTCGGTACAGTGTGGGTGAGTTCTGAGTTAGGAAGCGCCGCCACAATATTTTACAAACGCCCATAATAACCACTGAATCCGAGCAATGCCAACTAGTTAGCAATTTCACTTGATTTTAGAGGGACGTAACAGACACCACAGTTTTTTTTATTGATGCTCACTATATTATTATCTAGACGCTAATTTTATAAGCACGATGTTAAGGTTTTTATTTCTAATGCGGCGTGGCATTGTACGTCAATGTAATGGTTCATGCGATGGCTTTCTACGAAGCAACGCTACAGGATAAATGGTGAAGAAAGCTATTGATGACATTATTTGTTAATTTCTTTTGTGTGTGTGTGTGCGTGTGTGCGGGTTTTATAGATCTCCGTATGCACAGCCTCCCATGTAATAGATGGCCTTGGAGAGTACACAAGATCAGTCTCCAGCAAACTAGGTCTGCTAGCTAGCGCGCTAGTGGTTGACTTGCTATAGTTAGTAGTAGCATATATATATTCACATGGACCTACCTGCAGCCGAGTGCCGCTCGCACTTTCCCATCATTCTCGCATGCCGCCGCCGCGCCATCAGACACCGTCAGCTCGACGGCGCCGCCACGAACGTACGCGTCGGTTGCTCCCGCACCTCCCACGAGCTTTCCCACGAGCTTTCACCACCATCACCTGAGCCCTCGTCTGTCCCTCTCACTGCTTTCTCCCCCGACGCAGTTAACGCAAGTTACCACCCTCCTTTTCGATCGACTCACCCTACGCGCGATTATTGCGGCTATAGCGGTCACATTGCACGCTTTTGCCGCAAGCGCCAGCAAGACGAGCGCCGAGGGTACGACATACGCGAACAAGACTATACCGGAGGAGCCTTGCACCAGGGCTGCCGTTATTCGTCACCACCGCGTCGGTCTCCATCTCCGCTAGCATCGGGTGAACTGCACAATAGTCATCGATAAACCCGACGCCGTTCACCGTCGCCACACCATCGCTCTTTTTCTCCGCTTCAGTCTGCTTCCCACGCTTCTGAACGCCGTCTGGAAAACTAAGCGATGCAGTTTTTGGAGGACAAAAAAGCATCAATGTCAGCTCCCTCAACTGTAACTGAAATCATGTTTAAGGGCGCGCTGGAGGAATTTGAGCTTTGTATTGGAATGCAGTTTGTCATTCCAACACAAAACTCAAATTCCTCCAGCACGCCCTTACAACATGAGTTCAGTCACTGTTCAGGGAATTGACGTTGAACCTTTGGCGCATACTGGGGCTACGTTTTCTATTATTCGTGCTGATTTGTGTTCTTCGAAAAGTCACGATGCCTTATGCTGGTCCAACACTGCTTAAATCACAGGGAACAACGATTCGCCCTTCCGCTCTCTGTACTGCCCGTGTGCTAATCGACCTAATTCTTCACCATATAGAATTTGCTGTGCTATCCCCGTGCCCGTGCTCCCTTCAACTCATTTTGGGCTGGGACTTTCTGTCCTCTCTCTGCTACCGCGGATGTCGTGAGCAAGCCGCTATATGTTCGCGTATTGCCACAGGAGAACAATAAAACTCAAGCACCCCCATTGGGTAGAAGGAACATGTACTCCCGCCCCCTGCGCACTTATTTGTCACTTGTTTAAGGAGCAGGTAACAAATAAAAAGCAGGGTGCACTTTCAAGAACCCCAGGTGGTCGAAATTTCCGGAGCCCTCCACTACAGCGTCTCTCATAATCATATCGTGGTTTTGGGACGTTAAACCCCACATATCAATCATCAATCAACAAATAAAATGCACAAATGATCCGCTGAAGTACTGTGCGGGTGTTGAGAGGCGGACGACCAGCTCAAGCTATCAAGCTTAGACTCTGATGGCGGCACTGCAGTAGCGTGCTTCTTCGCCCAAGGCGTACGCGTACCTCCTATTGCATTTTACTGGTGTGCGCCTGCAATAAATCGCAGATGAACTAGAAAGCCCCTCGACGCTCGTAGTTGTCTCGGCCATATTCTTCCCATTTTCGTGTTGTTGTAACGGGACATCAAGGACAAAAGGATACTTCTCTATACAACCACCCTTTCCTACAGATCTCCCTTCCCAGATTTCGTCTTCGTCTCCTCCTATTCACACACGCAGTGTGACTTTTCTCCAGAAGACTGGCCTTGTTAGCGATACAATGGTCTATAGCAGTGACCTCTCTCTATATAGCTCACCCTATGCTGTGGCACATAAAATTGCCAGGTATGCTCCATACGATGCCAAACACGATGCAGCGATCCAGCAATTGCTTGATTGGCTGTAGATATTCTGTTCGAACAGCTTAAGCAGCTCGGCATTTCCTGGCGCTGGTGGCAGTTATAGGACGGAGAAACTGTTGAATTGCGTGCTGCAAAAATGAAAAGAAACAGTTTGTCTCCGTATTTCTCATTGATCTACAACAATTGTTTTTCTGTATAACCTAGCTATCTTCCTCGCATATTTAACGTGTAAGATTTACACTCAGAACTTTGCAAGAGAGTGATTTACCTAACCAAGGGTCCGGAACCCTATAGGCCAAGTTCACGAATATTTTCTGTCATAAGTGCTCCTTGCCAATGAGCACATACATTTTCTAATGATAATTCTTGCAATATAACTGGGTGAAAATTTGTTTTACGAGCAATACCAGCCTAAAACTTTTGTCTTGTGGTGGCAATCGCGAACCCTGTCAACGCTGGGAAGTGAACGTATGCGGCCATTAAAGTTGTGTCGCCATGGCGAAGTGCTTACATGTCGCTAATATGAATTATTATGTACACATTTTAGGTAGGATTTCTAATATATACGGGGGAGTAATTAGTGCCTTCATTCGAATGCAATTACTTTGAATATATATATATATATATATATATATATATATATATATATATATATATATATATATATATATATATATATATATATTAACAAGCACGTAGTCCGGACTTTTTTGGGGGGTGGGGGGGGGCAATGTTTTTGATTAATTTGTGTGGTTTAACCTCCCAAAACCACGATATGATTATGAGAGACACCGTAGTGGAGGGCCCCGGAAATTTCGACCACCTGAGGCTCTTTAACGTGCACACAAATCTGAGCACACAGGCCTACAACATTTCCGTCTCCATCGGAAACGCAGTCGCGGCTTCCGCGGTTCGATCCCGCGACCTGTGGGTTAGCAGCCGAGTACCTTAGCCACTAGACCACAGTGGTGGGGTGGGGTGGGGGGGGGGGCAAGGCCTAATTGCTGTTAAAAAGTGTTTTTGTGGCAAATGGAAGGACAGTTTTCCGGGAATGTAATTGGTCCTTAATTATTGTAGTAAAATGAGAACAAAGGGGAATGAAGCACACGGGGTGAGTTAGCGATGGAAAGCAAATTTCGGCTCTGCAGTAAATTTAAGCTAGTGCATGTGCCCCAGAAAGAATGCTTTCCTAGCAAATAATTTCAACCAAGAAGTCCAATAGATAATCATGAACAGGAAAACGAATGACAAAAAAAAAGGGGGAGGGGGGACGCAAGGAAACCGGTCGTCCACTTGCGGATGTGCGGCAAAAAAAAAAAAACATATATCGTGGGTTAGCGCTTTCTCTGCCGAACTTCTTCCACTGCCTTAACCTGAGGCCTGCGAAAAAAATCAGGAACCATTTTATGGCAGGAAATTTTAAACAAAGAAGCCACACATTGAGGAAAACAATTTTATTCGACAACAAAGAATTAGAACACGGATGCTTCCCTGACACAAAAAAGGCAGAACGCTAACATTCATTTCAACAAGCAACTTTAAAGACGGACATTGTCCACTGGTTTTACCATATAGTAAATGGCAATTCAAAAGACAAAAAACAAACAAACATGTAGCTTAGTCGAAGAGAGTGTTTCACGCTACAATTTTCATGTGTCGTGGTTTCTACATAAACACAGCGATAACTTCGTCGACACTCACTTGTGTCCAGTGAATGGACAGTAGCGCCATGCCATCAAGCTGCTCTTCAGCCGTCCGGTTCCTCAAATAAGTTTCCACCCTTTTCAGTACCGAGAAACTGTGTTCTGCAGCAGCTGTTCCCGCTGGGAGCGTTGCCAATATCTTGAGGGGTGTGTCAATGTTCGCGAACAGGGCTTTGTCACATTCAACTAAAGGGTGCATCGCAAAGCGGGGAAGTTCGTCCTATGAAACTGGTCATTTAGTTTTCCAGATTTCTCTTTCACAGTTTACTGTAAAGATATGAGCTTTCAATGAGGCACTACTTTTTATGTTGTAGTGGCTTCAAGCCACTAAAAAAAACATTTCTAAAGTGGCTTTCAATCGAATAAGAATGAATTTTATTATTTCTAATTTTCTCTCTTTGGGAACCTCCTCATTAGGTCATCGTCACCGGGATATCTGTTCTGCTGTGAAAATATTCTTAAGTGAATCGAGGCGGTTTTGATTGCGAATATCTAAATTAGTAAAATTTAATTTCTTCTAGCAATTTCATAATTCATTAGATTTACAAGTATTGCGTGGTCCCATCTATCTAATTACTCGCTTCCTGGCCAATCCCCTAGAATTGGTGGGAGCTATTCTTTTAGGCCATCATCATCATCATCAGAAGAAGAAGAAAAGGAGAAGTGTTGGATGATGTAGAGTGGTCAGTGGACTGTTGAAAAGTATCAATAGATGACGCCGTTGGAGCAGTGACTAGTTTTAAGGAGGCTCGCCGAGGATAGACGTGTTTCAGAAGGACCGGAGAGACCGCAGAATCGATACGTGTTTGTTTTATTGTTGGCAGAACGAGAATTTGAAAGAAAACTTACAGAGCGTGCCCCTGGCCATCTCTTCTTCCTCCCCTCCGAGCTCCTGCTTTAATCTGTTTTCTACATCATCCCGCCGGCGAAATTCAAGCAATGAAGCTTATGAGCGAAGAGAGCAGTTGAATAGGCCTCTTGACCCCAGTTTTCCTTCAGGTTCCCGAAGCAAGCGTGTTGTAACTCGTCCATCCCTGCCTAGGAAAACCTTTTCGACCTTGCAGAGTTGCCACTGCCTGCGTTCTTTTTTGCGCTTCTTCAAGCAGAAGTACGTCTCCTTCTTGTATAGTTGTGTGAGCGTCTGTCTTTCTGCTGGCACACTAAGGCTCCCTCAGGTGCTTCCTTTTCCATTTGATCCACCACGCTATTATTGCCTGTTTTCTTGCACTCTAGTAATCCAGCAAACTGCATTCTACAAGTATGTTGTGTTCCTGTTTGTTAGTTGCTTGCCTGCCTCTTATAATATCCACCAGTGTGATAGATTTGGGCTCGCTAGGATCGTTATACACATAAGTGAGAGGACAATTGTTAATTACTCCTTCTGCTTCAACAACCACAGTCTATAGCTCTTCTTCATCCAAAGGTCGACCTCGTATAGTTTTTGCCATGGACGTCCTAAAGCTTTTCATTAGTCTTAGTCTTTTAGTATTTCATAAAACCCTCCTCGCCATGAAGCTAACTCTGCAATAAACTTCCATTTCACTTTTTCACCTTCAGGTTACTGGTACACTGTTGCACCCTTTCATCTGCCATCTTTATTATGTTGTTTATCTCTTTCTCAGGTTTCTTAAACGCTCTTGCATTATCACTGTAAATTGTTGTACAAAATCCTCTTCTAGCTACGACTCTTCGGAATGCTTTTATAAATGCCTCTTGGGACATCCTCTTCACCAACTCCAGTTGTACAGCTCTTGTTACTGCACACGTAAATATCACAATGTAGAATTTCGTACTTTTGCTGCCTTTCTCCTGTCGAGCATCTAGCGGTCCATGAAAGTCTATACCGACTATGTCGATTGGCCTCGTCGTTTGCGATCCTGTTCAATGATGGACTTTCTAGCATCATAGGCCTGAAATTAAACCTCCTACACTAATCCATTTCTTTATAACATATTTCACCATCTGCTGGCCATAAAAATCTGAAACCTTACTCTTAAATGCGTCAATGTTGCCGCAACGCCACCGTGCATTGTCACTTGATGAACAATAAAAACTAAGAGTTCTTAAAAGTGACTTTATCTTGCCAAAACAATAAGATGCTTTACATCAAAGCTGAAATCACTTTACTGAAGCCTCCCTTTCGCTCTGAACACACCTTTGTTGTTTTCAAAGTTGTTCGTGCCGTACAGATTCATGTTGTTATACATTCATGTCACTGCATTTTGTAACGCCTTCTGCTCTTGCTTCATCAGCACAAACTCTGCCTTGTCTAATTTTTCTCCTTTGAGTGAACCAGCTTTCCTTTATCTCTTTAGATTTACAATGTCACGCATCACCAATGCTGTGACTCGTAACGCTTTCTTCTACGGCTCAAATCTGTTCACATCGATTATCTTTTCTTGACTCATGGTGGTAGTTAAGCCTGCCACGGTCTCTTCGTCATCTTTGTTGTCATTATTGTGCTTTTCTAGCGTGATGTCATAATCAGGCTTTTGTTTTTCGTTCTTCATCCACGTGGGGCCTTTTTCCCAATGTGCACTGTTCAACAAACGTTTCATCTTTATGCCCCTGGTCATCAAATCCGCAGAATTTTCATAACTTTTACCATAACCTCATTGATTTCGGTTGGACTTTCTCTTGATTTCTGCTGGGCTGTTGTGAACAAACTTATCTTTCGTCTGCTCGAAGCATCTTTCGCTTCTTCAACAGGACCTCTCTATCATGCATAAAACTTGTTGAAAGAACTCTTGCCTGTGTAGGTACGTCGCCAGCAGTCATCGGTCGTGGTCTTTCCCGCGGCGGTTAGTCGTTGATCCAGACGCCACTGTTTCGTTTTTCAACTCATTGTTGCGAAGGGGGTTGATGCCTTTGCGTCTGTCCTCGGGTATCCTGGCCATGGCAACATGTTTCAAAAGGACCAGAGAGACCGCACAACCGGCAGAAAGAGAAATAAAAAATATACAGAGCATGCCCCTGGCCACCTATTCTTCCTCGCCTCTGAGCTCCAGCTTCGATTTGTTTTCTACAACATGTGATCACCTTCTACTGCGTAGGAGAGCAAACCGTCAGTGCTGCCATCTAGGTGGAGTGAATCATCAAGCTGGTGAATGTGATAGGAACTTCCAGCGTAAGAAGGTCCAGATATGAGGTAGAGCTCGTGGTGAACACAAAATTTTTTATTACAAATGCGACGTCTAAATATCTGCTTGTTCTTTCTGAAGTGAATGATTGCCGCATTACTGTTTCTGTGAAGTATATATGCAATACGTTCGAACGAAATGTCCTTGCGCGACGGTCGAATCGAACTAACACATTCTTAGGCTACGATAATTTTCATCATTTACCAGTGTCATCAATATTGCAACAGAATCGAAAGTTGGGCTAGTTGGATATGCATGGTATAACTATCAGTTAAAGCGCACGAAAAACAGACAGGAAGAGAGGACAAGCGCTTTCTCGCAACTAAACTGTTTATTAGAAAGGGCAGAATATATATATACAGGCAATTAAAAAACACAACGCATGCGTGTGCAGGCAAAAAAGGTACATCCGTGGCACATCGAGAACACATGGTAAAAGAAGACAGATTATCTCGGAACATAATGAAGAAAAACACTTTATCGTGCAGCAAAACCAAAGGCTGGCTGATGCATTGTTCCCCTCTTTTTCTTATGTGAAAAGCTTCTGTCAACTCACGAGTTAATTTATTTTTAGACCGAAAAACCACTTCAGTATCCTCAGTATCCAGAGGATAACAACCGCACTCTCTATGAGCCGCGAGATGCGATGCACCCAAAGATTTCAAAGAAGAATCGTGCTCTCTGAGACGAACATTGACGCATCTTCCCGACTGACCGATATACACTTTACCACAGCTAAAAGGAGTCATGTAAACAACGCTTATTGCACAGTCTACGAACTCTTTGCTGTGTTTCATGCGACATTGCGGAAACTCTCTGCGCATGCATGAACAAATAGACTGCAGTTTGCCTTTGGCTGAGAAAAGCACATCGACTTCATATCTATTAGCTAGTTGCTAAAGTTCATGTGAAGTCTTATGAAGGTAAGGAATCACTGATATCCTCCTACTTATTTCCACTCTCTTCACGACGCCCCGAGTGGTTCCCTTCAAATTTAAGTTTCGTAATCATGTTGTTACAAACGGACGTGATGACATCATTAGGATACCCTGCTTGTAGCAGTTTCTTTACTTGACTATGAAAGCTCATTTTCATTCTGTGTTGACAGGACTTTTTTAGAGCAAAACCCAAACTCGTAGTAACGATACCTCTCTTCACCAGCTTAGAGTGCCTCGATCTGTAATTGAGTATAGGCTTTACGGATCTGGGACAATAATACCAGCAAACATGCTGGGGTTTGAAGACCAAGTTAAGATCTAGAAATTGCAGTTGATTTAGACGCGGCAATTCAAAAGAAAAGTTTAGTTTCTTGCCTGTTTCTTTAAAAATCTTGAAAATATTCACAACATCTCGCATAAAATCTGAGGACTTAGTGAACACAAGAAAATTGTCGACGTATTTGAATACGCGAACCGGGAGTCCTGAAAAATGATTTTGAAGTGCTACATCGATTTTTCCGAGAAAAATTTCTCTTGAGATTGGAGCTACTGAAGAGCCTATGCATATATATCCCTGATCCCTGGACAAAAAGATTGCCACTCCAAGCCACAAAAGTTGACTTCAGGTAGAAGCTAAGTGACTAGAAAACTGGATATAGAAGTTCCACACTTCCGGCTGAAAGGCATTTCATCATTATCTTGCACGATGCAGCTTTGAACACTTGCCATCAGCTCATCTTGAGGTATCGAGTAGTACAAGTCCTCAATGTCTATACTGACTCCATGAATCCTTTTAGCTGTGGTAAAGTGTATATCGGTCAGTCGGGAAGATGCGTCAATGTTCGTCTCAGAGAGCACGTTTCTTCTTTGAAATCTTTGGGTGCATCGCATCTCGCGGCTCATAGAGAGTGCGGTTGTTATCCTCTGGATACTGAGGATACTGAAGTGGTTTTTCGGTCTAAAAATAAATTAACTCGTGAATTGACAGAAGCTTTTCACATAAGAAAAAGAGGGGAACAATGCGTCAGCCAGCCTTCGGTTTTGCTGCACGATAAAGTGTTTGTTTTTCTTGATTATGTTCCGAGATAATCTGTCTGCTTTTACCATGTGTTCTCGATGTGCCACGGATGTACCTTTTTTGCCTGCACACGCATGCGTTGTGTTTTTCAATTGCCTGTATATATATATTCTGCCCTTTCTAATAAACAGTTTATTCGTGAGAAAGCGCTTGTCCTCTCTTTCTGTCTGTTTTTCGTGCGCTTTAACTCATAGTTATACCAGTGTCAATATGACTGAGTGCATCCAACGAGCGCCGATACGGCAGAACGAAAGCTTGAGAACAAGAAGCGACGCATTAAATCGCGCGATGCTGGAGCGGCTCGTCTGTCCCAACGAACGGCAGTGATCTATTGCTTCCGTCACTCTTTCTCATAAGGTCCTGCGGTAAATGAGTAAAACCGTGTTGCGGGCGAATTTTTGTAGGTGTTGAGCCCCCCTCACCACAGCAATTATTAGACATCCCTAGAAGTTTCAGCCATTACACATACGAGGAACGTTGGTATTTTCTAATGGAAACAAAAACGCGAACATCGTACCAACACAAGTACAACGACATAAATACCAAGGGCGGTCATCTGCTTACTTTCCGGAGAGGGATAAGCAAGTTCACCAACTATGGCACGTCTGTCGGTGCGCAGTAGACGAATAACTGGAAAGTTGCATACACACTCTTTCAAGAGGTGGGTGTTCCAACCGTACAAATTGTTCATACTGTTCACTCTTTCTGGTGGAGTCAGACGGGTTAATGGGTCGTCGAAGCCGTCGAATTCCGTACTAAAGTTCCCTTTCCCCCACTCTCCATGTATGAGTGCCTTCGGCTGTCTCCCTCGGTGGATGGTCTTTGGCAATTTGTACAGAGCATGTGGTCGTAAGCTCGTGAGCCACTCAGATGTATTTTTTCCTGAAGGGTAATGGCCTAGCTGACGCCTCGGACATATAGGTGAATGGTGTTTCTGTTGTGGTTTTGATTCACAGGCCGGACGCTAAATTTCTCGGCAAGTGTTGCCCTGCTTTCACAATAAAGTTTTTTTGACGGCTGTTCTTGGTTAGTTATATAGCTATCGTTTGCTTTTGGTTTGTTCAAATGCACATGCCGCTATTGGTACTTGTGCCTCCATACTATGGTGTTATTGGCCGACTGGATGACTTTCGGGAAAAGGGGGCGGGAGCCTGGGCCCCCTTCCTTCCCCTTGCCTTCGTGTCTATATATATATATATATATATATATATATATATATATATATATATATATATATATATATATATATATATATATATATATATATATATATATATATATATATAGAGAGAGAGAGAGAGAGAGAGAGAGAGAGAGAGAGAGAGAGAGAGACGCAGCTCTAACAACTTCAATATCTGTACGACGAGTTTTCGATATTGCAAACCACAATTAGTTTTTGCGCCCATTCAAATATGCAAGTGTTTAAAATTAATGTAAAAGCAAATACTCTTCACTGCGTCAAAAAAAGCTGTTTATCCAGATTTCACTACTATAGCAATCAGTGCGCGTTAAAAGCGTGCCCTATGTGTCATTAATCAACAGACCACCGACGCAGGACCTCCTGAGCAAATACTCCTATACGATCCCTACTTATGGTACTTAAAATACTGGCTTCACCGCCATGTTCCCCAACCTTCCGTCGTTGAATTAGCCACTTTTCAGAATTGCCCAATTTTTCAATACGATTGCGAATTTCTTTTAAATTTGTCATGCCTGAAGGCCCCCAGCGTAAGAATTATTTATTTCAGCCTAAATCTCTCAATATTTCCGCTATCAGGCGTTGAGCAGAGCATCATTCATTGATTTTTTTATATTTAGTTTTTTTCCCCTCGTGCAACTCCAAAGGCGCACTTCACTACATTTACCACTCGTGCGTAAGAATGTTGAGACTCCTTCTCCCATTTTAAAAATTTTGTTGCTATTTTCCAACGCAGCTTGTGGCTACGCTTCGTACACCATTGATAACCATTCTACCAATGAGGAATTATAGTCGATTATGGATGAGAGCTTAAAATGTTACGATAAAAACGCACGAATTAGGGCGAGGGAAGGAAATGCAGGAATTTACTAAGCATTGCTATTAAACTAGCAAGACGCGCGTACATTGTTGTTTTCATCGCTACCGTATTCTTTTCCTCACAGCTTTTGCAACTTTGCGTCGAAATGATTCAATAGAAAGAAAAAAAGCTTTTGCGCCCTCTTGTACACTTCCTCGCAGCCTTTTTTTTAGTATATAGGACCTTTTACCTAAACTTGAACGCATTTCGCTTGGTTGTTTTAGTCTACAGAATGAAACGATTGCTGACCACAGCAATTGTTTTCATTATGCAAGCAATTACGTGTGCCATACACAAAAACCAACTTTTTTGGGTGAACATTTCATAATCTAAGACAAGGCACTCTTTTTTTTTTGCTAGAAAATGTCAGAAAACATCGAATCTTCAACTTAGAAAAAAAATATTGAGGAGCCGTACTGACAAAAATCTCCGTTCGTATTTATTGATTTTTATTTTCATACTATGCAGCCCTAAATAGAGAATTGCACAGTGAAACACGGTGCCATCTTCATTATCCGCCCAATATTCCCTTGGGACGAGGGCCCTTCCTTCTGTTCCCTAACCTACTCTATCCTGTGGTAGCAGATTCAATAATATGGCCGCGATTCTTTTTCTGGATTACGTCACAAAATTTAGTTCGCTTCCGTCCTCGGCTACGTTTCACATTTCTTGATATCTTCTTGCTGCTCTCACTCGCAATCGGTTAGCTGTCCTAAACAAGTACTAGTAAAGCAACATTAACAAAAAACATAGCATATTCACGGAGTGGATTACGATGAGCGGGGCGAAGCATCCATCCGTCCGTCCGTGTGCCCGTCTGTTCGTCTGTCTGTCCGTCCGTGTGTCCATTCACTCGTGCGTTCGGATGGATGGATGGACAGAGGCAAGGACGCATGGACGGAATCACGGGTGGACGGAAAGATGGACGCATGGACAGATGGATCGACTCACGGACGGAACCATAGACGGATGCTCGCATGGATGAATGGATGCATGGAAGGACGAAGAGAAGCCCGCACGGACAGACAGACGGATGGACAGAAGCATGGACGCATGGGCGGAAACATGAACCGACGCACGCACGTTCCTCTTGTGAATACACTCACAAGAGGAACGATAATAAAAAAGTGATATTTCTCATCGGCTTACGGTCTCTTCTAATAAGATTTGTCACTTCATCTGCTTTTAGGCATATTTATATTGTAAATATTACGTCATCTACCGCTGAAGAGGACCTTGTGTAGATGGGAAGCAGCGGATGCTAACGCTTACACTGGCGGCGACGTTGACGCTGGCGTTCATTGCGGCGTAGCGCAGGAGAGAAACCTGGGGAAGCGCAAAGCACGCAGTGATACCAGTGTTTCCTACTGGAACATGCCAATCACTGCTATTGGGCATTGAAAGACAAGACTCAATGGGACACAGACTCGCAGTCCGCTTTTAGTTTACGCGCACGCTGAGAATTTTATTGTTCAACAACGTAGAGGAGAAATCTCCTACCGGCACTACCTGGGACGTCAACATCCAGTGCCTAATATGGGGTGGCCAGTGAATGACTGTGAAGCGTGAGCAGTCGTTTTTTTTTTTTTTTTAATCAAGAAACTCTCTAGCAGACGCTGTCTGCGTCAGCGTTGTGAGGCGAGAGAGGGGAAGCGTAGGATATCAAAGCGGGAGAAGGGATGCGCCTGCGCAATGGCGGTGTCAACACCGCGGGGAGGAATGTCTAGAGGAGAGGAGGAAGCGAGCGTAGGTTAGCAGAGGAACCCTGCGTCGGTGTTGCAGCAAGCAGGTGGTAGAAGAGAAGTGGAGAGAATAACGCGCAGCTGTTAGAGAGAGAAAAGGAGAGTTGCGCATGCGAAGAGAGCGGTCGCCGACGCCTCGGGATATTGACACGAGCAAAAGTTGCTCCGCATCTAAAACGACTTAGTAAAGGCCTTTCTCGACAAAAAGCTTAGGTGATCTTGTCCCTGGCTGTAGCGCAGTCACTAACTCTTTTAGGGGAGGGGGGAGGCTTCAGAATGGTAGCCGGGAATTTTCGAGGGATGGAGGCACTTCTTTATAGCCCTGAGAACCATGAATTTTAATTTTTTTCTCTGTAATACAAGCTTTTTCAACCGAATCGGCGGGGGGGGGGGGGGCGGAGCTGGCTTCTCTTGGCTACGAACCTATGGAGTTCACTTATAATATATGCATGTTAGTGCGTGCGTGTGTGTATACATACACATGCAATGTAAATATTTTTGGTGGGTTGGGGAGGGTGTTTGAAGCCTCCCTTCAGTGCATGCTTACCAGTGAAAACCGCAAAACTTTTCATGGAAAAATATGTGCCTGCCAAAAAAGTTGGAGGATGGGTTAACATCAGCTAACAAATCAGACATCACTATGAGAAGTAGAGACAAAACGCTGCCAACATCGCAAAACATATTCTTTATCAATTTATCTCGGGTAAACCGATAAGCAGTAAGATGAGGTTCACGCATTGATGATTGATATGTGGGGTTTAACGTGGTTGCCCTTTTATTTTACTTGAATTTATTCTATTTTTAAACAAATTTATAGCTTCTCGGTAAGCGAAGTCTAGTGGCTAGAGCAGCACTGCGTCAGCCTCTTCTTGTCGGACCTTCCTTATTTAGCCGTTTCAGCCCTGGTGAGCAACTCCGTTCAGAACTACAGATCAAATTACACTCAAGAAAATATTTTCTTTGAACCACATGGCTTCCATTACGAGTCCGAATCAAAAAATGTAGCCTAAAATAAATTTTAATGAGATTGTTGTAATAAGAGGGAAAAGAATAGAAAAGTGAGCCCCGTAATTGTCTGCATCAGAGTACGACGCCTCAACAGTGGCTCACAAGGGATGGGGGTGAGGAGGGATGAAAAGGATAGGATTAAAGGTATCGAGAAAAAGAGAGATGCGCTAGGACAGCCTGCGACGACATATGAGAGAGAGTAAAGATGGAAACACGGTCACAGCAGTCCGAGGGCGGGGCACCACTTGCGAGAGCTCTTGTCGGCGACAGGAGATGGCGTAGGGCTAATCCAGTCGGCCAGAGCTGCGCTGACGTCGGAGATCGCGAGGGCACAACCGGTAGGCACGGAATCCAGTGACCAAGTCTCCACAAATTTTAATGAATACGTCAATTAGGAAAGCTATCCGTTTGTTTGCGCTTGTGTACAAGTGTGAATAAGCGGGACAAGGAAACAACCAAAACGGTTTTCCTTCGTAACTACAAAGTAGACTAAAAAAGTGGTCCACGTTGTCAATTACCTAAGAAGCGATTAACCAAGCCGAATTACGCCCCGACCAACGAAAAGCATGACTCCTCAGTGCGTCGAAGGCCTCCGTATCCGAAACCTTTTCTTGCATACACATCACACGTAAATATCTGGTGTGAGGTGCTGTGTACACGTGTTTTATTTCATTTTTTTACGTAAGCGCGTGCACCAACAATCAGCAGCTGCTATATTGAATACCG